>NC_139515.1:3647772-3930272 GCF_947247035.1 Vipera ursinii | reverse complement strand
AGAGAGATATTTTAACACTGAATGAAAACTGGCTAATTGGAATTAACCTGTTCCCTTAATTCATAAATGCCGATCATTACATCAGGAGGAAGCAAATTTAGGATAAACATTGTGCCAAGGGAGAGTTGGAAAAAGAAAAAATCCTTCGGGATGCAATATGTAAGACAAACGTTTCCTCTTTTGTGTAATTTAAATGAATGCTACTATATATGAGAGAGAGAGAGATCAAACTAGCCGGGAAATTATCACTGTAATTGCTGCGGAGGTTTAGTTCTTTCGTATAATTCTACAAAGATATATATATATATATATATATATATATATATATATATATATATATATATATATATATATATATATACATTTTATAAAATTATAAATACATATTGCTTTACAAAACGTAGTGAATGTCAGAACCCTGTTTTGTTCGGAGTCCCCATTTATAGGGAGTTAATTACATTTAAGAGAAGGCAACATTCAAATGAATGCATTTGCTCCCATGCTTAAGTGACTGTACTTTTTTTTTTTAATACCTTTTTCGCACAGTACCTTATTTAGGAAAAGAATAGCCTTTCATTTTGGGGATTTTCTAGGGGAGGACTTTGAAATTAGCATCTTGGGTAAAATGGCCTGTGGTTCTGAAAATTGTGCACTTTCACAGGAAGATGTGGTGAGCTCCCCAACCTTTCGGGCACCAGGGACCGGTTCCGTGGACAGAGGTTTTTCCACGGACCGGAGGGTGCGTGTTTTTGTGTGCTGCCTGCATCCCGCGGATGGGGCTTTGCTTGTTTGTGCGGACCGGTTGCTGGCATGCCGTGGCCCGGTACTGGTCCACGGACCAGGGGTTGGGGACCCCAGTTGCACACAGTCAAAGGCATTACCATGTCCGAAGTATGGACAGCGTTAAAAATGGGTGATATTTGTGCGTTTCTATAGGCCCCCACCAGAAAAGCAGCAGAGAGAGTTTTCAGAATATATTATACTGTATGCTTATTTGCACGATGTCGGTGTCTGTAGAACCATTAATGCTTATGCACACTTCATGCAGAGCATATTACGTGTATGCTGTTACAGGTGTGTACAGGTCATCCTTGACACGAGCACAGTTTAGCCCCAAATTTCCTTCGTTAAATAAGTTGAGACATTTGTGAAGTGAGTTTCCCCCCACTTTACAACCTTTCTCGCCACGGTTGTTAAGTGAATCACTGCAATTGATAAAGCGAGTAACCCCGGTTGTTAAGTGAATCCGGCTTTCCCCCCCATTGACTTTGCTTGTCAGAAGGTTGCCAAAGGGGGGAATCACGTGATCCTGGGACACTGCAACCGTCATAAGTATGAGCCAGTTTCCAAGCATCTGAATTTTGATCACGTGATCAAGAGGATGCTGCAACGGTTGTAGGTGTGAAAAATGGCCATAGGCAGTGGTGGGATTCAGCCGGTTCACACCAGTTCGGCAGAACCAGTAGCTAAATTTTGCTGAATTCGGAGAACCAGCTGAATGCACACTGCTTCTGGAAGTCCGTTCTAGGCCTCGGAGGCCTGGAGAAGTCCTCCCAGGCCTAGAAGTGCCCGCCGGAAGTGCGTGGATGCCACTTCCGGAAGTCTGTTCTAGTCCTCAGAGGCCTGGAGGAGGCCTCCCAGGCTTAGAAGGGTCGGCTGGAAGTGCATGGATGCCACATCCGGAAGTCCGTTCTAGGTCTCGGAGGCCCAGACCTGCATCCAATAAGAGAACCAGTTGTTCAGGTATTGGAATCCCACCACTGGTCATAAGTCACTTTATCCAATGCCATTGTAACTTTGAACAGTCACTAAGTGATCTGTTGTAAGTCAGGGACTCCCTGAATTAGCAGTGCTTTTTTTCCTACTACACATTAGATCTTTAACCTACGTGCATGCAGCAAAAGTCTGCAAAGCGAATTTTAAGTACTGAAATAGGGAATCAGGGGAAGGAAGGAAGGAAGGAAGGAAGGAAGGAAGGAAGGAAGGCAGGAAGGCAGGAAGGCAGGAAGGCATAGCAATAGCACTTAGACTTATATACCGCTTCACAGTGCTTTACAGCTCTCTCTAAGCGATTTACAGAGTCAGCATGTTGCCCCCAACAATCTGGGTCCTCATTTTACTGACCTCGGAAGGATGGAAGGCTCCTGAGTCAACCTTGATCCAGTCCAGGATCGAACTGCTGGCAGTGGGCAGAGTTTGCCTGCAATACTTCATTCTAACCACTGCGCCACTACGGTTTAGATATCAATAGCGATAGCACTTATATGCCGCTACACTGTGCTCTATGCGATTTACGGAGTCAGCCTATTGCCCCCAATCATCTGGGTCCTCATTTTACTGACCTCGGAAGGACTCAGAAGGCTGAATCAACCTTGAGCCGGTCAGGATCGAACTGCTGTCTGCAGGCAAGAGTTTGCCTGCAGTACTGGATTCTAATCACTGCTCCACCACCATGGCCTGTGCTTAGGACGGTTGAAGCATCCTGGGTTGGCGTGAATACCACTTGCAATCTTTTAAGCTGGATTCTGAGAAGCAAAGTCAATGAGGAAAGCCAGATTCACGATTCATTTAACAACAGCCATTAGGGTTTCCTGCCTGAGCAGGGGGTTGGACTAGATGACCTCCAAGGTCTCTTCCAACATCATCATCATCATCATCATCATCATCATCATCATCATTATTACTATTATTATTATTATTGTTATTGTTATTATTATTGTTATTATTGTTATTATTATTGTTATTATTATTGTTATTATTATTATTATTATCATCATCATCACAGTGCTTCTTAACAACCGTGGCAAAAATGCTTGTAAAGTTGGGTGCCCTCCTTGCTTAGCAACAGAAAATCTGGTCCAGTTCTGGTCGTTAAGTCGGGGGCTCCCTGTAACATGTCTACCATTTTAAATTTTGCATTGTAATTTTTTTTTTTACTTTAAAGCCTTTTTATTGGAATATTTACACACATCATTTTTCTTTCACTTGATTGCAATTTAACAAAGGTGCACAGGATAGTATATACGTCCTTTCACTCCTAGAGGTATAATCTTGTCATTTATTTATTTTTTACTGTGGTACTATTTTATCACAAACCTTGGTTGTTATTTCATGCGTAAAAATATTTGTTAGGGACTTTTAACCAATCTTTGACGTAGATATCTACAATCCTAATGTGGTTTTTTTTTAAGGGTTTACATGTTATTTTTTTAATGAGATGCTAGCTTTACAAAGTGAAACACATGCAGAACTGGCTATATATCATGAATTCTGAAAAGCAGGCGGGGAATGGGGGTAAACTGTGGGGCTTAGTTGAAACTAAGGTGAGAAATATCTTAAGGAGACATTGATGGTTTTCCATTAAGGAATCGCCATTTGGATTGCTTGATTGCTTTCACGAGCAAATAATGTAGATATAATGTAGAAGATGATGCATAATGTAGATATGATGTAGAGTAATGTAGAAATAAGGTAGATATTGAACAAGCCAGCGTTTGGTGAGATATATGGGGGCCCTTGATAAAACAATAGTCATGAAAGCCTGCCATTATTCCTTTTGCAGACAAGAGCAGGTATATATCTGGGCTATTTGTTTTATACTGAGAACACATGATAGGGAGAGGACAGAGAGACATTAAAGATCCTTTTTAATGTATGTCTGTGGAGATTCTCTATCGTCCAGGTCATGGTGATCCCAAAAGCGCTTTTAAAAGACAATTGGACTGCCGTATTTTTTTTCTCTCCTTGAAAACATTTTGCTTCTCATCCAAGAAGCGTCTTCAGTTCTGATTGAGGGGTCCTTGATACTGTCTGAGCTTGGTTGTTTTCTTACAGATGTTTCATTACCCAAACTAGGGAACGCCATCACTGCACTCACCAGCTTTGGATAATAAAACGTCTTTATGAAAACATCCAGATGGCACCAAGGACCCCCTCATTTCAGCCCCGAGCTACCCATGTTCTCTTTTATTGGTATCGATTCTGACTGAACTGAAGAAACTTCTAGGATGAGAAGCGAAACGTTTTCAAGAGGGGGGAAAAAACCCCCAAGAAAGTCCAAATGCCTTTTGAAAAAAAAGCACCTTTGGGACTTTTTTAATGAATAGAACAGAACAGAACCTTGGAGGTCTTCTAGTCCAGCCCCCTGCTCCAACAGAAGAACCTATACCATCTCAGACAAGTGACTGTCTAGTCCAGAGGTCGGCAACCGGAAAAAGGAAAAGAGCCACTCAGAACCGGTTCCATCACACAAACAAAAAAGTGACAGCCGCAAAAAGTGCGCGCGCGTGCGTCCACTCACGCACATGCGCAAAAAATTTTTTTGCGCATGCGCAAAATGGAAGGCACCTGCGCGGCGACGGGTCTCCCCTTTGGAGAGGTGCGCGCCGTCCCGTTCGGAGACCTGCCGCGTTCGTCAAACATGGACGAACGCGGCAGCTGTGCAAACGGGACGGCGGCGGTTTGGAGAGTGCGCGCGCACCTCTCCCAAGCCGCCGCCGTCCGGAGACATGCCGCGTTCGTCAAACATGGATGAACGTGGCAGCTGTGCAAACGGGACGGCGGCGGCCTGGAGAGGTGCGCGCGCACCTCCACCCTTCAGAAAGGTGCGCGCGCACCTTTAGGAACGGGCGGTGCCACTCTCCATTTGGAGAGGTGCGCGCGCACCACTGCCCGTTCGAAGAGGTGCGCGCGCACCAGGCGACTGGGAGCCGCAGGAGACGACTCAAAGAGCCGCATGCGGCTCCGGAGCCGCGGGTTGCCGACCTGTGGTCTAGTCTCTTCTTAAAAGCCTCCAGTGATGGAGCACCCACGATTTCTGGTGGCAAGCTGTTCCACTGGTTAATTGTCCTCACTGTCAGGAAGTTTCTCCTTAATTCCAGGTTGCATCTCTCCTTGATCAGCTTCCAACCGTTGTTTCTTGTCCCGCCCTCTGGTGCTTTGGAGAATAATGTGACCCCCTCTTCTTAGTGGCATCCCCTCAAATACTGATTTAGAAATATTTGGTGAGCAAGGAAATGGACTTTAAGACTGCGTTTCAACTCTAGGGGAGAAGTGGACATGTTATGTTAGTAAACCCTATTGGAGAGCATATACTGTATTATGGCAGAATGTGCAGCAAAGAATTGCACATGTTGTGGCCGCAAAGTCTTGCCCTGCTAAATTGTGTAGGATTGTGAGGGTCTGGTAAGTTTGGGTGCTTTTATCGATCTAGATTCAACGAGGGAGCATCAAACTCTTCTGTATAGTTGGACACCCCATAATTTCAAGGAGTGATGCCCAAGAATATTACAAACAAGACGTTTGGATTGTTGCCCAGAGTAATTTGTTGTTAGTGACATTTAATACCATATATAAGTCTTGGGGAGCTGGGATGCTCAGAAATCAATGATTAGACTGCTTGTTGAGAGTCTTTGAGTGAATCACTTGGCTAAGGGGAATGACAGACCTACATTTAACTGTCCATTGTTGGAGAAGGCCTTTGGCTAGTTTTGAGCTTGTCAGCCTCAAACAGGACAGATGACCTCAACTCAATCTGAATTGGCTCTAGGATGGGCAAGTGGTGGTAGGTCCGTTGTTTGGCCCCCAGGCATGGTTGCTTACGCTCTTCAGTTCTTCTTGAGCGTAACTTCCGTATCACTAACCAGGTTCAGAAAACCCGAAAAATGCTATCCATTCTTATTGCTTGAAATACATTATCGTCGTCGTCATCATCATCATCATCATCATCATCATCATCATCATCGTAATAGGTGCCTTGAGTGCAATCCCAAAACAACTGGAGTACCACTTGGACACCATCATCGGCATTGACAAATTCGCCATCAGTCAATTGCAAAAGGCAGCCTTACTAGGAACTGCTTCCATCCTGCGACGAGATCTGTAATACCTTCAATTCAAACATCCACATCTGCCTATCCCAGGTCCTTGGCAAGGACTAGATAGGTAGACAGAAATGCCAAATCCAGTCTGAACATCTGTCTGACTGCGATGATCAGTAACAACAACAACAACAACAACAACATTAATAATAAAAACGTTAGAAGGTCATCTAGTCCAACCCCCTGCTCAGGCAGGAAACCTAGACCATTTTAGACAAACAGTGGTCCAGTATCTTCTTAAAAACTTCCAGTGTTGGAGCACCCACAACTTCTGGAGGCATGTCGTTCCACTGATTAATTGTTCTAACTGCAGGAAATTCCTCCTTAGTTCTACATTGCTTCTCTCCTTGATGAGTTTCCATCCGTTGCTTCTTGTCCTGCCTTCAAGGTGCTTTGGAGAATAGCTTGACTCCCTCTTCTTTGGGGCAGCCCCTGAGATACTGGAACACGGCTATCACGTTCCCCCCTTGTCCTTCATTAAACTCGACATACCCAATTCCAGCAACCCTTCTTTATATGTTTTAGCCTCCAGTCCCCTGATCATCTTTGTTGCTCTTCTCTGCACTCTTTCTAGAATCCCAACATCTTTTTTACATCGTGGTGACCAAAACTGGCCGAACTTGGGAAGAGGAAGTGCGCTTGGCAGTACTTCCATTCCTATTTCTCAGGTGAATTTACAATTAGGGTTGCTTGGAGAAATTGAAGTTATTTTATGGTGTCTCCAGTATCTATACGAATCAGCAGAAAAAGGATCCCCAGGTATTTGGAAGCTTGATGTTATCGGTATCTGATGACGACACCCAAATCTCTTTCCCTGTAACATCAAAAAAGTCATGTTGTGGTTCCTCACAATGCCCGCCTGTATTTGTTAATCTTTGGATGATAACAGACTGAAGCAGAATCCGGAGGGGATACAGGTAATCCTCGTGTTAACAACCGTTCATTGAATGACTGTGCAAAGTTGCAATGGTGCTGAACAAAATTGACTTATGACTATATTTCACACTTACGACCCCATGGTCCCATGATTAGAATTTATTTATTTATTTATTTTATTTATTTTATTAGATTTATATACCGCCCCTCTCCAAGGACTCGGGGCGGTGTACAGGGCAATTAAAACGCTAACAACACACAAGGTATAAAAATTAAAATAAGATTAAAATCAATAGCCCTAACCAATAAATACATTCTAAAATTTAAAATTTTTAAAATTTAAACTCTAAAATCCAATCCCTCAGTCCAGGCCGGCCTGTTCAAACAACCAAGTCTTCAATTGGGAGGCTTGGCAAACTGGTTCACATTTACGACGGTTGCCGTGTCCATGGGAGGCAAGGAAGGTCATGAAATGGCGCCAAGCTGACTTTACGAATGTCTCGCTTAGCAACATGAATTTTAGGTGCCGTTGTGGTAATTCCAGTACTGCCTCAGGTAGTTCTTGACATAACAACCATTTTTTTTTTACAAAGTTTTCATTAATTTTTTCATACAGTTCAGTAGTACATATTCAACAAACGTCTAAGTTTATCGTTCACTAAGGCAAATTTAATTCCTAATTCTTTATTCTTTTCTCCAGCCGTTGATAAAAGAAATCCCAAGTTTGAAAGTATTCTGTTTCTTCTTTTTCTTTCAGCCTCTTTGTGAGTCTGTCCATTTCCGCACATTCTGGTATTTTTTTAAATTATTTCTTCCTCCGGCGGTAGTTCTTCATTTTTTCCAATGTTGTGCGAATATGATTCTTGCCACTGTTATCACATGTAGAATCGAGTATATACTTTCTTGGTCAACCTTTTCTGGCATTATACCTAATAACAAATGTCTGACTTAGCAACATGAATTTTGGGCTACCGCCTCAGGTAGTCCTTGACACAACGACCATTCGTTTAGTGATGGTTCAAAGTTACAGCAGCCCTGGAAAAAAGCGACTTGCATTGTTTTTCACACTATTGTTCAATGATTCCGGTGAATAGAATTGGGATAGGAGAGAGGTCCCCAATCTTTCAGGCACCGGGGACCGGTTTTGTGGAGAGAGGTTTTTCCGCGGACCGGAGGGGGCGTGTTTTTGTGTGCTGCCTGCATTCCCATGGATGGGGCTTTGCTTGTTTGTGCGGACCGGTTGCTGGCATGTCGTGGCCCAGTACCAGTCCACAGACCGGGGGTTGGGGACCCCTGGGATAAGAGTCCATCAGAGTATGTGTGTTATGATTCAGGGTCAGCCTGTGGGTTCGGCAGTTGGGTCGGACAATTCAGAGGAGGAGGAGGGGTGTGTTGGAGAGCTTGCTGAGGATAGTATTGAGGCTCCGCAGAGCCCTCAGCCAGGCCCCTCCCATCTGGTCACGACGCAGACCCAGCTGTGTGAGCCTGACAGCGTGGATGAAGATGACCCACAGCTGGCCCTGTTCAAGGACGCCCGACGCAGGAGGCAGTCAATCAGGAGTAAACAGAGGAAGGCAATGGGGCACCTCGGAAGGAGGCAGAGAGAAGCCACGCCCTGAACTGTGTAAAAGGGGAATGTGTGGGAGGGCTGGTTTGCTGAAGGCAACCGTTTGAATAGCTCCTGTTTCATGGTTCGTGTTTGCTCTGTTTGCTCTGTTTTATGTTAATAAATTTGGCAGGCTTAGTTCCAGCCTCTTGCCTTTTTGTAAAGGGGTTGTCCCTGCCTTTTCTGCAGGGCCGGTAGTAGGCTGGTACAGAACAGTGTGGTACTTAGTTCTCTGCTTGCTTCTCTCTCTCTCTGCTGTAATGAGACGAACTTTTAATCTAAAAGGTCCTGCAGTTCTTTCCTTTCTTCTTTTCCTGTCGGCCATGTGCAATCTAAAAATTCAAGAGAGTACAGGCAGTCCTTGTGTCAACGCTGCCAACATCGGATGTTTTCGCATTGGCAACCGATGGAAATGTAGCCATCGTTTTCCCTTTCGCTTTTAAGAGTTAGATGATGCTGGGAGGGGGGGGATATGAATGAGAGTCCAGCTAGACATAACAACACTAAACTTAGCCTGAGAATCAAGGTTACTGAGCCCAGAGCTGATAAAGAATTGCCGAGCTGGAGAGGAAGCCCGCGCTTCAAGCTAATTGGGGAACGTGATTTATGGCCGTCAATTGGAGGAGGGAATTGTGCTTTGATACTAGGTGCCCAGGGGAGGGAAATTCAGTTATTTGGCTTCGATTATGTAAGTGCTGATGTTCTGCTACTTGAATAAAAGATCCTTCAAGGTAAACAATGCCTCGAGTTTCATCTGTTGGAACCATGACACCTTGACTTACAACCGTTCATTTAGTGACCATTCAAAGTCACAACGGCCCTGGGGGAAACAGTGACTTTTGAGCTTTTTTCACCCTTCGGACCATTTATAGCATCCCCATGGACATGTGATCAGAATTCAGACACTTGACAACTGAGTCCTATTTATGACGGTCACAGCGCCCCGGGGACATGCGATCTGCTTTTGTGAGCTTCTGACAAGCAAAGTCCATGAGGAGGCCGGATTCACTTAGCAACCATGATCCTAACTTAACAGCTGCAGGGATTCACTTAAGAACGGCGGCAGGAAGGGTCGTAAAACGGGGCAAAACTCAGTTAACCAATGTCCCACTTAGCACCAGAAATGTTGGGCTCCATTGTGGTCGCAAGCCGAGGACTACCTGTACGGTTTTGAAAACCTTCTAAAGAAGAAACGGTGCTGTAGTCACCCTGGGCCAGAGTTAGGCAATCTTGGCTCTTTTGTGACTTGTGGACTTCAACTCCCAGAATTCCTGAGCCGGCCACGCTGAGGGGAAAGGGAGAGGTTTCCAAGCTGAGCCATGACGGCTCAGGAATTCTGGGAGTTGATGTCCACGAGTCATAAAAGAGCCAAGGTGACCTACCCCTGGCCTAGGCCTAGGCCGCTCTATGACTCGTGGACTTCAACTCCCAGAATTCCCGAGCCAGCCACGCTGAGGGGAAAGGGAGAGGTTTCCAAGCTGAGCCGTGCTGGCTCAGGAATTCTGGGAGTTGAAGTCCACGAGTCATAAAAGAGCCAAGGTGACCTACCCCTGGCCTAGGCCTAGGCTGCTTTATGACTTGTGGACTTCAACTCCCAGAATTCCTGAGCCGGCCACGCTGAGGGGAAAGGGAGAGGTTTCCAAGCTGAGCCATGCCGGCTCAGGAATTCTGGGAGTTGAAGTCCACGAGTCATAAAAGAGCCAAGGTGGCCTACCCCTGGCCTAGGCCTAGGCTGCTTTATGACTTGTGGACTTCAACTCCCAGAATTCCTGAGCCGGCCACGCTGAGGGGAAAGGGAGAGGTTTCCAAGCTGAGCCGTGCTGCCTCAGGAATTCTGGGAGTTGAAGTCCACGAGTCATAAAAGAGCCAAGGTGACCTACCCCTGGCCTAGGCCTAGGCCGCTCTATGACTCGTGGACTTCAACTCCCAGAATTCCCGAGCCAGCCACGCTGAGGGGAAAGGGAGAGGTTTCCAAGCTGAGCCGTGCTGGCTCAGGAATTCTGGGAGTTGAAGTCCACGAGTCATAAAAGAGCCAAGGTGACCTACCCCTGGCCTAGGCCTAGGCTGCTTTATGACTTGTGGACTTCAACTCCCAGAATTCCTGAGCCGGCCACGCTGAGGGGAAAGGGAGAGGTTTCCAAGCTGAGCCATGCCGGCTCAGGAATTCTGGGAGTTGAAGTCCACGAGTCATAAAAGAGCCAAGGTGACCTACCCCTGGCCTAGGCCTAGGCTGCTTTATGACTTGTGGACTTCAACTCCCAGAATTCCTGAGCCGGCCACGCTGAGGGGAAAGGGAGAGGTTTCCAAGCTGAGCCATGCTGGCTCAGGAATTCTGGGAGTTGAAGTCCACGAGTCATAAAAGAGCCAAGGTGGCCTACCCCTGGCCTAGGCCTAGGCTGCTTTATGACTTGTGGACTTCAACTCCCAGAATTCCTGAGCCGGCCACGCTGAGGGGAAAGGGAGAGGTTTCCAAGCTGAGCCGTGCTGGCTCAGGAATTCTGGGAGTTGAAGTCCACGAGTCATAAACGAGCCAAGGTGACCTACCCCTGGCCTAGGCCTAGGCTGCTTTATGACTTGTGGACTTCAACTCCCAGAATTCCTGAGCTGGCCACGCTGAGGGAAAAGGGAGAGGTTTCCAAGCTGAGCCATGCCGGCTCAGGAATTCTGGGAGTTGAAGTCCACGAGTCATAAAACAGCCAAGGTGACCTACCCCTGGCCTAGGCCTAGGCTGCTTTATGACTTGTGGACTTTAACTCCCAGAATTCCTGAGCTGGCCACGCTGAGGGGAAAGGGAGAGGTTTCCAAGCTGAGCCGTGCCGGCTCAGGAATTCTGGGAGTTGAAGTCCACGAGTCATAAAAGAGCCAAGGTTGCCTACCCCTGGCCTAGGCCGCTTTATGACTCGTGGACTTCAACTCCCAGAATTCCTGAGCCAGCCACGCTGAGGGGAAAGAGAGAGGTTTCCAAGAGTCATAAAAGAGCCAAGGTTGCCTGCCCCTGGCCTAGGTCCTGTGGGAAGCTTTAATTTCTCAGCCTTATTTTGTCTCGTAGTAAGTTGATCATAGAGCTCCGTTGCAGAAAGGCAGATGTTTGGGCAAGTCCTTGAAGTGTGTGTTAAATGAATCTACCTGCATTAGCCAGGTTGTCTGGACACAGTTGGGATTGTCCTTCTCTGCTTGTTGGGATCACGTTGGTCACTCTCCATAAGTGCAACGGTGGTTCAGAGACTCTTCTTCCTTTTCAAGACTAAAAGGATTAAAAGGACAATTACTTGTAACGCAGCTGCCATAAAACCCAACCCAGTCCTAGGCTGTACTAACCTAACCGAGGGATAGAACTGCAATTGCGTGAAGTGTTAATACCACTTTACAAGGCCTTGGTAAGGCCACACTTGGAACACAGCATCCAGTTTTGGTCACCACGATGTAAAAAATGATGCTGAAACTCTAGAAAGAGTGCAGAGAAGAGCAACAAAGAAGATCGGGGGACTGAAGGCTAAAACATAGAAGGAACGGTTGCTGGAATTGGGTTTGGCTGGTCTACAGAAAAGAAGGACTAGGGGGGACATGATAGCAGTGTTCCAGTTCCAGAGGGGCTGCCACAAAGAAGAGGAGGGGGTCAACCTATTGATCGAAGCCCCTGAAGGCAGGACAAGAAGCAGCGGGTGGAAACTAACCAAGGGGAGAAGCAACCTGGAACTAAGGAGAAACTTCCTGACAGTTAGAACAATTAACCAGTGGAACAACCTGCCTCCAGAAGCGGTGAATGCTCCAACACTGGAAGTTTTTAAGAAGAGACCGGACAACCATTTGTCTGAAATGGTCTAGGGCAGACATGTCAAACTCGCAACGTCAGATGACGGACGTCGTGCGACGTATCGGAGCTTTTTCCCCATTGCCGGCAATGGGGTGGGTGCAGTTTCATCGCGACATGTCCGGCCCGCGGGGCGGCAGTTTGACACCCCTGCTCAAGGGTTTCCTATCCTGAGCGGGGGGTTGGACTAGATGACCTCCAAGGTCCCTTCCAACTCTTGTTGTTCTGATTTACTTCAGGGCCTACTTCAGAGTTGCGAGGAAATGTAGCAGAGTTGTGTAAGAAAGCTTTGGAAATGGCATATGAGAATCAGCAGGAATCCGAAGCATCACATCCCAAGTGTCCATCTGTCTGACTAGTTACAAAGAATGAAGTAGGAAAGATTGCAGAAGAGTCATTTTTTGAAAATTGTTTTTTCTTTTTTAAAGAAGCATCCCTCTTACAAACCTAGCAAACAAATTTACACACCTGCCAGAACCTGTAATATTTACAAAAGTGCACCCAACTGAAGTATTTTGTGATCTGCCTCTTTTCCGGGCAATTCATTAAAGCAAAACCAAATAGGAGCTGCCTAAATTGTTAAGACTTGGAAGCGGGTGCCAGACAGTGTGATATTGTTTTATTAATTGTTTCTGGTTCCAACAGAGACAAAAAAAGCAAATCAGAATTAATACTAAAAATATAACTGGCAGCCACGGTGGGTGTCCAGCCAGGCAGGGATACGGCATCTCTTGCATCTTAAGTCGCGCACGCTCATGTTTCGTAATGAGACCCCCTTACAGGAAATCTCCACCCTCGTTAAACTTTGCTTATTTCAGTTCTAAGAACGTTTCAGTGCAAAGAAGGAGTTATTAATAGATGCTCTCACCTGGAGAATTTTCAGATCAGGGTTATGAATTTAAAAAAAAAAAGCCTCGCGGTTTGAAACGAACCAAGGAGAGAAGCAACCTAGAACTAAGGAGAAACTTCCTAACAGTTAGGACAATTAACCAGTGGAACAACCTGCCTCCAGAAGCTGTGAATGCTCCAACACTGGAAGTTTTTTAAGAAGAGACTGGACAGCCAAATAATAATAATAATAATAATAATAATAATAATAATAATAATAATAATAATAATAATAATAATAATATAAAATATAAAATATAAATATAAATATAATGATGGTGGTGGTGGTGGTGGTGATGTTGGAAGGGACCTTGGAGGTCATCTAGTCCAACCCCCTGCTCAGGCAGGAAACCCTATACAGACATACCCTATTTGTCTGAAATGGTATTGGTATATATTTATTTTATTTATTTATTTTATTGGATTTACATACCGCCCTTTCCCGAAGGACTTAGGGCGGTTTACAGGGAATTTAAAACAAAGATTGATACAAAAGTTAACAATTAAAAAAGATTAAATCAATCCCTGGAAAAAAAAACCCAATTAAAATTAAAATTAATATATACACCATTTCAGACAAATAGGGTTTCCTGCCTGAGCAGGGGGTTGGACTAGATGACCTCCAGAGACCCTTCCAACATCACCACCACCATCACCACCATCATAAAAATTAAATTATTATTATTATTATTATTATTATTATTATTATCATCTGAACCACTCAAGCAGCTAGAACTCTTAAGCCTGACAGAAAAAAGAAACAACTAAAAACAGCTCAAAAAAATCCTGCATTTCACAGCAGTGCGCATCAGTGTCGTCTATGGAGATGTTCCTTGTGATACATGCAGTCCATTGCAGTGAGCCATGTGCAGATCTGTCCACTGGAGAAACAAAACAGCCACTTCACAAGCACGTGGCACAGCGTAGGAGAGCAAGCCCAACAGGACAAGAGTCAGGAGTCCATCTGCATTTGAAAGACGAAGGCCGCTCTTTCGAAGACAGCACATTTCGGACAGAGAAGACCGTTGGTTTGAAAGGGGGCTCCAAGAGGCCATCTAGTCAAAACCGAACAGCCCCCCTCTCAACAGAAGGGGAAGGATACAACATCATCTTATCTCCAGTCTACAACACAATCCTTTCAGCAGTTCAGAGAAGGCTCCACACACCCATTTGCACCACTCAGTTGACCCTGAAGAGACAAATAAACCTCCAAGTGGCCTCAACGACTCTCAAAAAGGATGCAAACGACCAGCTCTCTGCAAGGAGTATAAATCCTTCCGTTCCCAACCATCCAGTCAGAACTGAAGAAGCTTCTCGGATGAGAAGTAAAATGTCTTCGAGGGAAAACAACAACAACGAAGTCCAATTAATTGTCTTTTGAAAAAAAAAAAGCACCTTCGGGGCTCCTCAAAAATCAGTCAACCACTTCTAACCAGCAAATCTCGACACGATCATGATTATTGGGATCAAAATCCTTGCACCTTCCTTTAGCGATTCTAGAATATTCCAACTGGGAAAGTCTTTTATTTTAAACGAAGGAAGTGCCCAGTCGTAAGACATAAAGGCAGGGCCGAGGAATAATTTAGCAGAACTGGACAGAGAGATACTAACTGTTGTAGAAGGGCCATTTTGAACGGAGAGTAGCCATTCTTGCATTGTCTATTAACTTAGTCGAAGTGGGAGCTTTTGAGTTACTTCTCCTGCTGGCTGAACAATGTAAAAAAACCTAAAAACCTATCTGTTTGAGCAATCCGGTCTGGTCTGACGGGTTTTGTTTTAATTATTGTTTTAATGTAATTTATCTTCTGCATTTGGGCATTAGGGTTTAATTTGTTTTCAATTTCTGTATTTGTGCATTTTGATATTTCTGTCCCTGTTCACCGCCCTGAGTCATTGGGGAGAAGGGCGGTATACAAATCAAATCAAATCAAATCAAATCAAATAAATCAAATAAATAAATAAATAAATAAATAAATAAATAAATAAATAAATAAATAAATAGCTTATGTAAATAATACAGGCAGTTTAAGTGATTTGTAAGCAACGCTAAGATGAAAACACAAGATGAATGTTACTCGCTGGATTCTGAATGGGAATGGAATAAGCAACATTTAAAAAAATATCTAAGTCTCTTTGCCTGTCTAGTCAAGAATAAATATATTTCTAGGCTGTTAAACCTTTAGAGCAGGGGTCTTCAAACTTGGCCCATTTATGACTTGTGGACTTCAACTCCCAGAATTCCTTAGCCAAGCACGCTGGCTGAGGAATTCTGGGAGTTGAAGTCCACAAGTCATCAAAGGGCCAGGTTTGAAGACCCCTGCTTTAGAGCTTGCCATAGATGTCATCAGTGCTCCAGAAGTTTTTTTTTTAAGAGGATCGTTAAAGTTTTGGATGAAAGACCACATGAAGAAAAGTCTTTCAAATCTCCTCAGCTAGTGATGTGATGTGTCGTTTTTTCCTGACACGCACTGTTGCTGACCGTATGAAAACCAAACGTATTAATAGCATTCATTTGGTGATAGCTAGCAGATGTTTTTTTTTCTGACAAAACAAACAAAGCAATCCTGATAGATTTTCCATGAATTTTAATTGCATTTTCCCAGTATCAATCAGTATTTTGACTCTCTAGTCTAGAATGTAAACCACCTTGATTTCCACAATTGTTTTTTTGTTTGTTTGTTAACCTTACGGGTTTTTAAAGGCAAATCTTTAAGAAAACACAATGAACAGCAAACGTTGCAGAAACCTGTTGGAATGGAGATTGTGGGGAAACCAAGCTTTATTTGAATAAAAGTGGATTAATTTACCTCAGGATTATTTTGGGATAAGTACTTTTCAGTTCCAAGTGTGGAACCACCTCTAAATATTTTTTTATTTAATAGAGTATATTTTATTTAATAGAGTATATTCTTTGAGAACAAATGTATACTGATAACGTATACTGTATATTAATCCACCAGTAGTAGAGAATTGGAATTCTGTCTTAAATTTACTACTCAAGTTGATAGTGAACAGTTAACTGTGTAGCAGTAATATAGGAATAGATATTGCAGGATAAGTTTGTTTTCTTAAAAAGATACACAAAAATGAAGATACGTAAAGATAAAAGCGAAATTACTCTGTGCCAAACTATAGAATTAAATGTTGCTCTGAGGAATTACTAGAGAGTCTTGCGTTTTACTACATAGAGATGATCTCCTTTTATCTCATCTATTTTTAATGTCCAATTGTTAAATTCTCTTAATACTAATACTAATAATAATTTGGAAGGGACCTTGGAGGTCATCTAGTCCAACCCCCTGCTCAGGCAGGAAACCTTATACCATTTCAGGCAACTGGCTGTCCAGTCTCTTCTTAAAAACCTCCAGTGTTGGAGCATTCACAGCTTCTGGAGGCAGGTTGTTCCACTGGTTAATTATTCTAACTGCCAGGAAGTTTCTCCTTAGTTCTAGGTTGCTTCTCTCCTTGACTAGTTTCCATCCGTTGCTTCTTGTCCTGCTTTCAGGTGCTTTGGAGAATAGCTTGGCTCCCTCTTCTTTGTGGCAGCCCCTGAGATATTGGAACACTGCTATCAGGTCACCCCTCACTCTTCTCTTCGTTAAACTACACATACCCAATTCCAGCAACCGTTCCCTATATGTTTTAGCCTCCAGTCTCCCAATCATCTTTGTTGCTCTTCTCTGTACTCTTTCTAGAGTCTCGACAACTTTTTTACATCATGGTGACCAAAACTGGGTGCTGTATTCCATTTGCGGCCTTACCAAGGCATTGTAAAGTGCTATTAGTACTTCACGTGATCTTGATTCTATCCCTTTGTTAATGCAGCCTAGCACTGTGTTGGCTTTTTTGGCAGCTGCAGCACACAGCTGGCTCATATTGAGGTGATTGTCCACTAGGACTCCGAGATCCCTCTCACAGTTACTACTATTGAGCAAGGTACCGCCTATACTATACCTGTGCATTTGATTTTCCTGCCTAAAGGCAGAACCTTACTTTTTTCACCACTGAATTTCATTTTGTTAGATAGTGCCCAGTGTTCGAGTCTGTCCAGATCCTCCTGTATCTTAAGCCTATCTTCTGAAGTATTGGCTATTCTTGCCAGCTTGGTGTCGTCTGGAAATTTGATGAGTTCCCCATCTATCTCCTCATCCAAATCGTTAATGAAGATATTGATATCTTACCCCCTTGTTGTTTTAAAAAATGTCCTCTCTTATATTGTAAGACCTCAACTTAACAAAAACCTGTTTAGTGACCATTTGAAATTACGGCGGCACTTGAAAAAAGTGACTTAACCGCCATTTTTCACACTTAACGACCATTGCAGTATCTCCAGTGTCACGTGATCGAATTTCAGATGCTTCATATTTATGACGGTTGCAGCATCATAATTGTTAATAGTAATAAATAGGACTATGCAATTGCACAATTGCTGCCTGATTTTTAGGATATTGTGATTTAAGGAGTTTTAAGCCAGATGCTCTGCTCACGTTCCCACATGCGCCAAGCATCTTCTGCTTTAGAAACTGGAGCTCTGCTCATTCCTAGCAATGAGTGCTTCTCTTAATTTTAGAAAGATTGGGGAAAATGCATGTTAGGGATGGAACAGTCCTCCCATCTGCACACAGCTAGTCCTCGACTTACGACCACAGTTGCAGGTACGTGTAAGAGACAAGTGGATCATACGCACCCATATTGCGTCTTTAGGAGGAGCTTTAGCCGTACCTGGAACGAGTGGACATTGCACAAGTGGTATGTTTACCTGTGTAAGCTTCCTCATGCAGCCAATTCCAGGTGAAACCAACAGGATGTTTGCCTGGGTTTATCTTTATTTTATTCATTCCCCCCCCCGGCATCCACTTCCTTCAGAGAAAGTAGTCTTAAATTAAGGGTTGTTCTCCTTTTGGATAAACGTGTTAATTACCAGTTCTGAGCAAAAAGTAGAGGATGCAATTTTCAATAATGCAACTAATAAATGCACTTTTATTGTGGTGCCCACAAATCCCACTTCTTCCGTTTTCCTCCAGTGTCCTACATACAAGCAGCTCAGTCCTAAAGATTATATTTGTTTATTTATGTTAATTCCATTTATATCTCGCCCTTCTCCGAAGACTCAGGGCGGCTTACAAGCTTAGCAGTAGCCTTCATTCTATGTATATGCCTGCTTATCACACACCCCAAGCGGCATTATTACAAAGTCAGCTTAATTGCCCCCAACAATCTGGGTCCTCATTTTACCTACCTCGGAAGGACGGGAGGCTGAGTCAACCTTGAGCCTGGTGGGATGCGAACCTGCACTAATGGCAGGCAGCTGGTGTTACTTAAGGAGGCATTAGCCCACTGCTCCACCAAGGCTCATATGTTGATGGATAACCAGCGGGGGGAAAAAACGGATAAAAACCACCCCAATATGATACGGAAATGATATCTCCTGTATTAGGAGATCAGGCATAGATACCTGTAAGGAAACTGAATTAAAATACTTACAAGTGCAAGGATCCGAGATGATAGATATATTAGGAAGCACCAGGGATGACATGATAGCAGTGTTCCAATATTTGAGGGGCTACCATAAAGAAGAGGGGGGGGTCAACCTATTATTTATTTATTTTATTTTAATTTCATTTATATCCTGCCCTTCTCCGAAGACTCAGGGCGGCTTACAAGCTTAGCAGTATCCAAAGCAGCAGAAGGCAGGACAAGAAGCAATGGATGGAAATTAATCAAGGAGAGAACCAACGTAGAACTAAGGAGAAATTTCCTAATAGGGAGAACGGTCCGTCTAGTCAGTGGAACTGCTTGCCACCAGAAGTTGTGGGTGCTCCATCACTGGAGTCTTTTAAGAAGAGACTGGGCAGCCACTTGTCTGGAATGGTGTAGGTTCTCCTGATCGAGCAGGGGGGGTTGGACTAGAAGACCTCCAAGGTCCCTTTCACCTCTGCTGTTCTGTTATTCTGTTAAACCAAGCATTTCACCAAACAAATGAAAGACTTCCTTTGTTGTTGCTTGTAGTATTTTCTTTTATTATTAAATGCATCTTAATTACAAATTAGCTCAGGGGAACTTTTTAATATTTGCAAACAGGGGCAAGAATACAAGATTATAATAACAAAACTCCATGAGAAGTAAGTGTGATTTAATAATAATAATAATAATAATAATAATAACAACAACAACAATAAATAATAACAATAATAACAATAATAACAATAATAACAATAACAACAATAATAATAACAATAACAACAACAACAACAACAACAACAATAATAATAATAATAATAATAATAATAATAATAATAATAATAATAATAATAATAATAATAAAAACAAACATCGAACATCCGCATCTGCTTATCCCGGGTACGGACTCGATAGCTAGACAAAAATGTCAAATCCATTCTGAACATCTG
The DNA here is from genome assembly GCF_947247035.1 of Vipera ursinii. Classification (NCBI taxonomy): domain Eukaryota; kingdom Metazoa; phylum Chordata; class Lepidosauria; order Squamata; family Viperidae; genus Vipera; species Vipera ursinii. Next base: position 3,910,802 of record NC_139515.1, on the reverse strand, counting down.
GCTGACTGTGCAGATGATGATGATGATGATGATGATGATGATGATAATAGTGCACATACCCACATACACACACATATATGACACAGAGAAACAACACAGACCCACCCAAAATAGCATTCCTCTTATGACCAAGGATTATAATAGATTAATAAAGGGATTTCTTTTTTAAAAAAAAATAATTAAACCTTCACTGCGGATGAAGGAGTCTTAAGCATTAGGAAAAATCTACTACCGTATCCATTTGCTCTAGTCTGAAAGTACTTCTACTTTTGAGGTACTGTGCAGGTGGTTTTCAGCAATAAGGAACATCAGCCAGAAAAGTACCTTGTTAATGTTGTAACATGCAGACATATATCATCCTATAAAACCTTACAAAGGAGCGTGTTAAAATAGTCAGCATTTAATTGACCACCAAGGAGGGAAGGAGCGTCTGCAGGTGAATTTCTGCTTATAACTCACGAAGTAAAGAACATTTCTAAATAATTAGAGGATCTGCCATTTGCCAGGCCTGCAAACTGTCTCTTCAAATGTTTGGCATTGAGTCCTCCCTAGGCTAGGTTCCAGAGAGAAATTAAGCATTCTTTTGAAAAATGTTCTCACTTGTTTTTGTGTGCGTTGCACAAGCTTCTCTTCTTCTTACCTTTGTTCACCCTGCAGGAAAAACAAAAGAAAAACAAAAGTCAGAACGTGACAGGTATCGGCTTTACCGCTCGCTTTAAAAAATAAAAAAGTCTTCTAGGCATCGCCAAATTTTATTAAGTGTCACGCCGATACAATTCCTTTGGGAAAGGGCGGTATAGAAATGTAATGAAATAAATAAATAAAATAAAATAACTCTGTATGAAAATCCAGAGCTTTACAATTGCCAAGGGATCTCGGAGTCCTAGTGGACAGTCACTTAAATAGGAGCCAGCCGTGTGCTGCAGCTGCCAAAAAAGCCAACGCAGTCCTCGGTTGCATTAGCAGAGGGACAGAATCGAGATCACGGGAAGTGTTAATACCACTTTTTAAAGCCTTGGTAAGGCCACACTTGGAATACGGCATCCAGTTTTGGTCACCACGATGTAAAAAAGATATTGAAAGACTAAAAAGAGTGTAGAGAAGAGCAACAAAGATAATCAGGGGACTGGAGGCTAAAACATATAAGGTACGGTTGCTGGAATTGGATAGGTCTACTCTAGTCTAATGAAGAGAAGGGCGAGGGGGGGGGACACGATAGCAGTCTTCCAGTATCTCAGGGGCTGCCCCAAAGAAGAGGGAGTCAAGCTATTCTCCAAAGCACCTGAAGGCAGGACGAGAAGCAACGGATGGAAACTCACCAAGGAGAGAAGCAACCTGGAACTAAGGATAAATTTCCTGAGAGTGAGAACAATTAACCTGTGGAACGACTTGCCTCCAGAAGTGGTGAATGCTCCAACACGGGAGGCTTTTAAGAAGAGATGGGACAACCATTTAATCAGGAACGGTACAAGGGTCTCCTGCCTGAGCAGGGGGTTGGACTAGATGACCTCCAGGGTCCCTTCCATCTCTGTTCTTCTGTTCTGTACATGAGAGGGTTTGATGTGAACCCTAACTGAGGTCCTTTTAGTTTGGGAATTCCAATGTTCTATCTAGTGCAGGGGTAGGCAACCTCGGCTCTTTCATGACTCATGGACTTCAACTCCCAGAATTCCTGAGCCAGCATAGCTGGCTCAGGAATTCTGGGAGTTGAAGTCCATGAGTCATGAAAGAGCCGAGGTTGCCTACCCCTGATCTAGTGGAAGAGAATTATTAGTAGCTCAGGGCCGAACTGTGGAATCCTTGATGCTCTCTGATCCTGGTTAGTTGCTTGCGGATGTTTCGTCACCCAACTAGGTAACATCATCAGCCTGGAGTGCGGGTGGGCTTTGCAGCCTCCTTCGATGCAGTTGCTTGTTCTGCTGGCTTCGGTGGAGATGTTGTTTCTTCCTTGAGTATTGTTTTCAGCCTAAGTGTTTGTCTGGTGCTGATCCCTGCTTATCGGAATGTGCTCTGCTGCAGGGGATGCGTTGTAGCGGGTTTTTTTTTTTTTTGAGGGTGTGTGTGTCTTTTGTGTCTTTTGAACAGTGTGTCAGGGTGGCTTGCCTCTGAAGTGCCTTTTGAGGATGGATTTGGGTGAATGCCAAGCTTCCAAGACTCTCTCTAGCATGGTTGGGTTTGGCTTAGCCATACAGACCATGCTAATCTGGCTTGATGCTAAGAGCCAGCTTGGTATGATGGTTAAGGCACCAGGCTAGAAACCAAGGGATTGTAAGTTCGAGTAGGCACAAATCCAGATGGGTGACAGTTATTCTCTCTCAGCCTTAGGAAGTGGCAAACCACTTCCAAAATTTTGCAGGTCCAGCCAGGAATCAACGCTGATTTGAAGGCATGCACGTGTGCACAAAGACACACACACACACACACACCATGCTAAAGTTCCTGTGGGTAGAGCACGGTATGTTATGGTGGCTGAAGACAATTATTCAGAAACTATAATAAATCATACCATTGATGGACAGGAGGGAGTGTTTATTTATTTATTATTTATTAATTTATTTATTAATTTAATTTGTATACCGCCCTTCTCCCGAAGGACTCAGGGCGGTGAACAGGGCAATACATATTAAAAAACAAGATACAAAAATTAAAAGCAATTAAATAACAATGCCCATGAATAAGTTAGTACACATTAAAAAAGTTAAAACAAATTTATAAAATCCAACCCCATCCCATCAGGGGATGACATTGAGCACTGAAGAGTAGTTGTGTGCAATTGTTTAGTTGCAGCTCTATCAAATATAAAATGTAGAAGAATGGAAAAGTAGGCAGTGAACAGTTGGGCAGGCAGCTCCAAAGGAACGGCTGTCGGAAATAATCCAGACAAGACCTAGGGTGGAAGGCAGCCAACAAAATGAAGCACTCTCTGCTACCATCTAGTGGCCATCCGGAGTTTTGCATTGCAGACCTGGTAATTTTATGCAGGGAGATTTCAGGTCTGAATAGATAAACCTTTTACATCTACTACGCAGTCACTATAAAAGTACCTCAGGAGATGTTTGTGAAATTATTTAACATCTCATATAATTGACTTGCTGGGACACGTTTCAGTATCTTAATGATACGAAATTAATCCCAGACTGAAATGTATCCCGTATCTCTTTCACAATTGGATAATATCTCTAATTATGGTGTGTCCAGGCTGTCCCCCCAAATCCACAACCAGAATTTAGAAGCAGAATTACCCAAATTATAGTGGTGAAAAAAAAATGCTAATATAAAAATTGAAGCGGATATCTTAAGGCCGTGCAATCAAAAATCTAACCAGGTTAAGAGACGGGCAAAAATAAATACAATTTTTGTCCTTGTTTTTTTTCCCTCCCCCTGTAAAGGATTTTTTTTTTAAAAAAAACACAATTTGGGAAGGACTTTTTAAAACCCTCCAGGCTTCATATACTGCTAGCATTTATACACCAAAGGTTTACACTGATTTGTAACAGGAAAATTTACATTGAGAATCAGTCTTAAAGCGTTATGATTTTTGTACATGTAGGATAAGCAGCATAATATAACTCAGATGCAAGAAGGAAGAAATTTTGCTCATGAACTTGTCGGTCCAAAGTTTGAGGTGTGTTTCGTTTTTTGTTAACCTAGATGTCAGTAGATCTAGTATAGGCCTTAATGGACAGCAAAAACCAGCACAAAATGCCAAAATAAAGTTTTAAGCTTATTGTAACCAGCTAGTAACCATACTTAATTGACTAAACAAATTGCAATTTTACATTTAGTAAGTATATCAAACAAGTAATTGCATGCGTAAATGAAAACATACATACTGCAATTTATGATCTTAAAATAACAGAATGAACTTAAGGTAATAATATAAGAGTCCATATCGGCTATATTTAAATTTTTCGTTAACCCCCCTTTTTTTTCAGATTCCCTTCTGAAAATAATTGATTTTTTTTTCTTTCCCTCCATGGTTTCAACATTTCTGGAAATTTTACAAGCCGGAATGTCTCAGTCCTACTCGTTTAGTGACGTGACTCAATTACCAGCTATTAAGTGGGTGGGGAAGTACAAGTTTTAAGCAGAATAAGTCCAATTTTATCCAATTCCTTCCCAAGATTTTGAGAGCCAACTGAGAACAGCAAATAGTTCTCTGAGGTCATAGTTTGGTTAATGAGCTGGGAAATACTTTATAGTCACGAATAAGAGATTTCCAGGAAGGAACAGCTATGCAACACTGTGAAAAAAAGGTCAAAAAGCCTTTGTTCTGTTTGACATTTATTTATTTTCGTCCCCTGCCTTGAGTATAATAGGTTGTCCTGTGAAGAATTGGGTTGCACGGGCAACGTGTACTGCTGAATAAGGTCTATGGTGATTGGCTTCCTTTAAATTGGATTTTCTTCACAAAGCGGCAAGCAAGCAGAGAGATCCTGAGGAAGACGGCTTAAGTTAGTCCTCGACTTAACGACTGCTCGTTTAGCGACCGTTCAAAGTTACAACGGCACTACAAAAAAGTCACTTATAAACATTTTTCACGCTTACGACTGCAGCGTCCCTGCGGTCGCGTGGTCAGAACTCAGGCGCTTGGCAACTGACTCGTATTTATGATGGCTGCAATATTCCAGGGTCATGTGATCAACATTTGGGCGCTTGGCAATTGGCTCATATTTACGACGGTCGCAGCGTCCCGGGGAGTCACGGGATCCCCTTTTGCGACCTCCTGACAAGCAAAGTCAATGGGTGAAGCCAGATTTGCTTAACGACTGTGTTATTAACTTAACAACTTCAGTGATTCGCTCAGTGACCGTGGCCAGAAAGGTTGGTAATATTGAGCAAAATCCACTTAACAGCCGTCTCGCTTGGCAGCAGAAATTTTGATCTCGGTTGTGGTCGTGGCTCTTGCACTATTGAGAAGGAAAAAGTCAAATTCCAGAAATTGCCGCAAAATATTATTTTTGTTTTTCCTGGCAGGAATAAACCAGATTTCTGAACTTGGACCAACCATCACCCAGAAGCCTAAACCGACATAAATTAATGCCAAACAAATCCTGCTTTTTTGAGAATGTGATTTTTCTGTGCAATCTCGTTGGGACTTCTCTGCGTATTAAGTTGAAGATCTTTTACCTGGAAAGTATACGTTGTGATCCACAAGCAATTTGAGAAGGAAAAAAAAATAACTTCAGCAAAAATATTTTGCAACGTAGGAAGCATATCTAGCTGTGGAAACCCTGGAACCCCCTTTTTTTTCCTATTCGGTGTATCGATCATTAATTGATAATTGGTTTTCCGTGCAATGCTCTCTTGGTTTGGGCGATTGCGTACTTGCTTTCCCCAGTATGGGATGCAAATATTAATTTGCAAATAAAACTGAAGCGTCCTTTAATACTGCCTGCGTTTGATATTAGGGCTCCCCCCTGGGTTATAGCTTACCATTTTAATTAATATTCACATATTCTTTAGATTTCGCGGCGGTGCTTTTGTAAAACTGTGTCATGCTTCAAAAAAAAAATTTCTTCTATCCCAAACAATTTCAAATTACCGTTTTTTGTACTTTTGATAACAGTCCTACAAATAACGGGGGAAGTAAACCTCGCTTAATTTCTGTGAAATCAAGTGAAGCCGTAGAGAAACGTAGTTGGTTTCTAGGGAAACAAAAAAAATATCGATTGGTTTGCTTGATGCTTTCTCGGTTTTTTGGGGTTGTTTTTTTTTTTTTAAGCTGACTTCTGTGGCTTGAGAAGCAACACATCTTGTAGTTTTAGCGTGTTGGAACTGGAAGCAAGAGGTGAGGGGTTGCAGCTAATAAAATTACTTACGGATTACTCAGAGGATAGGTCTTGTTGGTGCCTGCCTTGATTGCGTAGTTTGTTCCTCCAGGTCAGCGCGAGTTGTTTAATGTGTGTTATTGGCTGACGAGCGAGTCTTCTGCAGCTTTCTGCTTTGAATGCACCTTTCCGAAACGGCGTGATATATAGGATCCGAAATGATGTAGATGACATTCTCCTAACTTGCCTTGGTTTGGAACGGAAGGAAGAGGGTCTTCCCCTAGCATCTTGCTATACAAGAGACATTGAGATGTTTCCAACTTCCTAATTAATCACTTAGTTGTCCTCAGCATTGTTCTTTTTCTTTAATGCAGATTTTATATTAATTTTCTAAATGATGAGAGAGAGAGAGAGAGAGAGAGAGAGAGAGAGAGAACCAGTGTGTTGTACTGGTTAAGGTGCTGGCCTAAAAAAGCCAGGAGACTTGTGAGTTCTAGTCCCGCCTTAGGCATGAAAGCCAGCTGGATGGCTTTGAGCCAATCACCAGGAGACTGTGAGTTCGAGTCCCGCCTTAGGCGCGAAAGCCAGAAAGTCACCAGGAGACGATGAATTCTAGTCCTGCCTAAGCCATGAAAGCCAGAAAATCACCAGGAGACTGTGAGTTCTAGTCCCGCCTTAGGCATGAAAGCCAGCTGGATGACTTTGATCCAATCACCAGGAGACTGTGAGTTCGAGTGCCGCCTTAGGCGCGAAAGCCAGAAAGTCACCAGGAGACGATGAATTCTAGTCCTGCCTAAGCCATGAAAGCCAGGAAATCACCAGGAGACTGTGAGTTCTAGTCCCGCCTTAGGCATGAAAGCCAGCTGGATGGCTTTGAGCCAATCACCAGGAGACTGTGCGTTCGAGTCCCGCCTTAGGCGCGAAAGCCAGAAAGTCACCAGGAGACGATGAATTCTAGTCCTGCCTAAGCCATGAAAGCCAGGAAATCCCCAGGAGACTGTGAGTTCTAGTCCCGCCTTAGGCATGAAAGCCAGCTGGATGGCTTTGAGCCAATCACCAGGAGACTGTGAGTTCGAGTCCCGCCTTAGGCGTGAAAGCCAGAAAATCACCAGGGGACTGTGAGTTCTAGTCCCGCCTTAGGCATGAAAGCCAGAAAATCACCAGGGGACTGTGAGTTCTAGTCCTGCTTTAGCTCTGAAAAGCCAGCTGCATGACTTTGGGCCAGTAATTCTCTCTCAGTCTAATCCACCTCATGGGGCTGTTGCTGTGAGGAAAATAGGGGCAAGAAGAAGTATTTTGTATCTTTGCCACCTTGAGTTACTTATAAAGTAACAAAGGCTGGATAATCGTCTGAAATCTACTAAACGAATAGATGGATACACACACACATATACACACTTGCTGGGTGATTGCACTTCTCATTCTTTCTGGAACTTCTCTTTCTGTAAACCTGGTGCACAATAGGCTTTCTTACTCAATGTGCCAACCCCCTGCTCGGGCAGGAAACCCTGTACCATTTCAGACAAATGGCTGTCCAGCCTCCTCTTAAAAACTTCCGGTGTTGGAGCATTCACAGCTTCTGGTGGCAGGTTGTTCCACTGGTTAATTGTTCTCACTGTCGGGAAATTCCTCCTTAGTTCTTAGGTTGCTTCTCTCCTTGTTTAGTTTCCATCCGTGGCTTCTTGTCCTGCCTTCAGGTGCTTTGGAAAATAGCTTGACTCCCTCTTCTTTGGGGCAGCCCCTGAGATACTGGAACACGGCTATCATGTCCCCCCTGGTCCTTCTCTTCATTAAACTAAAGGTAAAGGTTCCCCCGCACATGCGTGCTAGTCGTTTCCGACTCTAGGGGCCGGTGCTCATCTCCGTTTCAAAGCTGAAAAGCCAGCGCTTGTCCGAGGACGTCTCCGTGGTCATGTGGCCGGCATGACTAGACGCCAAAGGCGCACGGAATGCTGTTACCTTCCCACCGGAGTGGTCCCTATTTTTCTACTTGCATTTTTACGTGCTTTCGAACTGTTAGGTTGGCAGAAGCTGGGAAGGGTAACAGGCGCTCAGTCTGCTACGCGGCACTCGGGATTCGACCCGCCAAACTGCCGACCTTCTGATCGACAAGCTCAGCGTCCATCCCACTGTGCCACCGTGTCCCTTTAAACTAGACCTACCCAATTCCAGCAACCGTTCGTTATATCTTCTAGCCTCTGGTCCCCTGAACATCTTTGTTGCTCTTCTCTGCACTCTTCCTAGAGTCTCCACATCTTTTTTATATCACGGCGACCAAAACTAGATGCAATTTCCAAGAGCGCTGACCAAAATATAGTGTAAATAAAGTACCTGGTTATTTACATTGCACTGTATTATTTGGATAGGAAGAGTTTTATGTATGCTACTGCAATTTTATTTTTGCAACCCCTGCAATTAACACTCAGCTTATTTTCAACAAGGGGGATAACGAGAGAAATCTTTGTTTTGTGTTAGTCTGCGTTAGCACGCAAACTACGCGGATGTATTATTTAGGATAAACTGATTTATTTATTTTTTTCTAGCTCCAAAATGTCACCTTAAGCAGAACCCTTCATTTAGAAGCTTTCTTTTAGTAAGCTTTTCCAGCTGAAAGGAAGAACTTAGCGCCTATGTTTCATTTACCGTACCTAAAGTTGTCACCGGCACCTGGTGATATGAATAGACATCTAAGCCAGTTGCCATAGTAACGCTGCAGCCTAGTAGAAAATGTAAGTTCCGTTTTATTATTTTGATATTGCTCTTTTGTGCGTGTGTGTGTGTGCAGAGAGGGGGAAAAAAATGAATGTTACCTTTCGTTACTGAAAAATCTGATTGGTTTTGGAGTCGAAAGATAAATTCGTAGAGTTAATTACAGTTAGTCCTCGCCTTACGACTGCGGTTGAGTCCCAAATTTCTGCTGCTAAGTGAAACGTTTGTGAAAGGGGGAGTTTGGCCCCATTTGACGACTTTTCCCGCCACGGTTGTTAAGTGAAGCACTGCAGTTATTAAGTTTGCAATGCCGTTGTTAAGGGAATATGGCTTCCCCACTGGCTTTGATCTCAAAACGGGATCACGTGACCCCACGGGACATTACAGCCGTCATAATTACGAGTCAGTTGCCAAGCGTCTGAATTTTGATTACATGACCGTGGGGATGCTGCAATGGTCGTAGGCGTGAAAAACCATCAGAAGTCATTTTTCTAAGTGGTGTTGTAACATTGTGCAGCCGTTAAATGAACTGTTGTAAGTCGAGGACTACCTGTACATTAAGCAAAAAATTAAAAACTGCGCTGACTTGGGTTATCGGCTAGGTCCCTGCAGTACTGAGTTTTCTTTGCTGCTAAAATGGAACCAGTTTTCATCTAATAATTCATAGATGGTCAGGTTTTGTGAATGGCACGCACCAATGACTTGGCTGCTTATCCTAAGGCTGTGTGTTCTGTTCTGTGTTCTTTGTCTACTTTAGTCTCCAGATTCTGCTTTTCATAGATGGATATTGCTAGCTATATTTGCATTGCATAACCCTTTTTCATACCCAAGCTAGATGCTAATGGAGAATGAGAAAAGATGAGCTTTGTGGAAAAAGGGCTGACGTGCAACTGCTTCAGAAGAAGGAGATTAATGGGACCAAATATGCTTTATGATTTCTATTCTATTCTATTCTATTCTATTCTATTCTATTCTATTCTATTCTATTCTATTCTATTCTATTCTATTTTGTTCCGTTCTATTTTGTTCCGTTCTGTTCTGTTCTATTCTTGTTCCATTCTATTCTGTCCCTCTTCCGTTCTATTCTGTTCTATTCTATTCTTGTTCTATTCCTGTTCCATTCTATTCTGTTCTGTTCTGGTCTAGTCTAGTCTAGTCTAGTCTATTTTGTTCCTTTCTATTCCATTCCTTCTATTCTGTTCTGTTCTGTTCTGTTCTTGTTCCGTTCCGTTCTTGTTCCGTTCTTGTTCTGTTCCGTTCTGTTCTGTTGCTCTTCCGTTCCTCTTCTGTTTTATTCTGTTCTATTCTGTTCTTGTTCTGTTCTTGTTCTATTCCTGTTCTATTCCTGTTCCATTTCTATTCTATTCTATTCTATTCTATTCTATTCTATTCTATTCTATTCTATTCTATTCTATTCTATTCTATTCTATTCTATTCTATTCTTGTTCCATTCTATTCTGTTGTGTTCCGTTCTTCTTCTGTTCCGTTCCATTCTGTTCCATTCCATTCTTTTCTGTTCTGTTCCTCTTCCGTTCCTCTTCCATTCCTCTTCCGTTCTATTCTGTTCTATTCTATTCTATTCTTGTTCTGTTCTGTTCCATTCCTGTTCCAGTCTGTTCCTCTTCCGTTCCTCTTCCGTTCTATTCCATTCCCATTCCATTCCATTCCATTCCATTCTATTCTATTCTATTCTATTCTATTCTATTCTATTCTATTCTATTCTATTCTATTCTATTCTATTCTATTCTATTCTTGTTCCATTCTATTCTGTTCTGTTCTTGTTCTGTTCCGTTCCATTTATGTTCTGTTCTGTTCCGTTCCGTTCCGTTCTGTTCTGTTCCTCTTCCATTCCTCTTCTATTCTATTCTATTCTATTCTATTCTATTCTATTCTATTCTATTCTATTCTATTCTATTCTATTCTATTCTATTCTATTCTATTCTATTCTTGTTCCATTCTATTCTGTTCTGTTCTTGTTCTGTTCTTGTTCTGTTCCGTTCCATTTATGTTCTGTTCTGTTCCGTTCCGTTCTGTTCTGTTCCTCTTCCATTCCTCTTCTATTCTATTCTATTCTATTCTATTCTATTCTATTCTATTCTATTCTATTCTATTCTATTCTATTCTATTCTATTCTATTCTATTCTATTCTATTCTATTCTATTCTTGTTCCATTCTATTCTGTTCTGTTCTTGTTCTGTTCTTGTTCTGTTCCGTTCCATTCATGTTCTGTTCTGTTCCGTTCCGTTCCGTTCTGTTCTGTTCCTCTTCCATTCCTCTTCCGTTCTATTCTATTCTATTCTATTCTATTCTATTCTATTCTATTCTATTCTATTCTATTCTATTCTATTCTTGTTCTGTTCTGTTCTGTTCTGTTCTGTTCCGTTCTGTTCCGTTCCATTCCTTTCCATTCCGTTCCTCTTCCGTTCCATTCCATTCCATTCCATTCCATTCCATTCTATTCTATTCTATTCTATTCTATTCTATTCTATTCTATTCTATTCTATTCTATTCTATTCTATTCTATTCTATTCTATTCTATTCTATTCTATTCTATTCCCCATTCCCCATTCCCCATTCCATTCCATTCCATCCTATCCCATCCCATCCCACTCCGCTTCTACTCCGCTTCTACTCTACTTCTATTCCATTCCACTCCATTCCATTTTCTGCTACAAATAGAAACGATGGTGTTCTATTCTGAGTCAAAACTATGGTTGTCAAAGAGGCTACTTACACCAGACATTACATCAGGGGTTGCAGTCCAGAGTTCAGATTATTGGATGCAGTGCCTTTAAATGATTAAGCATACAAGCACGATCAGAACTCAGATCAGTGAGGCGAGCCTTGATCAAGTTAACCTTCCCAATGCTGTATTCCTTTGTGGCTTTTATCGATCACTTTTATCCCACGGCTTCGTCGGTTCATTCATTGTTTAAATCTCAATGATGACGTGTAACTACAGACAAAGGAAAGCTGAACTAGGATCATCAGCACAGTTGCAGCTTCACTTAGTAGCTACTTTGCTTAACAACCAAGTTGGGGTTGCCAAACAAGAGCTATCAGTATCACCCTTTAATATTAGTTGGTCTCTCATCAGATTTATCAGGTAGAACAGGGGTGTCAAACTCAATTTCATTGAGGGCCGCATCAGCATTGCGGTTGCCCTCAAGGGGCCGGGTGGGGATTTTATTTTGTTTTTATTTTTATTTTAATTCCATTTATATCCCGCCCTTCTCCGAAGACTCAGGGCGGCTTACAAGCTTAGCAGTAGCCTTCATTCTATGTATATGCCTGCTTATTAAGGCTTTCACACACACCCCAACCGGCATTATTACAAAATCAGCTTAATTGCCCCCAACAATCTGGGTCCTCATTTTACCTACCTGGGAAGGATGGAAGGCTGAGTCAACCTTGAGCCTGGTGGGATGCGAACCTGCACTAATTGCAGGCAGCTGGTGTTACTTAAGGAGGCATTAGCCCACTGCTCCACCAGGGTGGGCGTGGCCTACTGGGTGGGCGTGGCTAGAGTGCGTATGACCTATGCATCAAGGGTGCCTATGGGGTCCTGGGCAGGAGTGGGTCAGATCTGAAGGTCTCTGGCAGGAGGAGGGTCTCTGGGCCAGGGCCAAGGCAGCGGGGACCGTTCCCTCACTGTTTCCAGGATGGCTTCGCGGGCCGCATGAAACCACTTTGCGGGCCGGATCCGGCCCCCGGGCCTTGTGTTTGACATGTCTGAGGTAGAATAAACACCAACAGGGCAATGGAACTGATAGATGTGTGATTGTAGGACTATATATATTCTATAATTATTGCTGAAGTGGTATGAACTGAATCCCACCACTATCTATCTATCTATCTATCTATCTATCTATCTATCTATCTATCTATCTATCTATCTATCCACCTACCTACCTACAGTGGTGGGATTCAAATAGGTCATGTGATTGCCATTTGAGACGATCTCAAGCAGAGTCATTGGGGGGGAAGGGCACATTCACTTAACAACCACAGGGTTCCCTCAAGAACTGCAGTGATTCGTTTAACAACCGCATCAGAAAAAAGGATATAAAACCAGGCCCGACTTGCTGAACAACAGCCTTGCTTAGCGACAGGAAACCTGGTCTCAGTTGTGCTCGTAAGTCGAGGGTTACTTGTAACCAAAGTGGCGATCCTTTTGCTGCTGTGAGCAAAGTTAAAACAAACAAACAAAAAAAGCTTCGCATTCTTGAAAGAAGTACCGTTTTTACGAACAAAGGCGAATATACGTGTCCCAGGATAATGTTGCAGGATCCAATCTGGATTTTGCCTTTCGTGCTGAAACCCACCCTCGGGGAGCTCCTCTCTAGCAGAGCTTCGGCTAGATTCACTTTTGCTGCTACTAAGATTGTTGGACGAGCAGGCACAAAAACAGCCTGCTCAGTGATTGAAGCCTGGGAAACGAGCCCTTCGCCAGTCAGCAGGATTACTGATTTACCCCCAGCCTATCAAGTCCTTAAGACTGGGCAGCACAAACAAACAACAGCCAAGGACTTAACAGCCAGCCATCAACACACCCCAATCAATATCTGAAAAGCCACATACAACAGACACTATAAATCCCACATCCAGAACAGCACACATTCTGGTGAGAGACACGTTCCCTGAGGACGGGCTCCAGCACGGGTCCGTAAGCTCGGAAGACCAAAACCTGCGGTCCCAGTGACCGACCCAGTTTGGATCCGGAAGTACCATTTTATTCAAAAGACTGTAGTTTATACCGACCAGGTCAGGAACAGGAGCTAGTGGCTTCTCTCCCGTCTTTTAATCTGATTTTATCTGTCTGCGCCTGCACTTTAAATCCTACATACCAACCCGCTGTTTGTTTGTTTTTTACAAAATTCCTGCTGTGTCCCGTAGCATTTCCAGATTCATTTCTGTAGCCCGCACAGAATAAATTATCCTCTTTCCTAAGGAATGTTTGAATTAAAAGCCAGGAAAAGAGGAAGCTCTTGGAAATTTGCTCCAGCGTTTGACTTTCTGAACATACATACATACATATGTATGTGTATATATATGTATATATATATATATCCATATATTTTATTTGTAGGCCAGAGCCTCCACAAAAAGTTCCCTCTGCACCGCCACCACCACCTCCTCCTCCTCCACCACCGTTGCCAGAACCGACCCCGCCGGAACCGGAGGAAGAAATTCTAGGATCCGATGATGAAGAACAGGAAGATCCTGCAGACTATTGCAAAGGTTAGTTGGTAAAAATAACGGGATTAATTATTAGAACCGGATGCTTAGATGCCCGTGGAGACTTATCAATCAATCCAGATCACGGCTGTCCCAAAGATGCTTTTTCAAAAGGCAACCGGACTTTCTCGTTTGTTTGTTTGTTAACCCTGGAAAACCTTCAGTCAGAACCGAAGAAGCTTCTCGGATGAGAAGCGAAAAGTTTAAGGACAAAACTAGAAAGTCCATCAGCCTTTTTGAAAAGCACCGTTGGGACAACTGGATGCTTACATCATTTTGAGGCTAAAAATCCAGAATCCAAATTCCTAAGTTTTTTTTTTAAAAAAAGCCTTGTTAATTACATAAAAAGAGCCTCAATTAGTAGTAATTCTTTATCCTTTAATTCTGGACTGTGGAAAATACATGCAAGAACTTTATTAAGTGTTTAAGTAATTGAACATATCTATCTATCTAAGGGGACGCGGTGGCTCAGTGGGTTAGGGCGTTGAGCTTGTCGATCAGAAGGTCGGCAGTTTGGCGGGTCGAATCCCGAGTGCCGCGTAACAGAGTGAGCGCCTGTTACTTGTCCCAGCTTCTGCCAACCTAGCAGTTCGAAAGCACGTAAAAATGCAAGTAGAAAAATAGGGACCACTCCGGTGGGAAGGTAACAGCATTCCGTGCGCCTTTGGCGTCTAGTCATGCCAGCCACATGACCACGGAGACGTCCTCGGACAAGCGCTGGCTCTTTGGCTTTGAAATGGAGATGAGCACTGGCCCCTAAAGTCGGAAACGACTAGCACACATGTGCGGGGGAACCTTTACCTTTCTCTCTCTCTCTCTCTCTCTCTCTCTCTCTCTCTCTCTCTCTCTCTCTCTCTCTCTGTGTGTGTGTGTGTTTGTGTGTTTGTGTGTGCTTGATCACACTAAAAATACGAATCCTGGGTATGTGCATCTTAGAAAGAAAAGAATCGAACACCAGGATAAAAATAGAGTGAACTCCTCTGACAACTGCCAACGAAAGCTAAGTGGTTTTGTATATTAAACAGTTTTGTTTATATTTATCCTGGTGTTTATCCTGGTGTTTGATCCTTTTGTTTCTAATATCTCTCTCTCTCTCTCTCTCTCTCTCTCTCTCTCTCTCTCTCTCTCTCTCTCTCTCTCTCTCACACACACACACACACACACACACACACACACATCATTTGGAAAGTTATTAATATAAAATCTGTGTGTGTGTGTGTGTGTATCAATTGAATCTTTACCTTCCAAACTCCTAGTAGTTTGCAGTTGTTGGGGGGACTAAGGAGTAAGAATACAATCACATTATTGAAGATAGTGTCTAAAGTTAGTCCTCGATTTGCAACAAAAATTTCTGTTGGTAAGTGAGAGCTTTGTTAATTTTCCCCCAGTTTACGATGGTTTTTTTTGCCACGTTTGCTAAATGAATCATTGCAGTTGTTCAATGAGTAACATGGTTGTTAAGTGAATCTGGCTTCCCCCATTGACTTGGCTTGTCAGAAGGTCGCAAAAGGGGATCACACAACCTCCGGGACACTGCGACCATCATAAATGCGAGTCGGTTGCCCAGAGTCTGGATTTTGATCACATGACCCAAACGTTGTAAGTGTGAAAAATGGTCATAAGTCGCCTTTTTTCAGTGCTGCCGTAACTTTGAATGGTCACTAAATGAATTGTTGTAATGGAAGGCTATCTGTACTTAGGGCGTTCCATTTGTTAATTATCTTCTTTAGCCTAAATCACCCCTAGACTTTAAAAATGTACTTATTAATTTTATTCAATTCGTCATGCCGTTCACTCTGTGACTGAGTGGTACGCAGTAAAAACACCCATGCAACATCACCACCTATTTGGTGATCACTAGTAACTGGAATATGTCAACATGGGTATATATTCCTTGAAAAACCCGTGATAGCATTTCTAAAATTAAATTAGAAATTAGCAGGAGTCGTGATGAATCGCCAATGTTACGCGAAGTCATTTCATTCATATCTTGACTTTTCCATCTTTCCTCTCTCTGGTTAAGTTCTGAATAATTAGTTTAGGATAATTTTCTTATTCTACGATCAGGAAAGTCCTTGAAAATTATCTGATGGGCCATTGAGACAGGAGTTACTTAAAGCAGGGGTCCCCGACCTGTGATCCACGGCCTACTACCGGACCGTGGCCTCTTGGCCACCAGACCGTGGAACAGGCTGGCCAGTGTGCGCACGCGTGTGTGCGCGCGCACACTTGCCCCCTCTCTCGCTAGCAGAGGGGGCACCGTGCGGCAAAAATGGGGCACTGTGTGGCAAAAATGGGACAGTGCTAGCAAGTGTCAGATGAGTGCTAGCACAACCATTGTGCGTGCTCATGGCCCTGTTTGTGTGTGTGTGTGCGCCCCTGCAAGTGTAAAATGCTTCCCCCTCCCTTTCCTTCCGGTCCGCCAACCGAGAACAGAGTTTGGAGGCCTCTGACTTAAAGTTATCGTAACTTCAGTTGATGCTCCATCTTCTCGCTTTTCCTCGTACACTTGACTTAACACTGTGCTTTATTGCAGAGGTCCCCAACCTTTTGGGCAACAGGGACCGGTTCTGTGGAGAGAGGTTTTTCCGTGGACCGGAGGGGGCCTGGTTTTGTGTGCTGCCTACATCCCACGGATGGGGCTTTGCTTGTTTGTGCGGCCCTGTTGCTGCCATGCCGTGGCCCGGTACTGGTCTGTGGACCTGAGGGTTGGGCAGCCCTGCTTTATTGTATGTCTTGGCACTGAACCAACAGTCTCTTTAACCTAACAAGGAAGCATGAATGGCTGAGACTCAGTATCGTAACACCTTCCCATGTTATGGCTGAAATAGCATATAGTCTTCTTATACAGTGGTACTTTGGAACTCATCAAATTTGGTATTCGATGCATTTTGATGTGAAACTTTTGTCCCGCTACTCGTCGTTTGTTCGGTACTCAGCCCACAAGCTAGCATTTTTCCGTGTCGGCTGCCTTGTGACTCACTATATTATTCCTTATGGGGAAAACATTTGTTTGATACTCATCGTTTTTGGTACTCGTTGTGCCTCCCAGAATCAATGAACAATGAGTACCGAGGTACTAACTGTACATATACTTTTAACTATTTCCCAACAGTAGCGCATGTGTGTTTCATACATATATAATGTCTGATTCCAGTTTTGGATTGCAGGATTTCGGCTTGTTAGCGACACTGATTCATTAAATGACTTTTAATAGGTAGGCGATGAGTATTAAAAAAAAAACCTCTCTCATTTGATTAATCCTAGTGAAGGGTAGTTTGAAGAACCTCTGCAAGCAATTCTGAGTTCTTGCTTTCTCTTGCTTTCCAAATCAGATGGGGGAAAAGAGGAAGCAATATTTTTCGGTGTAGTCAGCCCAGAGTCATTCTGTGAGTGAAATGGGCAGTCTTTGGATGAAATTAATTAATTAGCGCTCTCTGGATTTGGTTACTTTCCTGCCCAGTGTTTCATCACCGAACTAGACAACCCACCAGAACAGAGGTACCCAACCTTTCGGGCACCAGGGACCGGTTCCGTGGAGAGACGTTTTTCTCCAGACCAGGTGTGTGTGTGTGTGGTTTTCTGTGCAGTTCGGGCTTTGCTTTTTTGTGCAGACCGGTTGCTGGCGTGCTGCAGCCCGGTCCTGGTCCACGAACCGGAGGTTGGGGACCCCTGCACTAGAAATTGAGAGCAAAGCTCATTCCTTGCTAGCACTGATGATGTTACCTAGTTCGGATAAGGAAATGTCTGCCAGAAAACCATTGAGGTTTGAAAGCACCAAGGACCCCTCCGTTCAATCGATTAAGTAATAAGTAAGTAAATAGCCTAAGGGACGCGGTGGCTCGGCGGGTTAGGACGCTGAGCTTGTCGATCAGAAGGTCGGCAGTTTGGCGGGTCGAATCCCGAGTGCCGCGTAACAGAGTGAGCGCCTGTTACTAGTCCCAGCTTCTGCCAACCTAGCAGTTCGAAAGCACGTAAAAATGCAAGTAGAAAAATAGGGACCACTACGGTGGGAAGGGAACAGCGTTCCGTGCGCCTTTGGCGTCTAGTCATGCCGGCCACATGACCGCGGAGATGTCCTCGGACAAACGCTGGCTGTTCGGCTTTGAAACGGAGATGAGCACCGGCCCCTAGAGTCGGAAACGACTAGCACGTATGTGCGGGGGAACCTTTACCTTTATCTTTAAGTAAATAGCTGTCCAGATGTGCCCAGAACAGTAAGTAAATAAATAGCAGCCCCAGATGTGCTTGGAACAGTTGGAAACTCCTGTACAGTTTGTGCGCCACAGGTGCACCTGTCTTTTGATTGGCGGGCTAGACTTTTGCTTTTCTTTAGCTCTTTTTTTTAATTCTAGACTCTGCAGATGTCTCTTATTCACTGAGTTAACAAAGGCAAGAATTTTTCCCCCCCATTTGCCAGCTTAAAATAATGGCGCATTCAAGAGGTACTTTTGGAAAGCAATCGTCACTGTATTTCTGCTTCTTGCCTTTCAAAACCAGTCAGTCATCCCGTGAAACATTTCACTCTTGGCTTTGTGGCCCTGTTGTTACAAAAAAAAAAAAGCTCTTTTTAAAAGAGCGATAGAATTGATGCTGAATGTCACATTTTAATAATTTTTTATGGGTTTTTTTTGCCATTCAGGAATATAGACTTGTTAAAATAACGTCAGCTGATTTTTCTTTTATCGCCGCTAAGATAATGTTACGTAAGAGCAGTGTGTGAAAATTCTGAATGTATATGAGGAGAGGTTAACATTAGCGGGTGCAGATTTTTAAAAATGGTTGAACAGGTTACAAAATAAATAAAAATGAAGGCCGGCCAGGATTACTTATCTATTTAAGTAGATTTTCAATGACCCTAGTGCAGGGGTAGGCAACCTTGGCTCTTTTATGACTCGTGGACTTCAACTCCCAGCATTCCTGAGCCAGCATGACTCAGCTTGGAAACCTCTCCCTTTTCCCTCAGCCTGGCTGGCTCAGGAATTCTGGGAGTTGAAGTCCACGAGTCATAGAGCGGCCTAGGCCTAGGCCAGGGGTAGGCAACCTTGGCTCTTTTATGACTCGTGGACTTCAATTCCCAGAATTCCTCAGCCAGCATGGGGGAACTATGGCCCCTTCATGACTCGTGGACTTCAACTCCCAGAATTCCTGAGCCAGCATGGCTCAGCTTGGAAACTCTGCCTTTTCCCTCAGGACGGCTGGCTCAGGAATTCTGGGAGTTGAAGTCCACGAGTCATAAAAGAGCCAAAGTGGCCTACCCCTGCCCTAGTGTGTGCTTACGTTCTGATTGCAAATACTAAATAGTATCTCAAATGACAACACGTATTTTAGTGCGTTTTTCTGTCTTCACGTTTTCCATTGCATGTATTAATCCTCCTTGACAGGCAGATTGAAAGTGATCTGTCCGGATGGATTTTGGACAAAGCTGATTTTTTTTTTCCAGGAGGCAACGGGACTTTCTTATGTTCCTTTTGAAAACGTTTCGCTTCTCCTCCCAGAAGCTTCTTCAGCTCTGACTGGACGGTGGGGAGTGCCAGATTTTGGACAAATTCTTCCTTTCGTAGTCTCCCTCGAGGCTTGTCCGATAGTCCGTACTGTAAGATGAATTGACAGTTTATATCACTAGCGAAGCTTCTCTGAAAAAATAAATAAATGAAGAATTAAATGCTCTAACTTTTTAAAAGGCAGATGTTTTGAAGAAGCATTGAAAAGTGAAAGCTTTTCCTGATCACGTAGGAGGTGTTTTTCAGATGTTAATAACCCCCCTTTTTTCTTTCTGCACTGTTTGTGACCTCCAGTTTGCTTTTTAATGAACGGATTTGCCTTTTTTTTTTTTAAAAAAAAAATTACAACAGGAAGAATTTCAGATTTAGAAAATAAATTAATTCATAGCTTGGCTGCAATTATCCAGATGTGTTCTTCGTGGTTGTCACAGAGAATTTAGATCAGGGATGAACAAGTTATATATATTGATCTAATACAATATAACAGCCTTTGATAGGGAAATGCTGATATGCTATCTAATAAAATAAGCTCTCATTTTAATCAGTTAATGTGGTGGGGGTTCTGTTAATACTGAATGTTCGTTCGATTTGAATGAGTATATTATTTGCATGTAGTAAAATGATAAATCAGACTTTGCACCGGTATAGAATGGTACTGTAATGTAACCTGGGGAGCGTTTGATGTATTTTGTGGATCCGTAAAATACCAAAAGGGGATTTTATCTAAGCGAAGTTTCTCCCCTCCCCAATTTCATCCAGCTCACTAAAGTGCGGCCTAGTACATCAAGAATTGAATACTGGTATTAAAGTGTTGCATTGATAAAGCCTTGGTAGAAGGAATGGAAGCAGGGAACTTTCCACTGAAATGAAGGCAGAGCAATTGGAAATTTGTTACCTTGGAGAGCTGTGATAGGGGTGCAGGTGCTTAGTGGGTTTATGTTTTACTGAACTTCAGTTTGGTTTTATTTGGCTTTGTTGGGCAATGAAACGTCTTATTTTTATTGGGTTCACCACCCAGATTTTTTGGACAAATGGGTAGATTTATATACTGGATGGATGGATGGAGATTTGGATGGATGGATAGATGGGTGGGTGGATGGATGGGTGGGTGGGTGGGTGACTGGATGGATGGGTGGATGGGTGAGTGGATGGATGGGTGGGTGGGTGAGTGAGTGGATGGATGGGTGGGTGGGTGGATGAGTGAGTGGATGGATGGGTGGGTGGGTGAGTGAGTGAGTGGATGGATGGGTAGGTGGGTGAGTGAGTGAGTGGGTGGGTGGGTGGATGGGTGAGTGGATGGATGGGTGGGTGGGTGAGTGAGTGGATGGATGGGTGGGTGGGTGGATGAGTGAGTGGATGGATGGGTGGGTGGGTGAGTGAGTGAGTGGATGGATGGGTAGGTGGGTGAGTGAGTGAGTGGATGGGTGGGTGGATGGGTGAGTGGATGGATGGGTGGGTGGGTGAGTGAGTGGATGGATGGGTGGGTGGGTGGATGAGTGAGTGGATGGATGGGTGGGTGGGTGAGTGAGTGAGTGGATGGATGGGTAGGTGGGTGAGTGAGTGAGTGGATGGGTGGGTGAGTGGGTGGGTGGGTGAGTGAGTGGGGGGTGGGTGGGTGTGAGTGAGTGGATGGGTGGGTGGGTGAGTGGATGAGTGAGTGAGTGAGGGTGGGTGGGTGGATCAATGGATGGATGGGTGGGTGGATGGATGGGTGAGTGGGTGGGTGGGTGAGTGGATGGATGGGTGAGTGGGTGAGTGGGTGGGTGGGTGAGTGAGTGGATGGATGGGTGGGTGGGTGGGGGGAGGGATGGAGGAGTTGAGGGATGAAATATTTTCATACACCTAGCTACTGTCTTTGCAATTATGATACAATGAAGCTTCAGAATACAATTAAATCTTTAAAGTGTGTCGCCGGATATTTTTGGAACAACAAATTAAATCCAGCAGTGCAATCTTAGGCATGTCTTCTCAGAATTGTTCCATTATAGTCAGCAAAGGTCTATGAAAATGTTTACATTTGCAATTCTGTAGGTGGCGGGCGATATTGAGATCCTTTCCTGCGTACATAAGTGAAATGCTGCAAATTAAACTATATCCTTAATTATATCCTTTTATTTTTTTTGAAAAGGTGGCTACCATCCAGTGAAAATTGGAGATCTTTTCAATGGTCGATATCACGTTATCAGAAAATTAGGATGGGGCCACTTCTCTACCGTCTGGCTATGCTGGGACATGCAGTAAGTTTTGTTCTTTCTCTCTGCTTCTTGTTTTTATCGGATAGATAGATAGGTAGATAGATAGATAGATAGATAGATAGATAGATAGATAGATAGATAGATAGATAGATAGATTAGATAATTAGATAGATTAGATAGATTAGATAGATAAATTAGATAAATAGATAGACAGATAAGTTAGATAGGTAGATAATTAGATTAGATAGATAGATAATATTGATAGATATAAACAGATTGTTGTTAACTGCGGAGTCGTGTCCGACCCATCGCAACCCCATGGACAACGTTCCTCCAGGCCTTCCTGTCCTCTACCACCTTCTGGAGTCCATTTAAGCTCACGCCTACTGCTTCAGTGACTCCATCCAGCCACCTCCTTCTCTGTCGTCCCCTTCTTCTCTTGCCCTCAATTGATAGATAAGATTAAATAGATAGATAGATTAGATAATTAGAAAGACAGATAGATAATTAGACAGACAGAGTAGCCTAACACACACACAACCCCCCCCCACTGCAATGTATGTATAAAGTGACCTGCGCGTTTGCTGAATGTAGCAATTTATATGTTTGTTAATGCTGCCTAATCAAACGTACAATATATTGAAATCTCTTTGCCTAAAAATTGATCGTTATACACTATTGACGGAATGTGGTTTAAGAGGAAGTGAATCTGTTTTACAGAAGGCAGCCCCAGTCTGTAATTATACTTCTGATTGGGTTGCTAAAAAACTTACTTTATATCCCATTAGTTAAAGGTAAATTGTTGAAGAAAAGGTTACGGCTGTCATTTTGTCATTTGCTGAAATGTCGTTACCGTTACGAATGAAAGCAAACATACGTGTTCCAGGATAATGTTGCAGGATCCAAACTGGGTCTGTCACCAGGACCAGAAGCTTAATCTTCTGAGCTTTCGGATTTGTGTTGGAGCCCATCCTCCGGGAACTTCTATTTGTAATATTTATTGTGGTGCTTTCCTATTGGTTGATTGGTCTGGTGATGGCTGGTGATTGACTGTTGTTTCCTTATGCTGCCATTGGGTGTTGGGAAATCGTAGCAAACACAGGTGGTCCTCGACTTACAACCATTCCTTTAGTGACCTTTTGAAGTTACAATGGCAGCACAAGGAAATGACAGCCAATCACTGGCCATCAATAGACCAGTCAACCAATAGGAAGGCACCTCATAAATATTACACATAGAATAGACCAGGGGTAGGCAACCTTGGCTCTTTTATGACTCGTGGACTTCAACTCCCAGAATCCCTGAGCCAGCCGCGCTGAGGGGAAAGGGAGAGGTTTCCAAGCTGAGCCAGGCTGGCTGAGGAATTCTGGGAGTTGAAGTCCACGAGTCATGAAGGAGCCAAGGTTGCCTATCCCTGGAATAGACCAAAGCACACATTCTGGACAGAGAGAAGTTTCCAGAAGATGGTCTCCAGCATGAGTCCAAAAGCTCAGAAGATTAAACCTCTGATCCAGGTTGACCAATCCAGATGGGATCCTGCATTGTTATCATTTGTAGTGACCCTGTACTTAGTTTGTTTCTCTATTTCTTCCTTTACATAGAAGAAAGAATATAATATTGGTAAATATATATATACATATATATTAACTATTCTTTTAAAGGGGGAAACGGTTTGTTGCAATGAAAGTTGTGAAAAGCGCTCAACATTATACGGAGACAGCCTTGGATGAAATAAAATTGCTGAAGTGTGTAAGTATCACGACTTACACACACACACACACATACACACACACACACACACTCTATCTATCTATCTATCATCTATCTATCTATCTATCTATCTATCTATCTATCTATCTATCTATCTATCTATCTATCATCTCTATCGATCTCTCTATCGATCTGTCTAATCACAAACTGCTTAAAATATTGTCAGCAACATATCGTCTGGCTTTCAATGTCTAGTTTACTAATACATATTAAGTTCCTTTCTCTGCCTCGTTTTTCTAGCCAATGCTAAAAAGTATCCCATGTTCTAAAAAAAAAAACCTGAGTCTTCTTTTTCTTTCATTTTCAATGTCAAATTATCCATTTCTGCACACTCTTAAGAATTTTTTTTTATTAACGCTTCCTTCGCTGGTAGATCTTCATTTTTCCAGTATTGAGCGAATACAATTCTTGGTGCAGTTAATATATGTAAAATTAAATATATCCACTCTTTCTCATAATAACCTACAGTTACGCCTCCAGTCTTGGTTTCACTTTTGACCGTGCCCATAATTTGTAGCCAATAAATATGTTTTTTTTTAAGGAAACCTCTTACTTAGGAGCTCAGTTTTTACTGGTCTTATCTATTGGGACCATGATACCTGCCTTGTCTTTAAAATAAGTGGTTAAGATATAAATGTCGGTGCTTCTGAATTTGAAATGTAACATGATGTTTCTCTGTTTTTAGGTCCGTGAAAGTGATCCAAACGATCCAAATAAAGACATGGTGGTGCAATTAATTGACGACTTTAAAATTTCTGGCTTGAACGGCATACGTATCTTTTCTGTCTTCCCTTTTTAAGCATTAAATAACATTAAAAACTTGTTCATCCCCTTCAGAATATTATGCTGTGTTAGTGGGTCAGTTCTCTAAAAATGAATTATTATAGCAGGGAATACTGTAGAAAGCAGGGGGTTGGACTAGATGACCTCCAAGGCCCTTTCCAACTTTATTATTATTATTTTAAAAAATAAATATTTTTTAAAGTATAGGGATATTTCAGCTATCGTTCAGACATTTCATACAGCGATTCAAGAGAGCCATTTGTTTTTTTGAGTGCTCACCTGTATCTTCATCTAAAACTCCAAAATTGCCATTTTTATGCTTTTTAAAATAGGCGATATGGTAAATAACTTTGGTAATAATTTGAATATTTTTGTATTTTCGGAAAACAAGACTTTAAATTTCAGATTATTCAGGTTTATACGGGACTTATCTTTCAAAATAACCAGGCTTTCTTAAAATATTGACCACATAAAAGTGTTCATGTTCTAAACGGTTCTCAACTAAATGCCCTTGAGTGCCGTAAATACAGCTAGCAAGTTTATATTACAATATACAATATTTATTTAGCAATCTTTAATTTGTATAATGTAATATTTATATTTGCACGTTGGTCTAGGTTTATATCTATGGGAATGCATCTGTTTCCATATTGTCTACTTTTGACAGTCAAACGTATACATTTTCACTAAATAAAAACACCAGTTGATTCTATAACAGATCTATGTTACCTTATAATTCAGGAGTCTTCAAACTTGGCCCTTTTATGACTTGTGGACTTCAACTCCCAGAATTCCTCAGCCAGGCACACGTAAAAGGGCCAAGTTTGAAGACCCCTGTTATAATTCTAATTATTTATAACATGTCATTGCTACAATTTATGCTCTTTCGGGTTATACTAGACTGAAAATTCCTTTTGCAGTCGCATGAGATGGTGTCACAGGGATGTTCTACGTACATTATGAGCTTTATTTTTTTCCCCTCGCTCTTTTATTAAAGCATTTTATTTCATAAAGTTAATCTATAGGCTCCGTTCATATATCTCCTTCCTCCTTGTACGCCAATAAAATGCCTTGCCATTTATCCTTAATGGAAAAACAGATGTCTGTATGGTTTTTGAAGTGCTCGGACATCACCTTTTAAAATGGATAATTAAGTCCAGCTATCAGGGCCTTCCGATCCATTGTGTAAAAAGTATAATACAACAGGTAAGGTTTCGGTATGAATATGTCAGTTGAGGTGTTAATATGTCATTCTCTAGCACAGGGGTGTCAAAACTGCTGGGCCCGCGGGCCGGACGTGTCACACGGAAGCCAGGCCCACCCCGTTGCCGGCAATGGCAAAACTGTCCCGATACGTCGTGCGACGTCACGTGACGTCGCAAGCTTGGCAGAAGTTGGAAATATTGTGTTTTTAGTCCCCCCTCCCCCCTTTTTTTTTTTCATTATTTCCAGCTATTTGTGGTGTTAAGGAGAAACTTGTCCAGGAATTCCTCGTGAGTGTAAAGTTATAAAACACTGAGATCTTAATACTTGGAAATAGGAATATTTGAGGAGCTGCAGTTTAGAAAATTGTTGGCAGAAGCTGGGACGAGTAACAGGTGCTCACTCCAACCTAGCAGTTCGAAAGCACGTAAAAATGCAAGTAGAAAAATAGGGACCACTCCGGTGGGAAGGTGACAGCGTTCCGTGCGCCTTTGGCGTCTAGTCATGCTGGCCACATGACCACGGAGACGTCCTCGGTCAAGCGCTGGCTCTTCGGCTTTGAAACGGAGATGAGCACCGGCCCCTAGAGTCGGAAACAACTAGCACGCACGTGCGGGGGAACCTTTACCTTTACCTAGTTTAGAAAATTAGTTGCTGACATTATTCTTAACAGCCCCCAAACTGCATGTTACAACATGTAGCAGTACATGAAATGACCTTGCGCTTGTCTCAGCCAGTCTTACATAGCATTTAATAAAGGCACTCCTCAATTTATGACTGGGCCTGAAGAGTCACTTAACAACTAACTTAACAACTGCAGTGATTCATCTAACAACTGTGGCCAGAAAGGTTGTAAAACCTCACTTAACAACTGTTTCGCTTAGTAGCAGATTTGCTCAATTGTGTTTGTAAGTTGAGGACTACCTCATTTTACTGACCTCGGAAGGATGGAAGGCTGAGACAACCTTGAGCCAGTCAGGATCGAACTCCTGGCAGTTGGCAGAATTAGCCTGTAATACTTCCTTCTAATCACTGTGCCACCAGGAAGGAGAATGAGAGAGGGAATAAGAGAGGAATGGGAAGGGAGGGAGGGAGGTAAAGAAGGAAGGAAGGAATAGCAATAGTACTTAGACTTATATACTGCTTCACAGTGCTTTTACAGCCCTCTCTAAGTGGTGTAGAGATCTGCCAATCGCCCTCAACAATCTGGGTCCTCATTTTACGGACCTCAGAGGGATGGAAGGCTGAGTCAACCTTGAGCCGGTCAGGATTGATCTCCTGGCAGTGGGCAGAATTAGCCTGCAGTACTTCCTTCTAACCACTGTGCCACCAGGAAGGACAATGAAAAAAGGGAATAAGAGAGGAATAATAAGGGAGGAAGGGAAGGAAGGAAGGAAGGAAGGAAGCGATAGCTCTTAGACTTATATACCCCTACAGCCTTCTCTGAGCAGTTTACAGAGTCAGCATATTGCCCCCAACAATCTGGATCCTCATTTTACCGACCTCGGAAGGATGGAAGACCAAGTCAACCTTGAGCTGGTCAGGATCGAACTGCAGAAGTAGCCTGCAGTACCGCATTCTAACCACCGCGCCACCAGGGCTCACGACTTTCAGAATATTACTTTGGGGAAAAAATTTTTTTTTTAATGTCGCCCTATTTGTAATGCTGAAGTTAAGCAACACCTGGAAGGCTATGAATAAACTCCTCTTGGTGCTAAAACTGTTGAATCCTGACCCACGTCACTGTTTTTTTGATGGTAATGCCCTTATTCTCTGTCTGAATATTTTGTAATCAGGTGTTGCAGGGTTTAGATTACCTTCACAGCAAATGTAAGATCATTCACACGGATATCAAGCCAGAAAACATCCTGATGTGTGTAGATGACGCCTACGTGCGGAGAATGGCTGCGGAAGCTACCGAGTGGCAGAAAGCAGGTGCTCCTCCTCCTTCGGGCTCTGCAGGTGGAGTTTGAGATTTCTTATTATTTTCAGCAAAGAAGGCAATGGGTCAATGTTACTTAATGGGAATAATTATTAATAATAATAATAATAATAATAATAATAATAATAATAATGTGTTTTAAAGGCGCTTAATTGGAATGTGTACATTTTCAGCCACTTTGCAATATGAAAGGAAGAAGAGTGTATTTCTTTTAACACACACACACGCACACGATTAATGTTTATATGTTATTTGCACATAAGGGTGTAGGTTTACACGTACGTTGTAGATAGCATGCTTAAATGTGTGTTATGTATGTGCACACTTTTGAGAGCAAGCAACAAAATTTCATTTCTAACGTTTGCCAATGTGCCCACAGTAAAAAAAACCGACAATAAAGGTTATCTGTTCTGATCTGTTCCGGAATATAGAGAATAGGAATATTTATTTATTTATTTATTTTATTACATTTATATACTGCCCTTTCCCGAAGGACTCAGGGCGGTTTACAGGGTAATTAAAAACCATATAGAATGTAGAATAGAATAAATAAAGTAGATCACAACCTACTACTTGATAAGATAGAAAAATGGGGGTTAGACAGCATCACCACCAGATGGATTCGTAGCTGGCTGACAGGCCGTACTCAGCGTGTGGTCCTCAATGGAACCGCATCTACATGGAAGGAAGTGTGTAGTGGGGTGCCCCAGGGCTCTGTTCTGGGCCCAGTGCTCTTCAACATCTTCATCCACGATTTGGATGAGGAGATAGATGGGGAACTCATCAAATTTGCAGACGACACCAAGCTGGCAGGAATAGCCAATACTTCAGAAGATAGGCTTAAGATACAGGAGGATCTGGACAGACTCGAACACTGGGCACTATCTAACAAAATGAAATTCAATGGTGAAAAAAGTAAGGTTCTACATTTAGGCAGGAAAAATCAAATGCACAGGTATAGTATAGGTGGTACCTTGCTCAACAGTAGTAACTGTGAGAGAGATCTCGGAGTCCTAGTGAACAATCACTTCAATATGAGCCAGCAGTGTGCTGCAGCTGCCAAAAAAGCCAACACAGCGCTAGGCTGCATTAACAGAGGGATAGAATCAAGATCACGTGAAGTACTAATAGCACTTTACAATGCTTTGGTAAGGCCACACCTGGAATACTGCATCCAGTTTTGGTCACCACGATGTAAAAAAGATGTTGAGACTCTAGAAAGAATACAGAGAAGAGCAACAAAGATGATTGGGAGACTGGAGGCTAAAACATATAGGGAACGGTTGCTGGAATTGGGTATGTGTAGTTTAACGAAGAGAAGAGTGAGGGGTGACATGATAGCAGTGTTCCAATATCTCAGGGGCTGCCCCAAAGAAGAGGCAGTCAAGCTATTCTCCAAAGCACCTAAAAGCAGGACAAGAAGCAATGGATGCAAAGTAATCAAGGAGAGAAGCAACCTAGAACTAAGGAGAAACTTCCTAGCAGTGAGAACAATTAACCAGAGGAACTACCTGCCTCCAGAAG
The DNA here is from genome assembly GCF_947247035.1 of Vipera ursinii. Classification (NCBI taxonomy): domain Eukaryota; kingdom Metazoa; phylum Chordata; class Lepidosauria; order Squamata; family Viperidae; genus Vipera; species Vipera ursinii. The sequence goes on along the minus strand of NC_139515.1, from coordinate 3,882,163 downwards.
TGGTGAATGCTCCAACGCCGGAAGTTTTTAAGAAGAGACTGGCCAGCCACTTGCCTGAAATGGTATAGGGTTTCTTGCCTGAGCAAGGGGTGGACTAGATGATCTCCAAGGTCCCTTCCAACTTATTATTATTATTATTATTATTATTATTATTATTATTATTATTATTATTATTATTAGACACTGAATAGAATAGAATAGAATAGAATAGAATAGAATAGAATAGAATAGAATAAAACAGAATAGAAAATAGAAAAGAGAATAGAACAGAAGAATGGAGAATAGAATAGAATAATGAGGAATGGAATAGAATAGAATATATAATAGAACAGAAAATAGAATATGGAGTATAGAATGGAACAGAATAGAACAGAATATAGACTAGACTAGAATAGAACAGAACAGAACAGAATAGAATGAAGAATGGAATAGAATAGAACAGAATAAAAGAATGAAGAATAGAATTTGACTCTGGCGGAGTCAAATAGTTTGCTATTTTTTTAAATATACACTTGAATATTCCTAAATGTGACTCTGGCTGTCTCTTATTTTATTTTTTAGTGAGTACTGCCCCACAACAAAAGCCTGTAAGTACTGTTGCATTATTGTTATTAGGCATCTGATTCTTTTGTTTGGATGGTTGAAAGATCAAACATTTTAAACTTCACTGATAAATCTTATCTGATGTCAAGTCTTTTGCCTAACATTTGCCATGCGTTACTATATTTGCCATTGGATTTTAAAACAGGTTATGCCCCTTAGGTTAAATAAAACTACTAAGTACAGGTAATCCTCAACTTACGACCTCAATGGAGCCCAAAATTTCTGTTGTTAAGCGAGACATTTCTTAAGTGAGTTTTTGCCCCATTTTATGACCTTCCTGGCCACATTTGTTAAGTGAATCACTGCGGTTCTTAAATTAGTAACACGGTTGTTAAGTGAATCCGGCTTCCTCCATTGACTTTGCTTGTCATAAGGTCCCAAAAGGGGACCCCGGGTCACTGCAACCGTCATAAGTACGAGTCAGTTGCCAAGCATCTGAATTTTGACCACGTGACCAGGGGGGGATGCTGCAGTGATTGTAAGTGTGGAAAATGGTCATAGGTCACTTTTTCCAGTCACTAAGTGAAATGTTGTAAGTTGAGGATGACCTGTATATGTTTCCTACGCACAAATAGGTGGGGAAACTTGACAAGGACCCAGAGGATTTATTTTGGAGATTTATCCCATCCCTCATAGAAGGCAAACCTTGAATTTTTATTGCATGTGCGGTGTGTATAATAACTTACTTCTTCTGGTATTGCTGTGCATTCCTGTCTCCCGTTAAGCATTAAAATGCCACTCGCCCAAAATAGCTACGCAACATATTTTTCTTCGAAGATGAAATTTCCATAATTCATGACAAAGTGCTTTTGTGAAGCAGGGGAAAACTTCGACAACTGTTGGTGGAAAAAAAAAAGAGAGAGAAGGGATCTCGCTAAGTTAGCACATTTTTTAATAAGACCGTGTAGGGATTTTTTTTTTTTTGGAGTGGTTGCCTTTATTGGATTTATTTCTGTAAAGGAATGCACACAGCACTCACTCTGTGTCGTTTCCCCCTTTTCATCCTCAACGTTGACTTGGGTGAGATTTTTTTTTTTAGCAGCTTTCCTTCAGCTCTGTAGCTTTGCTCATTTACCGTATTTATCGGCGTATAACACGCACTTTTTCTTCCTGAAAATAGGGGGCAAATGATGTGTGCGTGTTATACGCCGATATAATGTTAATGACCCATTATCCGAAGCTGCAGCTGAAATTTCCTTTTTAAAATGAGGTGCGTTTTATACGCCGGTGCGTGTTATACGCCGATAAATACGGTATATCGATGGTCACAAAAGAGCGAAAGCCGGCGGCATTGTTAGGCAGGATCAGTTCAATGCTGAAATAAATTTAGTAGCTGCATTTAGAGTGGGAAATTTAAGATGAGACCGTCCATGCGGATAGCTACCGAGCTCTCCACCATGCATTTCTTAAACAATGCATTCTTAACATGGAAAAAGAAAAAAAGCAGATTGAAACGCCAGCCTACGTCCCGGTTTGGACAGCTGGAAAAATGTACGTGCCAGCTGGCCCCTTCCAAGAAACTAACCTTTCGAGTGGGACATGGTTCTATTTTGTAGGAAAGATTCCATATTAAGTCTTAATGGACAGCAGCTACCCAAAAGCTTCAAAACACGACATTCTACGACGGAGGGTTATAAATAACTCCTGTACCACCATGCTGCACATTTATTTTATTTTTATTTAGTTTTTAGTTTAGTATAGTTTAGATTTTATTTCGTTTCGTTTCGTTTTATTATTTTAGTTCAGATTATTTTAGTTTAAATTTTATTTTGTTTTTTATTTTATTATTTGATTTGATTTTAGATTTTATTCGTATTTTTTATTTTATTTTATTATTTCAGTTCAGTTCAGTTCAGCTTAGCTTAGATTATATTTTATTTTGTTTATTTTATTATTTTATTTTATTTCAGATTTTATTTTATTTGTATTTTTTATTTTCTTTTGTTTCATTTTTTTATTTGATTTTATTAATTTTGTTTTATCTTTGAGGCCACAGATAAATCTTTATTAATTTTGTTTGTATCCTGCCTTTATTAGCTTTACAAATAACTCAAGGGTGGCAAACACACACAGTACTCTTTCCTCCTGTTTTCCCCACACACAAACACCAAAGTCACCCAGCTGGCTTTCATGGCTAAGGGACTAGAACAGAGTGTCTTCAAACCTGGCCCTTTGATGACTTGTGGACTTCAACTCCCAGAATTCCTCAGCCAGTGTGCCTGGCTGAGGAATTCTGGGAGTTTATTTATTTATTTATTTATTTATTTGGACTTATATGCCGCCCTATCTCCCGAAGGACTCAGGGCGGCTAACAACAATAAAAACAACAATACAAAAGTTAAGAGAAATTAAATAAACAGCCCCAAAATAAATTAACTAAACAATTAAAAATTAAAACATTTTTAAAAAAACCCTATCGTCAGTCCAGGTCAGCCTGATGAAAAAGGAAAGTTTTGAGGTCGCGGCGAAAGGACCGGAGATCCGGGGCCAACCGGAGCTCAAAGGGGAGTTGGTTCCACAGGGCTGGCGCTCCCACAGAGAAGGCCCTCCCCCTGGGGGGTCGCCAGCCGACATTGTCTAGCCGACGGTACCCTGAGGAGGCCTTCTCTGTGTGAGCGCACCGGGCGATGCGTCCACAAGTCATAAAAGGGCCAAGTTTGAAGACCCTTGGACTAGATCTGCACTAAACTTGGTATTCCCATTGAGAGGTTACTTTTACTATTGAGCTGTATTTTTATCAGACAGATTTTTGCAGATGGTTTGGAAACCCACCCCTCCCCACCCCCCAAAAAAGTGGATTTAAGCTGGTTGATAGCAGGTAGACGGCCGTGTCACATATTAAGCTTGTTTTTTTTTATTCCACAAAAAATAAAAATTAGATCTCTAGGATTCCGGTGTTTTCGTACAGTAAGGGGTAATAATGTATCAGCAGATTGGCGACACCTAACAAACTAATCGCGTTGTGTGATTCCAAACTGATTTGTGCTTTTCTTTTTTTTTCTGTTTTCCCCTTCCAGATTGGAAAGATATCTAAAAATAAAAAGAAGAAACTAAAAAAAAAGCAAAAGAGGCAGGCTGAGCTGCTAGAAAAGCGTTTGCAGGAAATAGAAGAACTGGAACGGGAAGCGGAGAGGAAAAAAACAGAAGAAAATGTAACATCTACTATCCCATCCAACGAGCAAGAGGACAATGAGTACCATCCTGAAGTCAAACTAAAAACTGTAGAATTAGAGGAAGTAGCAGACGAAGAAGCTGGGAATGAAGATGGTAAGTTAGTTTGTTCATCCCATCTATTTATGATGCATTAAATGCATATTTATATACACAGGAAAGAGGGATGCGGTGGCTCAGTGGGTTTGGACGCTGAGCTTGTCGATCAGAAGGTCGGCAGTTTGGCGGATCGAATCCTGAGTGCCGCGTAACAGAGTGAGCGCCTGTTACTCGTCCCAGCTTCTGCCAACCTAGCAGTTCGAAAGCACGTAAAAATGCAAGTAGAAAAATAGGGACCACTCCGGTGGGAAGGCAACAGCGTTCCGTGCTAGTCATGCCGGCCACATGACCACGGAGACGTCCTCGGACAAGCGCTGGCTCTTCGGCTTTGAAACGGAGATGAGCACCGGCCCCTAGAGTCGGAAATGACTAGCACACATGTGCGGGGGAACCTTTACCTTTACCTTTTTATACACAGGAAAGATTTCTCTTTGTTAACTGAGCAGCGCAGGTAATCCTTGACTACCGTCCTCATCATGTGATCCGAATGATTCAAATGCTTGTCAACTGGCTCCTATTTAAGACGGTCGCAGTGTCCTTGGGTCTTGGGAAAGCCAGTCAATGGGGAAGCCAGATTTCACTGTAAAAACCATGTTACTTAACAACTGCCGTGATTCGCTTTACAGCTGTGGCAAGAAAGGTCGTAAAACGGGGCAAAACTCACTTAACAAAAGGTTCTTGCTTTTAGTAATAGAAATTTGGGGCTGGTGATCTTAAGTCGAGGATTGCCTGTGTTCTTGATCCCGTCTTGAAAATTAGCATTTTAAAAGATGCTTTTAACCACATAGTATCATTTTCCCCCCATGCCGTCACTCTGTTCAACAACTACTGTCAAACTACTTAGTAAAGCTGTATTACTACGATACTCCTCATCTTTCCTACCTATTATCTTCCTATGACTATAACTTTGCTGCTTGTATCTAACAATTTATACTGTGTTTTTACTATCCTAGTACAGAGGTCCCCAACCTTTGGGGCACCAGGGACCGGTTCCGTGGAGAAAGGTTTTTCCACGGACCGGAGGGGGTGTGATTTTGTGTGCTGCCTGCATCCCGTGGATGGGCCTTTGCTGGTTTGTGCAGACCGGTTCCTGGCATGCCGTGGCCCGGTACCGGTCCAGAGACCGGGGGTTGGGGACCCCTGTCCTGGTACAATTGTTTGCTTAGCCAGTGCTCTATGACTATCACTAAGTGTTGCATCTTATGATTTATGATGAATGTGTTGTATTTTACGATTCATGATGAATCCTGTTTGTGATCATGATTCTATGCACACTGAGAGCTTACGAACAGGAGACAGTTTCATTGTGTGCCCCACCAGACTCGGCCAATAAAGAATTCTATTCTGTCCTTTGTATCCCTCAGGAGACACGGAAGACCAAGATGAGAAAGAAGACACAGAAAAAGAAAAAGACACGGAGAAGGATGAGGACCTGGAGGAAGAACTGGCCAACTCGGAGTCCACGGATCCCGCTTGGATAGAGTCTCCCAAAACCAACGGCCACATTATAGATGGCCCTTTCTCCCTGGAAGAGCAGATTGAGGAGGAAGAGGAAGAAGAGGAGGAAGGCACAAACGCCGAGCAATATAACCTCGACGAGCCCAACGCCAAAAGCGAGTACAGCTACAGCAGCTCTTACGAACAATTTAACGGCGAATTGCCAAACGGACGTCATAACATTCCAGACTCACAATATTCTGAATTTTCAGCTTCGGTGTTCCCCGGAGCTTTAGATTCCGTCGCTTGTGGTTTGGCGGTTTCGGAAGAATCAACCGTAACCGAAAGAGAAGAAAGCACTGCATCCCACGATAGGAGCAGGACGGTTTCAGCATCCAGCACCGGAGACTTGCCAAAAAGTAAGCATTTTCGTTGCTACAACGTTACGCAATCGAGTTCTGTTTTGGAAACTCTTCGGTGAAGATGCTTCTTCTTACCCTGAATGGTCCTTGCTCCTCTCTGAGCTTGGTGGCTTCCTTGCAGATGTTTCATTACCCAAAGTAGGTAACATCATCCGTGCTAGTCAGGCCTAGAAGACCTCCAGGGTCTCTTCCAGATCTGTTACTCTTGTTATTCTGTTAGTCCTCTAGACCTCCTCTAGACCAGTGCTAAACAGTTAGCACTGTTGATGTTATCTAGTTGGGTAATGAAATGTCTGCAAGGAAACCACCAAACTCAAGAGAGCCTGAGGACCCCAGAGTTCTCCTCTTCCTCCTCTCCCCCTCCTCCTCCTCCTCTCCCTTCTAGCACTGATGATGTTCCCTAGTTGGGTAATGAAACGTCTGCAAGGAAACCACCCAGCTCAGAGAGCACCAAGGACCCCGCAGTCCTCCTCCTCCTCCTCTTCTCCTTCCCCTCCATTCCACAGACCACACTCCCTTCTAGCACTGATGATCTTGGGTAGTTGGGTAATGAAACGTCTGCCAAACACCAGCCAAATCCCGAGGGCTCCAGGGGCCTTCTTTTCAACCCTGAGCTACCAATATTCTCCTTTTCCTACACTTCCTGTTTGGCATCTTGAAACTGCCCAGTGCTGAGATGGTAGCCATCTTTTCAGAGTAAAGCTCGAGTTGGACTCCTCTGCAACTGTGCACAGGTGACGACACGTACCTTATGTTGCCAAGGGGGCGGATGGGTAAGTATGGGTTGCGGATGGTTGCAGACGGGCTCCCCTCCCAAATCTTAACCATGCGTCCTGTAGAAGGGGATTCTGACATGCTGCCTCCCTTAAAAGGAGGAGAAGTCCTGGAGAGACAAAAAATGATAAAATAGGGAGGAAAAAAGAGAATAATAGGTTAATCAGGTTTGTCTGGGTAATGGGCATGAAAGTGTTTGAGCAGTTTAGGGGCTGTAACATGTTTTTTTATGAGCCCGTTCATTTTTGAATGATTCATCCGGCTTCCTTCTAGTTTGTGCGCCCCCCCTCCCCCTCCCCCCAGCCAGAAAGTTAACATGCGCGGGAGAATAAATGCAACGGCTACACCAACATCTCTGAGTGAGAGACACACACTTTCCCTGATGCAGAAGGGCTAGCCCAGGCTTAATGCGAAAAGAAAGAATAGGAATCTGGCCATATTCAGCAAATTTGTGCGTTGTTAAAGCTCACACTGCAGAATGCTTCCTTTGCTGCTATATTAATAATAATAATAATAATAATAATAATAATAATGATGATGATGATGATGATGATGATGATGATGATGATGAAAATAAAGTTGGAAGGGACCTTGGAGGTCATCTAGTCCAACCCCCTGCTCAGGCAGGAAACCCTGTATCATTTCAGACAAATGGCTGTCCAATCTCTTCTTAAAGACTTCCAGTGTTGGAGCATCCACAGCTTCTGGTGGCAGGTTGTTCCACTGGTTAATTGTTCTAACAGTCAGGAAGTTTCTCCTTAGTTCTAAGTTGCTTCTCTCCTTGGTTAGTTTCCATCCGTTGCTTCTTGTCCTGCCTTCTGGTGCTTTGGAGCATAGATTGACTCCCTCTTCTTTGGGGCAGCCCCTGAGATACTGAAACGCTGCTATCATGCCACCTCTAGTCCTTCTCATTAAAACTGGACATACCCAATTCCAGCAACCGTTCTTTATATGTTTTAGCCTCCAGTCCCCTCAAATGCCTTTCTGTCTATATCACGGTGCGAATAGTCCTCAACGTAACGGCGGTTTGTCTAGTGAAATTATAATGGCACAGGAAAAAATGACTTACGACTGTTTTCACACTTACGACCGTTGCAGCCCCTCGCTGGTCACATGATCCCCCCAAAATCAGATCCTTGACCACTGACTCATATTTATGAGTCATGTGATCCCCTTTGGCGACGGTCTCAACAAGCAGAGTCAATGGGGAAGCCAGATTCGCTTAACCACCTGGTTACTAAGCGAACAACTGCACCGATTCACTTAACATCTTTGGTAAGAAAGGTCATAAAAAGGAGCAAAATTCCCTTAACAACCGTCTCCCTCAGCAATGGACATTTGGGGCTTAATTGTGGTCGTACACCGAGGATACTACAGTGTACAGTGAGGGTTCCTGAATACAATAATAGATGTTGTCAAGTACTGACGCTGGATACACACGGACCCCAAATTATACGGATTACATGTTTATCACAACAGAAGTTCTAAAACGAGGCACATTTTAAAAAAAAAAGGTACATTGCAAAATGGGATATTTGCAATAATATCAGACAGGCCGGTGTTCCCTTAAAGGCTATAAATCTTGTCTTTAATGTCAAGCAGCGTAACAATGACACAAGTCATTCCAAAAGGCTGCTCTCCTTTCTACACTTCTCTGATGGTTTATAATTATAATTTTGGAGGCAAGAAGTACAGATTTGTGTCCCTCCATTCCAACAAACAAAACAACGAGGACGACGAAGCGGTGCCTTCCATTTTAAAGTAAAAAAAAAAAAAGGAAAAAGAAGAGACAGCTGGACCGGAAGGATTATCCCGTAATTAATTTGTTAATTGTGGAATTTTGAGTTGTACTCTTTCTCATGTTCGTTGGTGGGAAAATCCTCTTAGCTGCTACCGCTCCCCGATATCGAATTGTGATATTTGTAACAATCGATTCCACACCAGGATCAAGAGTGAAAATATCTTTCAGATTTATTATGCAGCTTTGTGGTTGTTAACAGTAATTCAAAAAAACAACAACAACAACACACCAAACAACTGAAATTCTTTTGATGAGTCTCTCCATTTCATGACCTTGCAAAGACAAAGCATTTATCCACTCAAGTTCCTGTAATGAATTGAGCCGGCGACACACAAATGAGCAACTGGGAGAGAGTTAAATAAGCCACATTGTCTACTCAATGTAATCTCAGCTTCGCTCTCAAATCGACGTTCCACCATGAAACATAGGTAAGTTGTTGCTTTTCAACACTGTTCAGTTGCTTTGTTAGCCTTAAACTTTGAAATAGGTGTTTTAATAGGAAGGGAATTTGGGGTCAGTTAAGAATGTTACAATAGGTGATAGATAGATAGATAGATAGATAGATAGATAGATAGATAGATAGATAGATAGATAGATAGATAGATAGAGATATAAAATTCTGGATAGATACATATAGATACATTTAAAATTCTAGATAGATAGATAGATAGATAGATAGATAGATAGATAGATAGATAGATAGATAGATAGATAGATAGATAGATAGATAATCTTTATTGTCATTTTTTTACTGTGGGCACAATGGCACACATTAAAAATGAAATTTAGTTGCTTGCTCTCAAATTGTACACATAAATAACACACATTTAAACATACAACATAGGTGTAGATATGTTTTGGCTTGGAAGGCCATAATACATTTTTCTCACATATTTTGGGCTAAGCATAATGTTGCTCTGAAGAATACAGAATAGAAACACGTAGCAGGCTGAAAACCTATGTCTCCGTTGAATAGTTATATATGAGTAATGAACGTGAACGATAACTTTATTATCACTCTGAATGTACACTAATCGCCATACGTTAAAATGAAATTTTTGTTGTGTACAGCTCTCAAAGAAAGGGTCACCGCCTCCGATGTGCCCCACATAAATATGACAAAAATAAATAACTAAATACGGAACTACGCATATACCCACGTACATTATATGCCACAGAGTCTAGATCTGCAGAAGCATCAGTTGATCTCTGTGGCACGATTTGGGCCCTGATGGTCAGCTAGTGGGAGAAATGCCTCTTAATAAATTTCTTTCTGTTTTTCATTACCTCTGATGCATAAGATGATATTTTGGTGGGTTTTTTTTCTTTTTCTTTTGCAGAATAAATCGTTGAAGGATATTTGACTTCTTGTCTAGCCCACTGCGGCGCGAGATCTCCAGTGAGATAACAAGAAAGTAGCTGAATTCTTGGAAAACCGAAGAGACGAAATTAACTTAGGAAGCAATCTGTTGATAATAACGAGACAAGAAAATGAGAAGCTACAGGAGTCCTAGAACATTAGCAGCCAAAGTGGGGGGGGGGAGAGCAGCAAATATGGTTTATCACAGTGTTGCATGCTTTTGGCCTCACTTCGCAACCCTCTGTTGGATCAGATGAGTGGGATCGATGACAGCTTGGCTTCCAAAACATTTTATTTCTATAGCGAGAACAGGAAAGCGAGCTTTGGATAAAGTTAATGGGATTTTATTTATTTATTTATTTATTTTGGGTCATTCTTTTTTCTTCCTGGAGCATCTGACCTTTGCGAACATGCAACTCCTCTAGGAGCAGACGACTCAACCGTTCTTGAACCACGGCAACCTTAGCCCACACCTTTTTTTTTTAATCCAAAAATGAATAAAAGGAGAAGTGGGGAAATGAGAAGAAGACAAGAGAGAAGAGCGAACTTAATTTTCAGCCGCTGAGCAGTACGCTTAAAGATTCAGATTACGTTAAATATATAATAATATAATTTATAAAGCTTGGAAATCATTGTTTCCTCAAAATTGTAAATGGAGCAATACAGTGAGAGAGAGAGAGAGAGAGAGAGAGAGAGAGAGAGAGAGAGAGAGAGAGAGATACACAGACAAAGATAGATATAGATACACAGACAGATACAGAGATAGAGAGATAGATACGCAGACAAAGATAGATATAGATACACAGACAGATACAGAGATAGAGAGATAGATACACAGACAAAGATAGATATAGATACACAGACAGATACAGAGATAGAGAGATAGATACAGAGAGAGAGAGACAGATATAGATAGATAATAGATACACGGATGGATGGATGGATGGATGGATGGATGGATGGATGGATGGCTAGAGAGACAGATGGGTGGCTGGCTGGCTAGACAGACAGAGAGACAGACAGACAGACAGAGGCAGAGAGTAATAGGGAGATAAAGACTTGTGGAATATTTTTTCACAGATTACTCCATCTACACTTCCTTCTCTAAATGTTCAGTGTTGAGATAATTGGTTGTCTTGCATTTGCAGGGCAATTTTACAAATCCATTTGTTTAGTGACTGTTAGTCACAACGGCACTGGGGAAAAAAGTGACTTACGACCGTTTTTCACACTTAACAACCGTCGCAACCTTCCCCATGGTCACATGATCAAAACTCAACCGCTTGGCAACTGACTCCTGACGGTTGCAGTGTCCCGTGTGTGTGTGATGTGATCCCCTTTTGCGACCTTCTGGCAAGCAAGCCCCAGGAGACAGCCACCGTCATAAGTATGAACCAATTGCCAAGCATCCGGATTTTGATCACAGGATGCTGCAAAGGTCTTAACTGTGTAAAACGGTCAGAAGTCACCTTTTTTTCCCCCAGCGCCGTCGTCATTTTGAACGGTCACTAAAGGAGCCGTTGTAAATCGAGCACTCCCTGTAATTGCTGAAGACATTTCAAATATCTTGGAAAACCCTTTCTAAGTGGTGCTTGATTTAGAGGGAAACGAAAAATAGGCTGGTGGATATCATTCTTCATTGAGAGATGTCTGATCCACCCCCGGTCTGTAGACCGGTCCCGGTCCGCAACACGCCAGCAACCGGTCCGCACAAATAAGCAAAGCCCCATCCGCGGGATGCAGGCAGCACACAAAACCACGCCCCCCTCCGGTCCACGGAAAACCCTCTCTCCACGGAACCGGTCCTCGGTGCCCAAAAGGTTGGAGACCTCTGGTCTGGTCAAGTTGTCTGCTAAGTATGAAGCTGTGTTGTGAGGTGCTGCCCCAATTTGGCATAGTAAGGACCACCAATGGCCCCAGGTGGCTTCTGCAGAAGTAGATGGTGGTGGGATTTATTTTTTTTAATCCCATTTATATCCCGCCCTTCTCTGGAGACTGAGGGCGGCTTACAATCTAAGAAGCACAAATCAATGTGCTTAGCAGTAGCCTTCATTCTATGTATATGCCTGCTTATTAGGGCTTTCACACACACACCCCAAGCGGCATTATTACAAAGTCAGCTTAATTGCCCCCAACAATCTGGGTCCTCATTTTACCTACCTCGGAAGGATGGAAGGCTGAGTCAACCTTGAGCCTGGTGGGACTCGAACCTGCACTAATGGCAGGCAGCTGGTGTTACTTAAGGAGGCATTAGCCCACTGCGCCACCAAGGCTCTAGCTCCACCAGGGATTTAGCCAGTTTGCACCAGTTTGGCAGAATTGGTAGCCCAGAATGGACTTCTGGAAGCAGCATCCATGCAGAGAACCGGTTGTTCACATATTTGAATCCCACCACTGGACGGATGGACGGACGGACAGACGGATGGATGGATGGGTGGGTGGATGGACGGACGGACGGACGGATAGATAGATACAGTGGTGGGATTCAGCCGGTTCGCACCAGTTTGGCAGAACCCTGGTACCTAATTTTTTGCTGCCCAGGCCCAGAACGGACTTCCGGAAACGGCATCCAAGCAGAGAACCGGTTGTTCACATATTTGAATCCCACCACTGGGTAGGTAGGTGACGATAATGTCGGTAGCAGAAGCAGTGCAGTTAGTCCTTGACTTACAGCTATTCGTTTCGTGACCATTTCAGGTTACAAAGGCATTGGAAAAAAAGCCGCCCACGTCCATTTTTCCACATTTGCAACCATTGCAGCCCCCCCGTCCCCCTGCGTTCACGTGATCAAAATTTGAGTGCTTGTCAGCTGGCATGTATTTACGACGGGTGGTGGGTGGGGGGGTCCTGCAATCCCCATTTGCAACCCTTCTGAGTGTATGCCTATGTTGTATTTAAACTGAATTAAAAAATAATAATAATCTACTTCGCTGTGTGTGGTTTGTTCTGGAGAGAGATGCCGAGGAGGCGACTGGACTGTCTTGTTTTTCTTGGAAGACGTTTCGCTCCTCGTCCAAGAAGCTTCTTCGGCTCTGACTGGAGGGTGGGGGAATGGAAGATTTGTATTTATATTACTATCCAGTCAGAGCCGAAGAAGCTTCTTGGGAGAGAAGCGAAACGTCTTCCGAGAAAAACCAGACGGTCCAGTTGCCTCCAGAAAAAAGCACCTTTGGGACAATTCAGACCTGGATGACTGAGAATCTCCAGAGACATTCTGGAGAGAGAGAAAGAAATGCAAAAGAGGTTAGGAAAAAAAAACATTGCTAAAAGCAAATATATTACATAGGATTTCCCCCCCCCCCCCGGACAATTATTTAGGTTGTTAGCCTTGTTCAAAAATTGTGTTTGATGTTGTAATTTACACCACATTAGGCTAATAATTGGTGTGTCCTTTTTAAAAAAAATATCGTCGTGCGTATTTTGAATTCTTTTTTTTAAAGATGGCAAAGACATCAACTATTTTTGCTCTACCCAATTCTTCTTGTTTCTTTAAATGAATATTGGATTACCCGCTCTGAACGTTAACTCTGTATTTCTTCCTTCCTAATAGTAAAAACTCGGGCTGCCGATCTGCTGGTGAATCCTTTGGATCCGAGAAACGCGGATAAAATTAGAGTTAAAATTGCCGACCTGGGAAATGCGTGCTGGGTGGTAAGTGTAGTTAAAAAAATGTCTACAGCTTTGCGGATTGGCCTCGTAGCCGAATGTTGAGCGTTTTGTAATGAAATGTCTGCCTTTTCTGGTTTCTTTTTTTTTTTAGCATAAACATTTTACGGAAGATATCCAGACCCGACAGTATAGATCGATTGAGGTTTTAATAGGAGCAGGTTACAGCACACCCGCTGATATCTGGAGTACAGCATGTATGGTAAGAACCACGTTTTCTTGTTTTCTTGCCTTTGAATCAGAAACACAATAATAATATGACGATTTCTCACCCTGGTTTGGAAGCGTCCCTGCTTCAGACAGGAAGGCGGTGCAGAGAGTGGTGAGGACGGCAGATCATTGGCAGTTCTCTGCCTCCCATCCAGGACGTGGCATAGAAACGATGCCTGAGCAGGGTCCCCAGGGTTATCCGGGACACTACACACCCTCTTCATGACGTGGTTTTCCTTGTTGACCTCTGGGAGGAGGGGGCTACGTGATATCCGAAGCAGCACCTCCAGATTCGGTCACAGTTTTGTTCCATACAGCGTTAACCTTGTGGACTCCCAACGCTTCCTTTTTCCCGCTATGTATTCCAGGTGGACAGTGATGAATATGTACACGTATTTATGAGGGTGTGGGTACATATGTTGTATATAGCATGTTTATATGTGTGTTATGTACGTGTGCACTTTTGAGAGCAGGCAACAGAACTTCATTTTTAATGTGTGCCAGTGTGCCCACAGTAAAAAATGACAATATAGGTTATCTTGTATCTTATGTCAATAATAATAATAATAATAATAATAATAATAATAATAATAATAATAATTGTGATGATGGTGATGATGTTGGAAGGTACCTTGGAGGCCATCTAGTCCAACCCCCTGCTCAAATGGCTCTCCAGTCTCTTCTTAAAAACTTCCAGTGTTGGAGCATTCACCGCTTCTGGAGGCAGGTGGTTCCACTGGTTAATTGTTCTCACTGTCAGGAAGTTTCTCCTTAATTCTAGGTTGCTTCTCTTCTTGATGAGTTTCCATCTTATGTCTCATCTCATCTCATCCTATCTTATCTTGCCTTATCTTGCCTTGCCTTGCCTTACCTTACCTTTATCTTCGTAGTTATAGGTGATTTGAAATGTCAGTAGCTTAAGCAATTATAGCTGGGCATTGCAATTTCCGCTGTGATTCCTCCGTGCGATTTAATCCGTCTAATTCTGTGCTAATACCTTCACTGACGCAGTCTCTCGAGTATTGCTGACACTGAGGGTCTGTCATTTAAAGCCCCTGCCATTTAAGTCCCAGGGAGAAATACGGGGTGGGGGGTGGGGGGGATAAGCAACCTCAAGCTTTTACAGAGAAGACTTGCCGTAACGATACGTTTCTCCTACGGTGAGCTTTGAGAAGTGTCTCAAGGTTACCAGGTTGCCAGGGACGTGACATTTCTTGCTTGACTGTGTTCTACGACGGGGGCTCTTTCCATGGCAGATACGCCTCTGTACATCTCCCTGACTTTTTTAAAAGAATATTTTCAGCGAAGCAAGACGTCGGAAGCTTTGCCGTAGTTTGACCAACCTGATAAGGACGTACAGGTAGTCCTCGACTTACTTAACCACGCTCCATTTAGCGACCTTTCAAAGTTAGAGCGGCACCAGGAAAAACGACCTAGGACCGTTTTTCACACATACAACCTTTGCAGCATATTCCCCTCCCCCACGGTCACATGATCAAAATTCGGGCGCTGGGCAGCGGACTTCTGTTTAGGACGGTTGCAGCGTCTCGGGGCCCTTCTGACAAGCAAGAGTGAGTGGGGGAAGCCAGACTGACTTAACAACCGGGTTACTTAAGCTAACGGCGGCAGTGATTCCCTTCGCAACCCTGGCCTGAAAAGTCGTACAGCGGGGCAAAAAACCGAAGTGTTTCAACTTAGCGACGTAAATTTTGGGCTCAATCGTGGTCGTATGTCGAGGACTACCCGTAGCTTTGACGTGGTGACCTAACGGCTCAGGGCGGGGGAGGGTGACCTGGTTTAGTACAAAAAACTAACCACGGCCATGGCTGAGCTCAGAAGTTACAGCCTGTAGGAATTCTCCACCAAACTCAGATTTGTTATAACTCCACGGCGTTGTAACCACTTTCATGGAAGAAAGTTGTCAACTCCAAAGGAGAGCAAGCTGCCTCCGAAGCTTCGAGTTCACACATACCTCCCACTCAACAGAATCAAAGACATTTGTCCCAGAAGGCACCTCCAGGCGTCTCCCTCACGATGTCAGGCACGCATCTAAATTGGCAGCAGAACAAATCCCGCTTTTGAAACTTACCCTGCAACAGCGGAATCTGTTCTGGGCTCTTCCCGGTGGCTCATACGGCGGAGAAGACAATGTGTTGTCTAGTGTCTGTGCAGATTCTCAGCCATCCAGGTTGCCGTTATGCCAAGTAGGCTCCACACCCATTTGCACTACTCTTGTAAGCCTCCAGGTGGCCTCAACGCCTCTCTAAAAGAAGGCAAATGAGCAGCTCTCTGCAAGGAGTATAAATCTTTCCATTTTTCCCACCATCCGGTCAGAGCTGAAGAAGCTTCTTGGATGAGAAGCGAAACGCCTTCAAAGAAAAAAAAAGTCCAGTTGCCTCGTGGAAAAGCATCTTTGGGCTGTTGCCTGCCCGATGACTGCAGACTTCGTTGGATGTCGAGGCAGCGCTTCCATCGGTTTTAATCGATCAATCAGGATATTGCCGGAAGGGACCTTGGAGGTCTTCTAGTCCAACACCCTAGTCAAGCAGAAGACCCTATACCATTTCAGACAAGGGTCTGTCCGTTCTCTCCTTAAATACCTCCAGTGATGAAGCACCCACAACTTCTGGTGGCAAGCTGTTCCACTGGTTAATTGTCCTCACTGTTGGGAGCTTTCTCCTTAGTTCCAGGTTGGTTCTCTCCTTGAGCAGTTTCCATCCGTTGTTTCTTGACCTGCCCTCTGGTGCTTTGGAGAATAGGTTGACCCCCTCTTCTTTGTGGCGACCCCTCAAATACTGGAATACTCAAACACACTCAAATGGCTGGGAGGCTGCTGTCCTTTTCTTTGTGTCCTGGCGCTGTCCTCGGTATGTTTGGTTCTGTGGTCCCTAAGTGACTCATCTCCTAGAATGTCCAGTTTACTCTCACTTAAAGTCACAAGGACCTGCCAGAATCCTCAAGAGATGCCATTCATAGCATCTTCATTAGCCCTTGCTGTCCAAGGTCACTCTGTAGAATAGAATAGAGCTGGAAGGGGCCTTGGAGGTCTTCTAGTCCAGCCCCCTGCTCAAGCAGGAGGTCCTATACCATCTCAAGTCAGGTGATTGTCCGGTCTCTTCTTAAAAACCTCCAGTGATGGAGCGCCCACGATTTCTGGTGGCAAGATGTTCCACTGGTTGATTATCCTCATCGTTAGGAAGTTTCTCCTTAATTCCAGGTTGCTTCTCTCCTTGATCAGCTTCCAACCATTATTTCTCGTCCTTCCCTTTGGGGCTTTGGGGAATAAATTGACCCCCTCTTTCCTTGTGGCAGCCCCTCAGATACTGGAACGCTGCTATCGTGTCTCCCCTATTTCTTCTTTTCTCTAGACTTGTTGTTGTTGTTGTTGTTAGTTACGAAGTCATGTCCGACCCATCGCGACCCTATGGACAATGTTCCTCCAGGCCTTCCTGTCCTCTACCATTTTCTGGAGTCCATTTAAGCTCACGCCTCCTGCTTCAGTGACTCCATCCAGCCACCTCATTCTCCGTCGTCCCCTTCTTCTCTTGCCCTCAACCTTTCCCAGCATGAGGCTCTTCTCCAGTGAGTCCTTCCTTCTCATTAAGTGGCCAAAGGATTTGAGTTTCAGCTTCAGGATCTGGCCTTCTAAAGAGCAGTCAGGGTTGATCTCCTCTAGGACCTACCGGTTTGATCGCCTTGCAGCCCAAGGGACTCGCAGGAGTCTTCTCCAGCACCATAGTTCAAAGGCTTCAATTCTTTGGCGCTCAGCCTTTCTTATGGTCCAACTTTCACAGCCATACATTGCAACTGGGAAGACCAGGGCCTTGACTATGCGCACTTTTGTTGACAGGGTGACGTCTCTGCTTTTTAGTGTGCTGTCTAGATTTGCCATGGCTTTCCTCCCCAGGAGCAAGCGTCTTTTCATTTCTAGACTAGCCATTCCCAAATCCTGCAGCCGTTCTTCGTATGTTTTAGTCTCCAGGCCTTTGATCTTCTTAGTTGCTCTTCTGTGATTTTTTCCCAAACTCTCAACATCTTTTTTGTGATATGGTGACCAAAATTGGCTGCAGTATTCCAGGTGTGGTCTTCCTCCTCCTCCTCCTCAGCACTGATGACGTTATCTAGTGAGGTGATGAAACGTCTGCAAGAAAACAAGCAAGTTCAGAGAGCAGGAAGGACCCCCCCCCACACACACACCGTTCAATCCTGAGCTACAAATATTCTCCTTTATTGCGAGGATTGCATCATTGTAATTGCTGCCATAACACAGGAAGTCCTCAACTTACAACAGTTCATTTCGTGACCATTCCATCACTGAAAAAAAGTGACTTGTGAACGTTTTTCACACTTAATGACCGTCGTACCATCCCCACGTGATCCAAATTTGGATGCTGGGCAATTTCCCTGTCCTGGGGTGTGTGTGTGTGTGTGTGTGTGAGACGTGATCCCCCTTTTGCAACCTTCCAAGAAGCAAAGTCAATTGGGGGGGCGGGAGCCAGATTCGCTTAAGAACCGTGTGACTTGACTTCACAACCGCCACGATTCACTTAAGAACTGTGGAGAGAAAGGCCATAAATTGAAATACAGCCATCCTTGCCGCAGTGTTTAAGGGGGGGGGGTCACTGCCCCACGAGAACTAAATTTGAACGAGAAAACGTCGAGAGGCCGTAAAGTGGGGCAAAATATCACTTCGCCGCTGTCTCGCTTAGCAACGGGCCCAACAAACGGTCGTAAGCTGAGGACTATCTGTAAAGCAAGAGTGTGGCTTTGCATGCAAGTTGTGTTTTTTGCTTTGTTCCTCGGGGAGAGTGTGTGTGTGTGGGGGGAAATCCATGGAAATAGAAGAACTGGCTAGCGACTGCTGGATGAGAATTAGACCGAGAATGGGCTTCAGTTATTTGTCTTTTATTCATCCTCTCCGGATTAGATCCAGAGCAGTGGTAACTGTCTCTCCCATCACGTGTGTATTGTTGCATTGTGCATTCATTGGCTCACCGTTGGGAGGGTAGAGACCCACAAGACAGTTTTCCTTAATGCATTTTTATTTATAGACCTGTTCTGGCACGCACGCGCGCGCGCGCACACACACACACACACACAGACACAGACACAGACACAGACAATTCTTCAGATAATTGCAGGATAGCTTAAGAGAAATAACCCACCCTACAATTAAGGCCAACAGCCTTTGAGAAATCTGAGTTCCATTCCAAGTTTAGAATAGAATGGAGCTGGAAGGGACCTTGGAGGTCTTCCAGTCCAGCCCCCTGCTCAAGCAGGAGAAACTAGACCAGGGGTCGGCAACCTGAAAAAGGAAAAGAGCCACTGGGAACCGGTTCCATCACACATAAAAAAAAGTGGGAGCCGCGTGTGTGCGTCCATGCACGCGAAAAAATGTTTTGCACATGCGTGAAACGGGTTTTTATTGCGCATGCGCGGATGCGCGCAGTTGCCATTTTTTTTATGTGTGATGGAACTGCTTCCCGGTTGCGCGACGGCAACGGCCCGTTTGCAGAGCTACAGCCTTCGGCAGCCTGCAAACATGCCGCGACAGCTTTCCCAAAGAGCGGCGCCGCTGCCCGTTCGCGCGGAGGTGCACGCGCACCTCTTCAAAGGTTTGGGGAGGTGCGCGCGCACCTCCACCCATTTGGAGAGGTGCATGCCCACCTCTCCGAACGGGCGGTGCCACTCTCCATTTGGAGAGGTGCGCGCGCACCACTGGCCGTTCGAAGAGGTGCACTTGCACCGGGCGGCTGGGAGCCGCAGGAGACGGCTCAAAGAGCCGCATGCGGCTCCAGAGCCGCGGGTTGCCGACCCATGAACTAGACCATCTCAGACAAGTGACTGTCTAGCCCAGGGGTGGGGACCCTTGGCTCCTTTAGGACTTGTGGACTGCAACTCCCAGAATTCCTGAGCCAGCCATGCTGAGAGGAAAGGGAGAGGTTTCCAAGCTGAGCCATGCTGGCTCAGGAATTCTGAGAGTTGAAGTCCAGGAGTCATAAAAGAGCCAAGGTTGCCTACCCCTGTGCTAAGCCTAGGCCGCTTTATGACTTGTGGACTTCAACTCCCAGAATTCCTGAGCCAGCCACGCTGAGGGAAAAGGGAGAGGTTTCCAAGCTGAGCCATGCTGGCTTAGGAATTCTGGGAGTTGAAGTCCACGTGTCATAAAAGAGCCAAGGTTCCCCACCCCTGGTCTAGCCTCTTCTTAAAATTCTCAATTATGGAGCGCCCACGATTTCTCGTGGCAGGCTGTTCCACTGGTTAAAGCCTCCATTTTCACACTTACCCACAGCAAGGAGGATGCACCCACATACAGGTAGTCCTCGACTTAACAGGAGTTCATTTAGCGACCGTTCTTAGTTGCGATGTTCAGATTTTCTGGGAAGCTTCTTTTAGATCCCCATTTAGAAAGCTAATCCTGGTCTTCGTATTGGAATCCAGCAGCTGCTCTTTATAGAAATTATTTTCACTTGTATCTTAAAACTCTGTAAACAAGGCTTCATGTCTACAGACAGTCCTCGAATTACGACCACAATGGAGCCCAACATTTCTGTTGCTAAGTGAGACATTTATTAAGTGAGTTTTGCCCAGTGGTGGGATTCAAATACCTGAACAACCGGTTCTTTTATTGGATGCAGATCTGGGCCTCCGAGGTCTAGAACGGACTTTGGGAAGTTACATCCACGCACTCCCGGCTGGCCGTTCTAGGCCTGGGAGGCCTCCTCCAGGTGTCTGAGGCCTAGAACGGACTTCCAGAAGTGGCATCCACACACTTCCAGTGGGCTTTTCTAGGCCTGGGAGGCCTCCTCCAGGTGTCTGAGGCCTAGAACGGACTTCCGGAAGTGGCATCCACGCACTTCCGGTGGGCTTTTCTAGGCTTGGAAGGCCTTCTCCAGGCCTCCGAGGCCTAGAACGGACTTCCGGAAGTGGCATCCACGCACTTGCGGTGGGCTTTTCTAGGCTTGGAAGGCCTTCTCCAGGCCTCCGAGGCCTAGAACGGACTTCCGGAAGTGGCATCCACGCACTTGCGGTGGGCTTTTCTAGGCTTGGAAGGCCTTCTCCAGGCCTCCGAGGCCTAGAACGGACTTCCGGAAGTGGCGTCCTCCGAGCCTCCGAGGCCTAGACTGGACCTGCGGAAGCAGTGTGCGTTCAGCCGGTTCTCAGAACTCAGCCAAATTTAGCTACTCCTTCTGACAAACCTCTGCGAACCGGCTGCATCCCACCGCTGGGGACGCGGTAATAGTTATAAGGGTGAAAAACAGCCACAGGTCACTTTTTTCCGCAATGTTGCAACTGCGAACGGTCACTAAGCAAACTATCGTTAGCCTGGGACTCTTGCACGAGGCCGAAAACGTATCCTCCGCTAAAATATCCTTTCCCCCCACCCCCTCTTTTTTAAATCCCAGGCCTTTGAGTTGGCAACTGGAGACTATCTCTTTGAACCACATTCCGGCGAGGACTATTCGAGAGATGAGGGTAGGTGCCTTTTCAATACCTGGGCGTGCTTTGAGCCTTTGCGACTTCAGCGAATGTGAAAAACAAGTTTCATTTTCAAAATATGAACACCACATTTTCCTCTCTCCTCTTTGAAAATGCCAATGCTAACTGTAAGCCGCTCCCTTCTGCAGACATGATTTTTTCCCCTCCCTAATTCTTGAGACGGGATTCCTGCCCTCTCCCGTAAGACCTGCATGTGTGTGTGTGTGTGTGTGTGTTTGTGTGTGTGAGAGAGTGAGAGAGAGAGAGAGAGAGAGGGAGAGAGAGAGAGAGAGAGAGAGGGAGAGAGAGAGAGAGAAGATTGAAATTGTACAGCTTGGATACAAAACCCGCCATCGTGTGGCGCATCCCGGGACACGACTAGATACCGAATGCCGAACGGTTTTTTTCCCACGTAGAATTGAAGGTGTAAGAGCAACGTTTCGACGAAATCTCATCCGTCATCCTCAGGCTGGTGGCTTCAGCTTCATTCTTCTTTTTCTTCTCCCAGAAGAACGAAGCTGAAGCCACCAGCCTGAGGATGACGGATGAGATTTCGTCGAAACGTTGCTCCTACACCTTCAATTCTACGCGGGCAAAAACCCGAATGACCAGAGATCCACATACAAACACTGAAAAAAATATAGAAGACACAGTGGGAAAACCTGAATCATCTCTTTATGATTAAATTTATATTCCGTCCTTCTCACTAGCAAGCAAACCCTTATTTAAACATCATTTAGTAGAATAATGTTGGAATAATTTCTGTGAAATTCGTTCACAGCTGTAGAACAGCCGTTTCAAGCTGGGGGGAAAAAAAGCATTTTGCAAAACACATATTAGGCAAAATGTTTGGGATCAGCTAATATTATTTTCCTTTCCTTTCCTTTCCTTTCCTCCTTTCCTTCTTTCCTTTCCTTTCCTTTCCTTTCCTTTCCTTTCCTTTCCTTTCCTTTCCTTTCCTTTCCTTTCCTTTCCTTTCCTTCTTTCCTTTCCTTTCCTTTCCTTTCCTTTCCTTTCCTTTCCTTTCCTTTCCTTTCCTTTCCTTTCCTTTCCTTTCCTTTCCTTTCCTTTCCTTTCCTTTCCTTTCCTTTCCTTCTTTCCTTTCCTTTCCGCCCTTTTTGGAGCCTGGCTTCTGGCAGAGGTGTGTGTGTGTGTGTGTGTGTGTGTGTGTGTGTGTGTGTTAGTATTATTAAGGTATTAAGTCTTAAATTCAGGCTTATCTTCCTTTTGGATAAATACGGTCATCACTAAATGATTTACAGGGGGTCCTCAACTCACGAATACCCCTTGCTGTCAACAGAAGCAGCTGTTAACTGAGTTTTGCCTCATTTTGTGACCTTTCTTGCCACATTTGCTAAGTGAATCATGGTGAATCGTTCAGGGAATCTGATTCCCCCCCCCACCGACTTTGCTTGTCGGAAGCCGGCGGCAAAAAGTCACCAAAGGGGATCACATGATCCCGGGACACCGTGACCGTCATAAACACGTGTCAGTTGGCCAGCGTCCAAAGGTTGACGGCGTGACCACAGGGACGCAGGGACGGTCATCTCTGCGAAAAGCCGGCCATAATTCCCTTTTTTCGGTGGCGTTGTAACTCCGAACTGTGGGTAAACGAAAGGTCGTAAGTTGAGGACCCCCCTGCAGGTCCTATTTCCCTCGGTGAAGCTCCCCACACCCCTCGCTTGTTTGCTTGAAATCTCCTCGGCGGTGCCGTAACACGAGCCTCCCTTATTTTATTTTATTTTATTTTAATTTTTTTTTTTGCTTTTCTTTTTAAGTGCCGCTAACGATATCCGAATTCTCCTCTGCCGGGCCTCGGGAACCTCCGCCTGGGTTTCCCGCCAAGCATTACTTGTGTTGAGAACTTCTTTGGATTTTTTAAAAAAACTAATTCCGTTTTTCCTCCCTTCTTCTTTTATCCCCCTTCCTCTCCTCTCCCTTCCCTGCCCTTCCCCCTTCCTGATGTCCTTTGTTTCTCTCCTCCATAGACCACATAGCACACATCATAGAGCTGCTAGGGAATATCCCAAGGCACTTTGCTCTCTCTGGAAAATATTCTCGGGAATTCTTCAACCGCAGAGGTAGTCCCTGTTCTTTCTAAAGGTGCCGCGGCGCAGACAGAAGCGGAGGGCGAACTGCTTGCCTGCAGCTCAGGGCCCGCAAAACTCCCATGTCCGAAATATATATATAATATATATATATATATTTTACAGGACTGGAAAGCTATGAAGGATTGGGCACTTCGCTTTCCCAAACGGCGGCCTGGCCCTCTGATTTGACCGGCTTTTCTAAATCACTTGGCAAGCAACGTTCGCCTCCCCCCCCGTGTTTTCGAGCATGTCTGTTTCTGTCTGTATCCGGGCCGGTGTCCTTGTGTGCATGCCGTGTATTGATTAAACTGTTGTATGTTTCTGTTTTGCTGGAAATGTGCTCCTATCCAGATCACATAGCATTGATCATTGAACTGCTGGGAAAAATCCCTCGAAAATACGCAATGTTGGGAAAATTCCAAGGAGTTTTTCACCAAAAAAGGTAACCGGTGTTTCTGAAACCCCTAATATCAACAATAGCTCATTTGCTCCCTCCTGCACACACACACACACACACACACACACACACACACACACACCCCTCATCCTTATTAATGAAGAAGCTTTTTTTTTGGAAAATATGTTAAGGATGAATTTTGTTTTATCGATAGTCCTCGACGTACGACCACAATTGACCCTCAAATGGTTAAATGACTTTTGCTCCATTTTACGATCTCTCTTGCCACAGTTGTGAAGTGAACCACTGCAGTTGTTAAGTTTGTGACACGGCTGTTAAATGAATCTTGCTTCCCCCCCCGGACTTTGATTGTCAGAAGATCACAAAAGGGGATTCCGTGACTCTGAGACACTGCAAACTGTTCTAAGTACATGTCAGTTGCCAAGCAACTGAATTTTGATCACGGGGATGCTGCAATGGTTGTAAATGTGCAAAACGGTCCCAAGTCACTTTTTTCACGCAGTTGTAACTTTGATTGGTCATGAAGCGAACTGTTGTAAGTCGAGGACTGTCTGCGTTTACATAAACCTGGATATCCTGACTTGAAGTAAATGAGACCATTCCAAGATTGTGCTTCAAAGAAATAAAATGGTTCCATCTGATCAGAAAAAAAAATATCTGTACCCCATAATCTTTGTTCATTGCTTATTGTAGACAATCTTAATCTTCCAACTTTGGAAAAAAAAATTAAGTGCCGCTAATCTTTTTAATCTTGGATTCTTTAAAAAATTTTTTTACTGAGACAATGTCTTTGAAGCACAGGTCAGAAGGACAAAGGGAAAGCTCTGAAGGAAGAGATTAAAGGTTAAAAGTAGAATTATATCACTGTTAAAGATGTTTAATACAAACAGCATCTTATCCTTTCCTGAAACAGTGTTAGAAGGATGGCCTTGGTCCTTTTTGATAATAAGAGCAGAGGCAAATGGAGAAAGAGTAGAGAACGGTTTAAGTCTGTGTCCACTCAAGATAATTTTAATTGCAAAGGAGGTTACTACTCATTAGCTTCAATAAGATGCTTCTGTGCAGGTGCCAGGTGTAAAGTACACTTTGGGTTATCTGCATCTTGCTCTTACTATCCTGAGAAACGTAGATAAAATAACTTCAATTAAAGCTATTTTACACAGCTCCATGGTCAAGGGAATAATTACTTTTTTATATAATATATTTTATTGATTTTTTTTAACATGGTCACCTTAATATTTGGTAAACAGTGTGCTGTCAGGGTTTACATTTAAAAAACATTCACTAACAATTAGTTTCTATGATATATAATCCACATAATAGCTTTACTTGATTTCCTCTTTTTTCCCCATAATGTTCTCTTTCGCCAGCTTTAAGTTAATACCATTCTTGTTTTGATAGATGACAACTGAGTGTAATTTTTTTCTAATATTTCTAGAGATAATAGTCACAGCAATATATTTCTTTTCTATTTAGTCATTCTAGTTGCCTACTCATCGACCCTGTTTTTTCATTTGTTTTTCCCACAGTGTTGAAGACATTCTTTTTAAAAACATATATTTTATTGATTTTTTTAAAATATAAACATCTTGATATTTGGTAAACAGCGTGTTATCTGGGTTTATATTTACAAAGTAATCAGTCGGTTAATTTCCCTATTCCAAAATCCACATTATAACTTTGCTTGATTTTGAGTAATACTCTCTTTGCAACCTAAATTAATACAATTCTTATTACCGTAATTTGATAGGTAACAATTAAATATAAAGATTTTTCTAAAATTTCTACCAATAATAATCTCATCAATCTCATGCTTCTTTCTTATCTGGTCATCTTGGTTGCCTCGTCGCAAATCCTGTTTACAATTCTTATTTAAATTTTATTTTCCCTACCATGTTCAAAACATTTCTACTGGTTAAAATTTTCCCAGAATTAATTACCTTAAAGTATTTAAATTTATTTCCAGATCTTAAAAAATAAGTAAGAGAAAGACACAAAAGAAAGACATAGAAAAAGACGTGAGAAAGAAAAAGAGAAAAAAAGAGGAGAAAACAAAAGATAATATACTACTTAAAATATGTATCCCTCTTGAATTAGTATACACTTATTTCCAATTTCTTTCTGTTCTTTTTACCCATAATTAAACCTATGTTTAATCTTTAAATGTTCCATTTAATAAATGCAGTCATCACTGGAAAACAGCGACTTGCAAACGTTTTTCACAGTTAACGATCTTTTAAGCCTATTCAAAACATTTTTTCCCCATTTCTAGTTATCCATTGGAATTTTCTTAAAATCAATTAGATTTAAAGACCTAAAACATTTCCTTTAGGTTAATCACCCCACACATTTTTATAGTTCCCTCATATTGGGAAAAAAAAGATACTGTCTTACTTAGAGTTCACCCCTCTTAAACTAAAATCTTTCAATTTCTTCACCGATATTCAAACAAGTGTTTAATTTTTAAATATTCCCTCATCTAATTCCACAATTCCCACTTTTGCCCTCTTCTTTTGCCAAGCGTCTCTTCCAATCCATACATTCCGTTGCATCAAAGAATCTTTCCAATAATCTTGTAAATGTTGTTGTGGATATTATAGTAGACAAATCAAACATCATGTCTTTGTAAAAAAAATTTGCCCCTTCGTAAAAAGAGCCTTGGTGGAGCAGTGGGCTAATGCCTCCTTAAGTAACACCAGCTGCCTGCAATTAGTGCAGGTTCGAGTCCCACCAGGCTCAAGGTTGACTCGGCCTTCCATCCTTCCCAGGTAGGTAAAATGAGGACCCAGATTGTTGGGGGCAATTAAGCTGACTTTGTAATAATGCCGCTTTGGGGTGTGTGTGTGAAAGCCCTAATAAGCAGGCATATACATGGAATGAAGGCTACTGCTAAGCTTGTAAGCCGCCCTGAGTCTTCGGAGAAGGGCAGGATATAAATGGAATTAAAATAAAATTAAAAAAAAAAATATCCATTGAAGATTTGTCTCATCATCTCCTTGTGGTACTCCCAACGGCTCAGCAACCATTTTCCATATCCTCAAATTCAGATTTTTCTCAAAGTTAATTACATTTACATATTTATGTCTGTTTTTCTCAGGTAAGCCATCCCAATA
Organism: Vipera ursinii; assembly: GCF_947247035.1. Classification (NCBI taxonomy): domain Eukaryota; kingdom Metazoa; phylum Chordata; class Lepidosauria; order Squamata; family Viperidae; genus Vipera; species Vipera ursinii. The sequence goes on along the minus strand of NC_139515.1, from coordinate 3,855,520 downwards.
CTTTTACCTTTCTTAAGGAATAAATAAGACTAAAAGAAGATGAATTAGAAGAAGAGTAAAGAAAAAGATAGTATATACTACTTAAAATGCAGGGAAGAATTAGAATTAAATTACCTGAATCCAACGGTCTTGTTCTGCTTTATTTCACGGAACTTAGTCCATTCGAAAGCTCCAAATTGAATTTGTAAAATACCAAGGACTTGGATTAACAAGTCCTTCTTTGCTAATCAAGGCAAGGCGAAGGGTAAAAACAATTTGTTTTCATTCTTTTTCTTTTTATGTTTATACCAGACTTTTTTTTCTTAAAAGGAGCTTAAGAGAGCATATATAGTGCTCCTGTACTTATTTATTTAGCGTACGGCATAGAGCACGAGGTTAACCGTAATAAAATTATAGAGAGGGATCACATAATACTATGGTACAATAATAATAATAATAATAATAATAATAATAATAATAATAATAATAATAATAATAATAATAATAATAATAATAATAAAGTTGGAAGGGACCTTGGAGGTCATCTAGTCCAACCCCCTGCTCAGGCAGGAAACCCTATACCATTTCAGACAAATGGCTGTCCAGTCTCTTCTTAAAAACTTCCAGTGTTGGAGCATCCACAACTTCTGGAGGCAGGTGGTTCCGCTGGTTAATTGTTCTAACTGTCAGGAAGTTTCTGACAGTTGGAAATATGTAGGCTTTGAGGAATTCAACAAATTATATATACTGTTGGCTGGGGAATTCTGGGAGTTGAAGTCCAAATATCTCAGGGGCTGCCCCAAAGAAGAGGGGGGGGGGGGGGTGTCAACCTATTTTCCAAAGCCCCTGAAGGCAGGAGAAGAAGCAATGGATGGAAACTAACCAAAAAGAGAAGCAACCTGGAATTAAAGAGAAATTTCCTGACAGTGAGAACAATTAACCAGTGGAACAACCTGCCTCCAGAAGCGGTGAATGCTCCAACACTGGATGCAATTAGTATTTATTTGTAGCAGGAGTGTAATGGCACTGCGCAAATTATTAATTTGGGAGTTTGTGACGTGGTGATGTAATCCTGCACAGAATACCTATAAAACTGACCGAGAGGGTCTCTTGGATGAGGTTATTTTGGGAATGAGCTAAACCCCGTAATCAAGGCACTGCCCCCCCTCCCTTTTTGAAAAAGATTTCCCTATTAGAAAAAAAGCAGATTATATAAAGAATGTGCTGTTAACAACTAGAATTCCGAGTAATAAATATTGTCCTTGCCTTACTGTAATACAGGTTTTGCTTTTGTACAACCAGCAGACCCAGATGGATCTGCACCGCCCCCTTGTGGTTTGCCTTATGTTAGTTTGACTTTACAGAATTAACAAGAGTTGGAAGGGACCTTGGAGGTCATCTAGTCCAACCCCCTGCTCAGGCAGGAGAGCCTAGGCCAGGGGTAGGCAACCTTGGCACTTTTATGACTCGTGGACTTCAACTCTCAGAATTCCTGAGCCAGCCATGCTGAGGGGAAAGGGAGAGGTTTCCATACTGAGCCATGCTGGCTCAGGAATTCTGGGAGTTGAAGTCCACAAGTAATGAAGGACCCATACTTCCCCCATGGTGGCTCAGGAATTCTGGGAGTTGAAGTCCACCAGTCATGAAGGGGCCATAGTTCCCCCATGCTGGCTAAGGAGTTCTGGGAGTTGAAGTCCACAAGTCATCAAAGGGCCAAAGTTTCCCCCATGCTGGCTCAGGAATTCTGGGAGTTGAAGTCCACGAGTCATCAAAGGGCCAAAGTTTCCCCCATGGTGGCTCAGGAATTCTGGGAGTTGAAGTCCACCAGTCATAAAAGAGCCAAGGTTGCCTACCCCTGGCCTAGACCATTTCAGACAAATGGCAGTCCAGCCTCCTCTTAAAAACCTCCCATGATGGAGCCCCCACCACCTTTGGAGGGAAGCCGTTCCACTCATTCTTAATATAATTTTATGTAATAAGTTAATATAACTTTCTCAAAATCGGATTTGAAGGCCCTTTGATCCCTGGTCTCTGCCCATTTCAAATATTTCCCCTTCAGTCTTATTTTACTAAAAAAGGCCAGATTCCTCCTTCGCGGCTGGAAGGCCACGAAGATCTGATTTCTGTGGCTTCTGTTGAAAGAAAGCATTCAGAGCACAACAGGTTTCCCCCCTTTTTAGGGCAGTTTTCATCCTATGGGTACAATTGAGCCCAAAATTTTATGTGGCTAAGTGAAACGTTTGTTAAGTGAGTTTGAGGACTTTGCCCCCTTTGACGTCCAACTCTGTGATTCTGTAAGGGTCTCCTGCCTGAGCAGGGGGTTGGACTAGATGACCTCCAAGGTCCCTTCCAACTGTGATTCTGTAGGGGGTCTCCTGCCTGAGCAGGGGGTTGGACTACATGACCTCCAAGGTCCCTTCCAACTGTGATTCTGTAGGGGTCTCCTGCCTGAGCAGGGGGTTGGACTGGATGACCTCCGAGGTCCCTTCCAACTCTGTGATTCTGTAATTCGGATGCTGCAATGGTCATAAGCGTAAAACATGGTCCTAAGTCAACTTTTTTTCAGTCCCGTTGTAACTGCACGGTCAAGTAAATGAACTGTTGTTAAGTCGAGGCCTAAATGTATTTCATCATGGCCTTCCGCAGCAGGAGGTCCACCCTTGGCATCCTTAAGGCTTTTGGACTTCAACTCCCAGAATTCCCCATCCCACAGAGCGGGGATGAAACCTATGCTAAGTGCAGGACTGCTGGGAGTTTTACCTTCATAAGCTTCCAGGTTGACTGCGTTTGCACCAAATGGTATTATGTGGATTTTATAGTATAAGGTGCCCCCCCATTACATAAATCAGCATTGTAGATTCTAATTTTAATTTTACATTTGGTACTTGGAAGAATTCTATTTATTATGACGCTTTTGACATTTTGGCTTATAGCTCTAAGTCATGCAGCATCTCGGGGATGTGTGGAAAACGGCTTTGTGTCTCAAGATAATCTGTTTCTGGGAGTTTTTTTTTCTTGCGGGCCATGAAACACCAGGATATTTTTCTTAATATATGTTTTATTTTAGAATGTTGTTCAAAGCAAAGTTAGAATACCAAAAACAAAACTCAAAAAAATCCAAAGGAGGTAACAAAACACCCCCAAACACTAAAAAAAAACCACAGGTGCATCAAAACCCACCACGTTATACACCTAGTTATCCCCCTCCAGTTAAATACCGATGAATACATTACTACAAGGTTAGTTTCCACTCTTTGCGAAACGGGCCCTCCTGCCCAATTTTTTTTTTAAAAAAACGGCCAAATCTGTTAAACGGCGAGGATATTTTCGTTGCGTGATTAGAACACGGGTGCCTCCCTGCGGCTGCTTCCCAAAGTCAAAACCGACGGAAATCTGGAATAAATAAATAAATAAAAATACCTTTTTTATTATTATTAATTTTAGTTGTATACCGCCCTTCTCCCGAAGGACTCAGGGCGGTGAACAGGGCAATACATATTAAAAAACAAGATACAAAATTAAAAACGATTAAACAAAATGCCCATGAATAAATTAAAACACATTAAAAGTAGGTTAAAACTCATTAATAAAACCCAACCCCATCCCATCAGGCCAGGCCAGCTTATTCGAAAAGGTAGGTTTTGAGATCGCGCCGGAAGGAGCGGAGGTCAGGTGCCATCCGGAGCTCGACCGGAAGATGGTTCCATAAATCCGGCGCGCCCACAGAGAACGCCCTCCCCCTGGGGGCCACCAGTCGGCATTCTTTGACCGGTGGCACCCTGAGGAGGCCCTCTCTGTGGGAGCGTACTGGGCGGAGGGAAGTTGACGCCGGCCGCAGGTGCTCCCCAAGGTATCCCGGACCCATGCCATGTAGGGCTTTGTAGGTCATTACCAACAGGAGTAACGCTTCCTCTTCTTCCCTTCTCGTCAAACGCAGGAGAACTTCGGCACATTACCAAACTGAAACCCTGGAGCCTGTTTGACGTTCTGGTGGAGAAATACGGCTGGCCGCAGGAAGACGCGGCCGAGTTTACCGATTTCCTGATCCCCATGTTAGAAATGGTCCCGGAAAAGCGAGCCTCGGCTGGCGAATGCCTTCGGCACCCTTGGCTGAATTCGTAGCAGCGGCCTTGGATCGAACACGTTGGACCAGGGTGCGCCCCCCCTCCCTCCCTCCCCCCTCCAACCACCACTTTCTCACACGTCAAACCTGAATGGTGACTGTCATAACTGCTCTTAAGAGGGAATGGTCAATGAGCTGGCTTCAATCCCAGACCTTTATTTTTTACTTTGAGGTACCGTTTGACATTTTTGCTTTTTCGTGCACTGTGTTCTGGGGAGGGGGAGGAGGAGGAGGAGGAAGAGGAGGAAGGAGAAAGGAAGATTGCCTATTTGTCTCCAACTAGTAGTTCTACTGACCTGTCTCCTAAAAAAAGAAAAAAGAAAAAAAACCCACCCCACTTAACTCTCGTGTCTTTAAACATTGTTTCTTGTGTTTGTGTGGAACTCAAACATCGACTTTTTGAACTGCCCGATTCTCTTCCCTTAAAACGTGTTCTGGGCAGGTTTGTAACTATTTATGGAAACTATTTTAGCTGAATATTCTATATAATTTACAAGTCCGAATTTGGAAATGTACAATTCTTATCCTTCAAGCAGAGGGAAACTTGTTCTTGTAAAATAGTTTCATGTAAATGCACCCTGTAAATGTTTTATTTCCATTAAAAACAAAAACAAAAAAAAAACGGGATGGGGCACAAGTTGCAGAGTTAAAGCTATTAAATTGAAAGTGACTTTCGTATTACAAAATGCATGTAGCGGATTTGCTTTGCTTTAGGGAGTCGTGTAAATGTCCCTTTCTGCAGCTTATATTGGATTTTGAAAGAAAGATGGCTCCTGATTTCTAAAAAAATCAGTCTCCAAGAGGCACTTTAAAGGAGTGTTTGAAGAGTAAACAAATATATATATATATATATATATATATATATATATATATATATATATATATATATATATATATATATATATATATATACATACATACATACATACATACATACATACTTTGGAACCGTTTTGTGCAGGACTGTGGATGACAAAAAAAAATGTAGCCCGTTTAACGGAGGAAAACAAAAAAAAAAGCAGAAATGATACAAACCTTACATTAAAATGAAAGATCATGCACCTTCCATTCATAGCTTTACCTATTTCATAAACAAAATTGCACTAGCTTATCTCCCCCCCTCTCATAATTGACGTAGTGAGGAACTAATCTTCCTTCGTAAGTTGCACACAAAAGTTAGGTGTTTTTGTATTAAAAGAAAAAGAAAGAAAAAGAAAAAGAAAAGTAGATTCCCAAAAAGAGAACTCCTAGGCAATACAGATTTTAGAATGTAAAAATACAGAGGTGTGTTTTAGCCTCTTTTAAAAGTCAGTAGGAATGAATGTAAATTTATTTCTGGTTTTACACATTAATTATGGTGCCACTTTGTCCATTTTAAAGTTATTCACACGCCTTTGCGATTCTTAAAGATTGTGAGACGATTTCCTCTCCCCCCCCCCACATATTGTAACAATAATTAATTGTTTGAGGTGCTTGCAGTTGTCTTAATTAAAGTGGTTGTTTTTTCTTTTTTCAGAAATTATCCTGCTCCCTCTGGATTGTTTTTGGTCGGGGCAAATGGTTTCACTCCTTCAATGTTGGTTAGGAAAGAAACAAAACATAACAAAAATCAAACGGCAATGCTGCAGAAGAGTTTGCTTTTTTGTTTTCGAACGTTTATTTTTTAAAAAAAGGAAACAAAACAAGCAGAGCGACGCACAATAGATACCCCAGCCTTTATATATATATATATATATATATATATATATATATATATATATATATATATATATATATATATATATATATATATATATATATATATATATATATATATATATATATATATATATATATATATATATATATATATATATGCCTGTGGATGGCCTTGGGTTAGGCTGAAACAGGAAATAAGATTTGTCCCGTGTTTGGGGCCTAGCAAGGTATTCTAAATACTTAATACTTTATATATATATACAAATCTTTATTTCCTGTGTCAGCCTATCCTGAAGGCCATCGACAGGCAGTAGTCACACCGGTGACAGCTCATATTTGTGTAAATTTTAAATTGCTAACAAAGAATTAAGGGAGACTGATATGCATTTCAAACTTATTAGTTTTCATCAGTCAGCCATACCCTTCCGAGATTTGAACCTGGGCTGATTACACATTAGGCAGTTGTTTTCACCTCTAAGCCACAGGATCTCTCTCGCTTTGTTAGCAGAGAAACATATATATATGTATATATATATACATATATATACATACATATACATACATATATATATATATATATATATATATATATATATATATATATATATATATATTCGGGTTTTTCCCCACGGAGAATTGGAGGTATCCGGGCAAGGTATCAGGGATGAGATTTCGTCGAAACGTTGCCCTGATACCTCCAATTCTACATGGGGAAAAACCCGAATGACCAAAGATCTACATATATATATATATATATAATAAAACTACATTTGTATATATATGTACAAACTACATTTGCAAAAAAAACCACCACCATCAACAACCCCACAGGTCATAAATTGCGTTTTCTTGCAGACGTTTCATGACCCAACTAGGAAACTCAAGGCACCGATGACGTTACCTAGTTGGGTCATGAAACATCTGCAAGAAAACCACCCAGGTCAGAGAACACCCAGGACCTCACTCACTCACTGTCCGTTGGTTAACAGCCTAGTGGAGATTGATTGAGCACAATGCTTTGCCCTGATTGGTCATGGCAATATTGCCTTTCCTGAGTTCAAGGAGGGAGCGTGGGGTGGTTATTTTCTCGGCCCTTGCCTTGAAATTCTCCCCGAGGGTGGGTGGGTAATGTGAGGGAGGGGGATGCGGAACAGGATTATGATGGAAGAGTTTGCTTTGGTTTGCCTAGCTTGTTCCCTGATTATTATTTGCATACTGTATTCTATTTATGTACTATATAAAAAAAAGAGGTGATTTTACATCTGGCTTAAGACCGTCTTCATTTCCGTACACAAAACAGAGTTGAAGTTGATTTCGCGGCTGGATCTGTTTGATTTGGGTGACAATGACACATCCGATGCCCCACACTTCAATTTTATCATTTTTTAAATGAGTTGTTGCTACACACACACACATCATAAAAGGGCCAAGTTTGAAGAACCCTGGTGTAATACATGGCACCACCTCAAGTACCACATTTCCCTCAAAATAAGACCCGGTCTTATTTTTTGGCCTCCAAGAGGCACTAGGTCTTATTTGTGTGTGTGTTTGTGTGTGTGTGTGTGTGTGTAGTCCTGCCCAGCCAGCCCACATCTGCAGGCGAAGGAGCAGCTTCATTCTGCAGCTGAGAGTGAAGCTCCAGTCTGCATTTAAGGCCTTTCTGGAAGGCCACTGCAGCCGATAACCGAGCAATGGATTCAATCCATTGCTCGGTTCTTGACAGCGGAGGCCTTCGACTGCAAAATGGAGGCCTGTGGACGCGGAAGCGGGCTGGCGAGGAGAGGCCTGGCTGCAAGGTAAGTGGGTGCAGGGCTCCACACCCCCGCCCTAGCTTGAACTTTAGGCGTGCACCTCGCCCCAAAACTAGGGGCTTATTTTAGGCTCACCCTGAAAAAGCAAGCGAGGGCTTATTTTCGGGGTAGGCCTTACTTTCGGGAAAACAGTAATATGAAAGAACCTCACCTGGTTAACCTGCTTAATTGAGAAGTTTATTGTGTCCATCTCACTGTGAAGGCAGGTAAGACGGGATCCTGCTTCATGTAAAGAGGAAGGAATCAGAGTTCTCATGCAGCATATTAATATACTCACAAGGATGGAGCGGACTATAATTCGTAGTAACTTTTATGTTGCCCCAACACGGTTGGTCACTCTCTTCTAGTACCGGTTTTATCAGTGCAGGAAGTCCTCGACGTACGAGCACAACTTGAGCCAGAGTTTCTGTTGCTAAGTGAGGCATTTGTGAAATGAGTTTTGCTCCATCTTGCGACCTTTCTTGCCCACCGTCGTTTAAGTGAATCGCTGCAGTGGTTAATTTCCTAACAGGGTTGCTGAGTGAATCCAGCTTCTCCTTGGACTTTGCTCGTCGGAAGGGACACGGCAACCGTCATTTGCCAAGTCAGTTGCCAAGCATCCAAGTTTTGATCACCTGACCATGGGGATACTGCAACGTTAAGCGTGAAAAAACGCTCGTAAGTCACCTTTTTCAGTGATGTAACTTCAGTCACTAAGTGAACTGTTGTACAAGGCTTGCAATATGATGGTCTCATCTGGAGCTAGGATGTTACAGATAGTTCTCTACTTACGAACACAATTCAGCCTAAAATTTCCTCATTTGCTAAGTGAGTTCCCCCCATCTTACGACCTTTCCTGCCTCCGTCATTAAGTGAATCAGTTTATAAGTTAGCAAACCGGTTGTTCAAGTGAAATCCGGCTTCCCTGATGACTTTGCTCGTCGAAAGGTCGCCAAAGGGGATCGCGTGACCCCCGGGACGCTGCCATCAGTCGCAAGTCCATGCCAGTTGCCAAGCCTCACGAGTTTTGATCCGGTGACCCTGGGTGATGCTACAAAGATGGTAACTCTGCAAAAACGGCGGGAAGCTGTAAAATTGGAACGGTCCCTAAACGAACTTCTGTAAGTCAAAGACCTCCTGTAGTGTTTAGCATTTAAGAAAGCCATTTGATAAATGGCACGCTAGTAAACTGTAGTAGTTTCTGCTACTACCAGGGGTAGCATTTTCCTCCAAACTGCATTGTTAGGTTGGAGAAAGTTGTTACATTTCTTCAGAGTGCTTTGGATTAAACAGGTGATTGAACGGTCCTGTGTTTGTGTCTGTTGTGCTCAGGGACTACATGCCTCCGTTGGCCTGTGAGGAGCAGCTAAGGACCCCCGACTCCCCCACCACCCCCTTTTCAACGTAACATTTTCTTCCAAGAGCAAACTAGCAAAACGAGAGGGTTAAAACTGACATAATTGTGATTTATTAACATGAATTAAAATGCCCAACCAGTGCTGCAAGGTGACAGTATATTTAAAAAAAAAATAAAGTTCATATACTGTACTACTTTCACAAAGATCACACGCTTTTGCAAAAGACTTGTATGTACAATACTATATCAAATGAGAAGCATTAAGCAGTTTTACACGCAAAAGGAACAGTATTTACAGCACTCGCCAGAGACATTAGAAACAATCTATACATTAAATTACAATGTCTGAAAAGAAGTGTGGAAAAATAAAGAGCCATGTTCACACCAAACTATATATAAAAAAAATCTGTATTGCGTCTTCTACTATATGCACACAAAAACTGTTGACAGATGGAAAAAAAAAGATCTGTTAGTGCCGTCACTTAGCTGTGTACTTCCTTTTTTTTTAATTACATATGTATAAAAAAGTAAATATAGAAAACATTCACTAAATGAAGTTTAACTGCAACAATAAAATTGAAAAGTTATGCAGCAACCAATCTACTGCCAGAACAAACGGGAGCTGGAATGTTCGTGTACAAAATAATAATAATTAAAAAAAAACACCTAAAAAACCGGCTTTAACCGCGCAGTTTTGGGGATTTTTCTTTTCTTTTTTTTTCTCCTTTTATTTTAAAAGCAAAACTGGAAAGAAGACGATGAAAAGCACGCGCACGCACTGGTGTTTTGCTTTTATACAAAGTATAATGTACAAGCTTTAAAAAGTACCTTGAACAGGTACATATGAAATATACAGTTTTTACAGAACATTTTAAAAATGTTTAGAAGCAAAAGGAGTGGGGGGGGCGGGGGGGAGGAGGAGGAGAACCGGTCCGTTTTAATGCCACCCGGAACCGTGGTAATTGTTTTGAAACGTTGGCGGCACTTGTGCTCTGTGAATAGGTATTTGCCCGGGCAGCGGAGATGCCTGCTGAGGTCCTTGCACGCCGTGAGGAAGGGAAACGGAGCCGGGATGAGGAGGGCAGAAGCCGGAGGCCGGAGGGGTGGCAATACTGGCTGGTCCTGGAGGCTGGAGGTGAGGAACCGGGCTGGGGAGGGGGCCGTGCGCTCCCGTTCCCGCCGGCTGATGCTGAGGTCCGGATCCCAAAGGGGGATGGTGCGGAGGCTGTGATGGGTAAGTTGACACCGTTGAATGAGCACTTGAAGGGAAAAGGGAGGGCCCTTGGTGAGATGGGTGGTGCAGTCCTTGGGCCGGCGCCGTGTGGTGAGCGGAGCTCAAGATGTTGGAAGGGGGGGGCGGCGGTGGCGGAGGAGGCGGCGGCACCGAGCTGATGACATGCTGGTGTTGTGCTTGCAAACCTTGATGGGCCGTGGTGGGGTGAGTCGGGTGGTGGTGAGGGAGGGGGCCGGGAGGAGGCGGCGGGGGTGGAGGCAGGTGGTGGCCGGCGGCTTGAGAATGGAGGTGGGAGCCGGCGGCTGCGGGGCTCACCCCGTGGGCCGCAGCATGCTGCGGTTGCGCGCTTTGCGGCTGCACGAGGTGGGGTCCTCCGGGGGCCACCGGAGGAGGGGGTGGAGGCGGGGGCACCCCCACCACGGGGCTCTGGTGATGGATGCCGGGCGTCTGAGAGGGCAAGAAGTGCCCGCTGTTGACCAGGTGGCCCGACACGGGCGGCTGCTGGCAGGCGGTGCTGGCGAGGGCTTGGTTTGGTCCGGAGGGAAAGAGGGTCTGCTGGGACGGGAGGCTGCTTTTGATCGGATTGTAACTTTGGAAGTTTCCTGAGGGGGGTTGCTGGTTTTGATAATACGTGGAGGAAGGGGGCGGCGGGGGAGGGGGCGGCGGGGCGGCGGCGTTGAGAGTTTGTTGGTGAAACTGACCGTAGGAGACCGAGGAGGTTGGGGAAAACAACGTCCCGGTGGTCGGCTGTGGGGTGCCAGGCTGGAGAGTTTGGCTCGTGGCATAGAAACCCCGGTGAGAGTCTCTCTGAGGTGTCCCCACTTGGGGGGAGGGCGGGTGGTGAGGCCGGTACGGCGACCCCAGCGGTTGGGAAGGAGGCTTTGGCGACAGGTAGCCGTGCTGAGCTGGGGTGAGGGGGGTGGATGGCTTGGGCGGGTTTTCGACGTGGGGCGAAGTGGGGCAAGGGAGCTTCAGCGGGGCAGGCGGCGGCTTCTGGGTGAGGGGGTCGGCTGCGCCACGCAGGAGGGGCTGGGGCAGGTTTGAAAGTGCTTCGGCGTTATTGGGCGTCGGTTTCGGTTGCTGGTCTGGTTTGGGGTGAGTTGTGTTGTCGGCCCCAGGAGTGTCTCCGGCGCTCTCCCACTGGGAATCCTGTTTTGTGGGCGTTTTTCCGAGCGGCTGAGCAGGAACTACAGGATTTGGTGAGGAAGAAGAAGTCTGCATCAAGAGAAAGAAGAGTTAAGTGCCTGCCTGTGGTCGGAAAGGCATTCATTTTGGCTTTAAAAAATGCAGTTCTGTGCAGGCTCAGGAAGGACCACCAAGAACGGCATTTCTTCACCCAAGACAATTTTGAACCTCGTTGAAATGAAAGGAACGATATTCCTGTTCTGTGAACTGTATAAAGACAATCACAACTTCTGGGAAAAGCCCACAGCTTTACTAATATTTGAAGAAGTTAACTATTTCGAGTAAAAACTGCAGCCCAAAATGTCATCATGCCTCTGGGTTGTTTTGCAGTAGAGAATTAGCAAGGCATATTTAATGTATTTAACTAATTCTTTAAAAAAAATACAATTAAGGCAATATTTAATTGGCATTAATAGATCTGTTCGATACCTGGCATTAATGGCATAATGGCTTCAATCTCATTTGAACAACTAATTGTTATTCTGAAATCTTACTTAAAAGCAAAAATAGACACACTCTTTAGTATTTCGAATACAGGTAGTCCTCGACTTACGACTACAATTGAGCTCAACACTTAGGATGTTAAGTGAGACATTTGTTAAGTGACTTTTGCCCCATTTTACCACCTTTTCAGCTATAGTTATTAAGTGAATCATTGCCCTTAAGTTTGTAACCCGGTTGTTAAGTGAATCTGGCTTCCCCATTGACTCTGCTTGTCAGAAGGTCGCAAAAGGGGACGCTGCGACTGTCATAAAGATGAACCAGTTACCAAGCATCCAAATTTTGATTATGTGACTACAGGGATGCTGCAATGGTCGTAAGTGTGAAAAATGGTCATAAGTCACTATTTTTAGTGCCGTTGTAAATCTGAACGGTCACTAAAGAACTGTTGTAATTCAAGGATTACCTGTACGACATTTGCGTTTGCTGGCGAGAGCTCTCTATCCAGTCTTGAAACAATCCTGTGCAGTTACTTAGCACTTAAGACTTTTAACCTATGCTAACTGGCATTGGTAAAATTACTACTACTGACATATTTCTGCAATTCACAAATGTACAGAATTATAACCTCGAGTCTGACCTGGGCACCCGCTAAGAACTGCTTTGCTGAACTAATAAAACCAGTCAAGTCCAGCATTCTTTTTTTCCATCTTAGTCTTACAAATGTCTCTAGGGATTCAGAGTAGCAGGGTGTCAGGAGATCCTCTTTTTGTCTCCATCATTTGACAATTAAAATTATACTGCCTCTTTATGAAAACTATCTTTGAATTCTAAGCTGAGTAATAAACATCTATCTACATACAAGCACATATACATACACACACACACACATAAAAGGACACGGTGGCTCTGGGTTAGGGCGCTGAGCTTGTCGATCAGAAGGTCGGCAGTTTGGCAGGTCGAATCCCGAGTGCCGCGTAACAGAGTGAGCGCCTGTTACTCGTCCCAGCTTCTGCCAACCTAGCAGTTCGAAAGCATGTAAAAATGCAAGTAGAAAAATAGGGACCGCTCCGGTGGGAAGGTAACAGCGTTCCGTGCGCCTTTGGCGTCTAGTCATGCCGGCCACAAGACCACGGAGACGTCCTCGGACAAATGCTGGCTCTTTGGCTTTGAAACGGAGATGAGCACCGGCCCCTAGTCGGACACGACTAGCACGCGTGTGCAGGGGAACCTTTACCTTTATATGCGTGTTTGTATACAGAGAGAGAGAAAAATTCGATTACGCTGTACCTTGTTTGGTTTCAGAGGGCTCTTGCACGTCTTCAGAGGAGTATCTGGGGACGGACATTCACTTATAGACTCCAGATTTTCAGGATCAGTTTCTGCAACAAACAAGTCTATAAATAGAAATATTGCTGGGTCTGGACATTGGTAAGAAATTGGGGGTGGAGGGGAAGAAGAGGAGAGAATAGATTAAACTTTTATATATGTAACAGACAGAAGCCCAGACCACTGTCCTAAGATCCAATAACTAGTGTCTGTTGTGGTGAAAAGTTGCCACCAATCAAAACAGACCACCAGAAACAACAGCAGTGGCAATAGCCCTTAGACTTATAGACCGCTTTGCAGTGCTTGATGGCCCTCGGAGCGGTTTTTAGTGTCAGCCTGTTACCCCCCCCCCTCATTTTACCGACCTCGGAAGGATGAAAGGCCGAGTCAACCTTGAGCTGGTCAGGATCGAACACCTGGCTGTAGGAATGCAGAGTCGGCCTGCCATATTGCACTCTAACCACTATGCCACTGCCGGCTCAGCAACAAGGAGCTGCTACAAAAGGAGCTGCTAGGAGTGTGATCCACCCAGTGACCTCTTACCAGAATCCTTGTCTCTTCTATGATCACTAAGAAGCAATGCTCGCTGATAACTTCGCTCCCTGACTTGCTCCACTGATGTTGAAGAGGTCCTTTAAAAGAGAAAGGAAAACCCAACTTGTAATTTGCTTCGCCACAAATGTGAAGGCCAAACGGGCACGAAAGGGCTTCAAAACATTTTGATGGCTTACGATTTAAAATATTTCACGCTGTCGGGATTAAGGAAAACGCAAAGGCAGGGAAAGTATTCTACGGCCTTAGAAAGCCCTCTAGAGGTTCTCCTTTGGTGTTTCCTCACGGGGAAAAAACGGTGGGATGCGAGGGAAGCCGTGAGAGCAATGGTGGGTGAATCCCGCGGTAGTTCACCCAGTACAGGATCTAGATGAACCCATACGGGGTCTCCAGGGTAAGAACTATACAGTTGCTCGTGGACTGAGCGGGACAGTGAGCTGAGCCGCATGAACTTTTTTTAACACTGGCGAAATCTGTAGCACATACATTATTAGCCCCAAGTAAGAAAGTAGGTAGGAAAGTCCAGCGAGAAAGGTTGAGTTGTCCCTCACCTCAGTGTCCAACGATCAGTGATGTAATGATCCCTGTCTCTCTCTGCCCTAGAGAACCCCACCTGCCTAAGTGAATAGGCACAGAGATGTAGTGCAGACTAGAGGGTGGCGCTGTTTTCTTACCACGGCAGCAGGTTTTTGTCTTTCGCTGGGAATCATGATCAGGCCACACTCCCCCACCCCCCGTGCTAACCGCCCTGTTCCAAGGGAAGGCTGGCCAGGGAGAGCTCCCGGCCCAAACGGAAACCTTGCTGGGAGAACCTTCTTGCATAAAGGCAGGCTGAGTTCCGCAGGATGGACCGTCCTGAAGAATCGGCTCCTAGGATAGGCGACACCTGGCCTGGGTGTGACCTTCTGCTTTTGGTGGAAATAGCAACGAAGACTATCTTGGGGCAAACTAGGATGATCCTGATGCTGGCTTCTTACACACCCAGCTTCTTTATGCTCACCTGCTGCTCCTTGTTAAGCTTCCCTGTTTTTATATGCTTTCAGCTTTTTACGTGTAATTTTAGTTTTATGTATCTTTCATGCCATCCTCCTTACGCAGATCCTGGCCGTAATAAAAGGCTGGATTTGACTCGACTCGACCAATCACACCCAGCCTGCAAACAACACGATTTCTTTCGTTTGGTGGGAGAAGCTTTCCCAGCGCAAGACACAACTGGTGTGAGAGTTAAGCCGAGAGCTGCTAGCAGGTTCCAGAGCAGAGTTAAGCAGATTCTACTGCTACCCAGTTTTAAAGCCATGACGCGTTCACTGAAATGCTGCAAGCCGAGGTAAAGAGGCCTCAACCACCTGACTGTGACTAGGATGAAACTCACTCCTGAAAAATAAGGGACATCAGAAAAGAACTAAGACTTTAGTAGTTTCTGCCACTCAAAGTAACTTCACGGAAACATCTGCCCGCACGCAAAAAAATAAAATAAAAAAATGCTCTTGGCCTATTCAACCTCCTGCCAGAGTTGAGATTTTGATGGCAAGCCTGGCTGCTTGGTTTACAACGCCCCCCCTGCCCCCAGTTTGTCTCTATGGCAGGCCTGACTGCGCTATCGTCGTTATTCCAGCTAAGCACCAATACCCAGTGAAGCCCACAAGGTACCACGGCTCAACACCCCTGGCTCTAGTGGCATCGCGTGCGGTTTTCTATGCTCATTTGCTCACACACATGGATAAACAGACCTGAGTCTATTACCATCCAAAGGACTCATAAAGTCTGTTCAGTTTACACGCAGACTGGTATGAAAGGAATAAGGAATAGAGTAGAATAGAATTTGGAAGGCGCCCTGGAGGTCTTCTAGTCCATCCCCCTGGCTCAAGCAGGAGAACCTATACTGTCTCAGACAGGTGATTGTCTGGTCTCTTCTTAAAAACCTCCAGTGATGGAGCGCCCACGATTTCTGGTGGCAAGCTGTTCCACTGGTTAACTGTCCTCACTGTCAGGAAGTTTCTCCTTAATTCCAGGTTGCTTGTATTAACTTTGTAATTTCTCAAAGCGACACAGTCGCAAACCGACCGTAGCAAACCCATTTGGAAAACAGCTTTTGCCCCCGTTTGACGGGTTAGCTGCCTCTAACCCGTGACGGTATTTCGCAAGGTCAGCGACTTCTCGATTTTAAAAAAAGGACTTACCACTGGCCCTCCGGATCGCTCTTTTCACCGGAAGCCTCCTTTGAGGAGGAAGAGTTTTCGGCTTCTTCTGAAACGGCGCTGTAATCCGCGGCTGGCAAAGACAAGGGGAGGCTGGCAGGGTGTTCCCTCTCCAGCTGCTCCCCGTTTTCACTGCTGGTGTAGCCGTCGGGAGCAGCACCGCCGTTTCCTCCGCCAGCAGCGTGAGGTGACATGCTCAGAAGAGAGAAATTTTCGGCTTTGGAGCCACTTTTTCGGGCTTCTCGCTGCCTCTTGCGGTATTCCAGAAGCGACACCTGGGAGAGAAGCAAAAAGGAGAGGACGGTTTCTCTCATTTCTCTTTTAAGTTATTACAGCACAGCTCTCCCTCCCTCCCCGCCAGACTCTTGGGCACTGTGATGTCTCCGCTGTTTTGAAAAGACAGTGAAAAACGGTCAGGGTCATTTTTTTGTAACAATCATCGTAGAGCTGTGTGTGTGTGTGTGTGCTTGGACCATTTATTTATTTTTTATTTTAATCCCATTTATATCCCGCCCTTCTCCGAAGACTCAGGGCGGCTTACAAGCTTAGCAGTAGCCTTCATTCTATGTATATGCCTGCTTATTAGGGCTTTCACACACACACACCCCAAGCGGCATTATTACAAAGTCAGCTTAATTGCCCCCAACAATCTGGGTCCTCATTTTACCTACCTGGGAAGGATGGAAGGCTGAGTCAACCTTGAGCCTGGTGGGACTCGAACCTGCACTAATTGCAGGCAGCTGGTGTTACCATCTGAATAACATGCCAGTTTATTCACTGTAATATTTTAAAAGCACCCACCGGCAAATGTAAGTTTAAAAATATTTGACACGTCAGCATAAGCTTGCCTTTCTATTGATGCAGACATTTCTGCTTATGAAGCACTGGGAGGTAGTCCTCAAATTATGACCGGTTACGACAAGACGCTTCAAAAAAAAAAAAAAAAAGAGGGACTTGCAATCTATTTTCAAAGTCACAACTGCCGTGACCCCAGGTCACAGGACTGCATTTTGGGCGCACGGCAGCTGCAGGATCCTGCAATCGCGTGATCGTGGTTTGCAATGTTTTTGCTGTTTTCCGGGGGGGGGGGGAGAGAAGCCCATGGGATAAGCCAGATTCAGACTTACGACCGTGTGATTTGCTTACCAACTGCCACCAAGTAGAGTCCAGTCACGTGGTGACTAAACTTACAACGGCGATGACTTACGACCAAAATTCTGGCTTCAACTGTCACTGTTAAGTCAGGGGCCTTGTGTATCCATTCAGGCAGGGCTCCTCAACCTCCGGTCCGTGGCCTCTTTGGGAACTGAACTGCACAAGCAGCAGGCAAGCGAGCCAAGCTTTATCTGGCGTGAGTGGGATCTAGGTTATATTCTAGCTTGTGCTTTTGTAAGTTGAGATTCAATACTAGCAGCCCTGAATCTTTATCTCTTAACAGGCTCAGGGATTCTGGGAGTTGAAGTCCACAAGTCGTAAAGGTGGCCACAGTGGCCGACTCCTGACGTAGAGCAAGATCCCTACACCTGGTTTACACCTGATTTTCTCACAGGCAAGTCAGCACAATGCCTAGGTCAGGGGCAGGTTTCCAAACAAAGTGAGAAGCTTAAAGCAAGGTATTGCCATCTCTGTTATGGGCATTTCCCTCACAAGCTTCCTTCAGACCAGACATGTCAAACACAAGGCCCGGGGGCCAGATCCGGCCCGCGAAGTGGTTTCATGTGGCCCGCAAAGCCATCCTGGAAACAGTGAGGGAACGGCCCCCACTGCCTTGGCCCTGGCCCAGAGACCCTCCTTCTGCCAGAGACCCTCAGATCTGTCCCACTCCTGCCCAGGACCCCATAGGCACCCTTGATGCGAACCATGTAGAGCTGGTCATGGCCACCCAGTAGGCCATACGCACTCTAGCCATGCCCACCCAGTAGGCCACGCCCACTCTGGCCACGCCCACCCGGCCCCCTGAGGGCAACCGCAATGCTGATGCGGCCCTCAATGAAATTGAGTTTGACACCCCTGCTTCAGACTGATCTGCCCTGGGGGAGCCGTGCTGTAGATTATCAGGACTCAACTAGCCTATACAGGTAGTCCTCGACTAAACGACCACAATTGAGACCAACGTTTATGTTGCTGAGTGAGAGACACCGGCGAGGTGAGTTTTGCCTCACTTTACAACTTTTCTTGCTACGGCTGTTAAGTTAGTCTTGGCTTCCCCCTGGACTTTGCTTGTCAGAAGGATGCAAAAGGGGATCACGTGACCTCCGGGGACACGGCAACCGTCCTAAGTGTGAGACAGTTGCCAAGCACCTGAATTTCAATCAGTGACCATGGGGGGGGGAATGCTGCAAGGATCATTAAGTGTGAAAAATGGCCATACGTCCCCTTATTTCAGTGCCGTTGTAACTTTGAACAGTCACTAAGCAAACTCTTGTAAGTCAAGGACAACCCTGCGTAACTTCATTTTCATTCCATTATTTTATCTCCTCCCAAGGCTTTGGGAGACTATCAAAAGGTACAAGTGAAGGGTACGTTAAGTGTTTGCCTCCAGTGCTGAAATTAAATTTCAATATTGCTAGTTCGTAAGTCGATTTTATGAAACCGTTCCGTTTACTAACTAGTGGGGAGCCCACACGGAAGCCTTTGGAAAGTCTTGAGGATATAAAATTCATATACAAGCAGAAGTGCGTCCCTCACTGTGGCTTCTCCTTAAGCTGGTACCTTTTTCTTCTGTGGGGGATTCTGGGGTGTGCAATTGCCATCCGTCATGCTGTCGCTGTTGGCAGTCCTTCCGAAACTGGCCCCGAGTCCCTCTTCGGAAGTACAAAAAACCGGCGTTTCCACAAACATGCCTCTGGCGTCGTCTGGAATCAGGCACTTGGACTCGTTGATCCGGAACCCGCCGCCGACTTCTAACTGGTGCGAAGGAGTTAAGTCTCTCAAATTAGAATTCATGGAGAAATTGAGCCCTGTCCTGTCGGGACTTTTGATCCAGGTTGGATAAACCGTTCCCCGCCCGCAATGAGCCGTTTCCAGTTGGCTGTTTGCATCAGTCCGATTGTGGCAGGGTGCGTCCAGCGTTTTGTACAGGGCACTTGGCTCAACTGCTTCAAGTCCCAGCTGGAGCTCGGAGGCGGATTCCTTCTCTCCCGAGCACTGCCTGGGGCCGTCAGCTCTGCTCCTGGGGCTGGAATAGCCGATCGTTTTTATCTCTTGCAGGCATATTTCGGTCAGACTGGAATTTCGGAACGGGTTGAGTGCTAGCATGGATGCGCAGGAACGTTCGTATCCCTGTTCAAAAAAGACCGGGAAGGTGACAACGTTGGGGGAAATAGCGCAAAACAGCCTGAATAAAAGCTCTCTCCCATGCTAACTATGCCAGTAGTTCATTTTTAATAGATACTTTTTTCCCCCTCCTGTATTCGCTTTTACAGCCAACTTGTAGATTTGTTCTACAAGATCCAACTGTAGATCTAAAATGGGTGAGTTTTTCCTTAAGGTTAACAGGTGTGTTGGTATAGAGACTCCTACATTTTGATTTCTCTTTGTTCTTTCCTATTATTCAATTTTTATTTTTAATATTTTAATATTTAATATTTATTAATATTTAATATTTTAATATTCCAATTGTTCTCTTTTTAAAACTGCTTTATTGAAACAATCTCATATATATATATATATATATATATATATATATATATATATATATATATATATATATATATATATATATATATATGTATATGCATATATATGTATATGCATATATATGTATATGCATATATATGTATATGCATATATATGTATATATATATATATATGTATATATATATATGTATATATGTGTATATATGTGTATATGTGTATATGTGTATATATATAATACTTAACAAACACTCAAACACTTCACACATATCTCCCTTGCCTCTCAGCTAACAAAGCGAGAAAAAGCCAGTGGCCTAAAGGTTAGAAAAATTGCCTAAGGTGCAATCGGCCCAGGTTTGAATCTCAGAAGGGTATGGCTAACTGATGAGAACAAATGAGTTTGAAATGGCCATATTAGTCTCCCTTTAATTCTTTGTTAGCAATCCAAACAGTTTACACACACACACACACACACACACACACACACACACACAAATTAGTTTTTATAGGGTTAGGGATAGGGTGGGGTCGGGATATGGATTAGGGTTTTTCCAAATAACACTGTCAATATTTAGCAAACAGCATAGTGTCTGGGTACATGTATTTAACTAACAATAATAGATATCGTTAATTATTATAAACAATATGCTAATTAATCTCTCAATAGCCTTCTTCTTACTAACATATATTCAAAATTACATATCACGTTCCTTTCTCTCTGACTCATTTTCTAGCCACTGATAGAAATTATCCCATGTTCTAAAGTACATGGAGACTTCTTTCTCTTTAATCTTTAAAGTCAAACTTTTCTGCACACTCTAATTTTTTTTTTTACTGAAACAATCTTTAATCATAGCTGGTGACTATACACATTCCTAAAAACTAAAAAGTTTTGGAGGAACAACAAAAGTTAGCTATCCAATTAATTGCATTGGGGCCTGAGAGGGAAGAGACCAAATTGCTTCCTTTATTTATGACTGTGCCATTAAAAGACAAGATTGTCTGAACACTTTGCCACACCTAGATTGCATATCTGTTAGCTTGTCTTCTTTGGTATATTAGACCTTTTTTTTAAAAAAGAAAATCCTACTTACTTTGTGAAAGTAGGAACTTGGGAAGCTAGACCCTAGGAATTATATTAGTGATTCATTAGGATTTCACCTGTTTAGGATCTCATGCCTGCAAATGTGCATTCCTGCAAGCCTTCCCTGAACTACACATTCTAAGAATTTACAGCATGGAAAAAGATTTTGCAAAGCAGACCAAATAAAACTTCCCACACAAACTTACCTCTTGATTAAATGTTCGCCTCTTAACTTCTGGAGAACTTTCAGGTGAAGAAATATTCTGCAGTGGGAAAAAAAGGAATGTTTGAAAACTGCAGAACTGAACAATTCTGATGATTTTTGAAAATAAAGAACAAAATAATTTCTCTTCAATCATGTAAAACTACCTATTTCTTTCGTTAAGTGCTGACTGCATTGCAGGAGCTGACCTATTGTGCAAAGAGGACCTTAAAAACAGGACACGGGGCCAAGACCCTCTCGGACTCTTGCTAAGCGAGACATTTGTTACGTGAGTTTTTGCCCCATTTTATGACTTTTTTTGCCACAGGGGCTAAGCGAACCCCTGCAGTTGATAAGTTAGTAACCCGGTTGTGAAGCAGTAGTAGTGAATCTGGCTTCCCCGTGGACTTTGCTTGTCGGAAGGCCACAAAAGGGATGATCCCGGGACACAGCAAAGATCGTTATGTATGAACCAGTTGCCAAATGTCTCAATTTCAATCCCATGATCATGGGGATGCTGCAATGGTTGCTAAATGTGAAAAACATTTTTCAGTGCTGTTGTAACTTTGAACAGTTACTAAGCGAACTGTGGCCAAGTCGAGAAATCCATGCATAGCTTTATTCTTCATGAACAGAGCCATTTCCTCCCGCCGCCCCGAGGCAATTAAGCTGCACCAATGGATTTATCTGACAAGGCAGGACAGTCGGCGGAGACTCGCCTCAAAGTGCACTGCGTTCCCATGGACACATGGAATCACCGAAGCAACGGCTGAGTAAATAGGCTTGTAGCCATTCCTGCAGGTTTCGTCTTCCGCTTTGATTCTGGGAGGCGTGGCGAGCAACAATGGGTCCGAGGCCGAGAAATCGGTGTGGGTGGGCGTGGCGTATGGAGAAGGAGTGGGCGTCGACGTTTCTGAATAGGCGGAGTCCAACAGCTGGTAGGGTCTTCGCTTCTTGAGGGGCGTTGTCAGATCTGTAGGTAAGATGGGGAGAAAAATCAGAAGTGATTTTTCTCTGATTTAAGCATTTGTTCCACCATTTAAAACTAACGAGTAGCAAGAGGCCTCCCCAGTTGAAAACTTCCCACACAAAATATACTGCTCAAAAAAATAAAGGGAACAGAAAATAAGATATCCTACTATTAAATACAGTACATTGTGTTAAGTGTTCCCTTTATTTTTTTGAGGTCTCTCTCTCTAGATAGATAGATAGATAGATAGATAGATAGATAGATAGATGGATGGATGGATAGATAGATGATAGATAGATGATAGATAGATGGATGGATGGATGGATGGATGGATAAGATAGATAGATAGATAGATAGATAGATAGATAGATAGATAGATAGATAGATAGATAGATAGATAGATAGATAGATAGATAACGCCCTGAGTCCTTTGGGAGAAGGGCGGTATAAAAATAAAATTTTATATATATATATGTGTGTGTGTGTGTGTGTGTGTGTGTGTGTGTGTGTGTGTGTATGTATATGTACACACACACACACCCACACACACCCACACACCTTTTTTGGATGGAACCTTGTAGGATAGGCAAGGCAGGTTGTATGACATGTGTGAGTTCCAGCACCTTTTTGTTTTACAAAAAAAGCATCCATCCTTCTAAGGTCAGTAAAATAACCCAGATTGTTGAGGGCGATATGCTGCCTCTATAAACCAGCACTGTGGAGTGGTATGTAAGTGCTATTGCTACACACACACACACACACACACACACTCACTCTCTCTCTCTCTCCAAAAGGAGGGGAGGGGAGCCTCTCTGTCAGTGCTGAAGGCATGATAAAGGTAGTCCTCAACTTACAGCACTTCATTTAGTGACCGTTCAAAGTCACAACGGTACTGGAAAAAAAGACGACCATTTTTTCACACTTCCAACCACTGTAGCATCCCCATGGCCCCAAGATCAAAATCCGGATGCTTGGCAACTGACTTGGCAAATGACGGTTGCAGTGTCCTGGGGTCACGTGATGCCCTCTTGTGACCTTCCGGCAAGCAAAGTCAATAAGGAAGCCGGATTCACTTAACAACCATGTTACTAAATTAACCATTGCAGTGATTCACGTAACAACTGTGGCAAGAAAGGTTGTAAAATGGGGCCAAATTTCCCTAACTACCGTCTTGCTTAGCAACAGAAATTGGAGGCTCAATTGTGGCCGTACGTTGAGGACTGCCTGCGTATGGGCATTTGAGAAGCACAGGCTCTCAACTGCTGGTCTGGAAACCATAAGCCACCCCAGCCCTGAACGTGGGATGAGGGTGAAATCCATGACTAACTTCACCTGGCAAGCAACAGCCGTCGGTCAGTAATAAGGGGCTTCTACTTTCGCCGTTGACGATGGGACTTCTGGACCTTTCATGGGGCGAGGAAATAAAAAAACCAACCACCGAGTTTTCTTCTTCCAGAGCTTGCTTTAACCAACGCTGCAAAAACAGGAATGGTGAGGATGAGGATGATGCCATCAAAGGACACATAAAGCTCACCTGATACATAAGCTACCGTCATCGTTGAAATATAAATCATCTGCAGCTCAAAACAGGGGACAAAAATAAATCTAAATCAGCTTCCAAGGGTGGAATGACAACTGATTCGGTGCTAATGAAAAGCAATTTCATCGGGAATCCCCTCATTCCCTAATCCAGAAAACTGATTTACCTTTCAAAAATAAAAATAAAAATGTTCTGTATAAAACCTACGCTAGCGGATAGGTTACCTTCTTGCAGGAACCCAGAATGCGTTCCATCGGTTCTTTCCTCCGCCGCTTTTCAGAAAGGAAGGGCGACGTAAAACGGATATAGTGCTTTGGCGTCGTATAGACATGCGGGCTGAAAGTGAGGCCTGGTAAAGAGTTCAGCTGGGTGGCCAAGACCTCCGGGTCGGTGGTTATGCGCAGAGGCCTTTCCGAGAGGTTTTCCACTGGCTTTCCCGGCTTCTCGTTCTTCTCACTTAACCACTCGCTCACCAAGTGCTGGAACAGAAAGGGGGGAGAAAAAAAATCAGCAGAGCCCCCGACTCTGCTGGCAAAGTCTTCTGGTGCACGTTAAAAAAAAAAGGGAGAGAAAAGACACACAGGCAGCCCTCGGCTACACCACTTTGTTTAGTGGCCGTTTGAAGCTACAGTGGTCCTGAAAAAAAGTGTGATGTTTTTCACACTCGTGTAGCATTCCCAGGGTCACGAGATCAAAACCCAAGAGGCTTGGCAGCTGAATCGTATTTATGACGGTTGCAGGGGGTCACGTGATCACCTTTCGCAATCTTCTGCCAAGCAAAGTCAACGGGGAAGCCAGATTCGCTTAACGACCCGGGTTACTAACTTCACAACTGCAGCGGTTCGCTTCGCAACCGTGGCAAGCAAGGCTGCCGAAACAGGATGAAACTCAACTTTTCTCGCTTAGCAATAGCAATTTTGAATTCAGTTTGTAGCTGTAAGTCGAGGACTGCCTGCATTAGCTACTTTTCCCTTCTCTAACGGGGCAGGCACGAGGTCCCCACGAACCTTTTTTGTTTTGGGGTATTTCGTGGGGCATTTATTAAGTGCTGGGGCTTCAGGCTCGGGGACAATTTCAGCCACGGGTGTCTCTGCTTCAGGCTCAGCCGACAGCACGGTGGCCTCGGGCTCCTGGTGCGGAGTGATCACTTCCACGTCAGGAGAGGAGGGCTGGATATCCGAACACATGCTGACGGTTCTGTGCCTTCGTCGCTGCTGTCCGATGTGCGTTCTGTTCCGGGAAAAACTCTTCCTCTGTTTTGTCCTGTTGACTTTGGCAGGGGCTGGCTTGGTGGGCGTTTCCTCTTTTGCTGGTTCCTGACATTACACATAATCCAAAGTTACAGAATTCACACACACCCTTTGATAAACTTTTCCCACCGAAATGGGAAAAAAATACATAAAGGATAAAAATACATGTTTGGCAGTACTGCTCATACATCTTATTTAGGATCATTTTAGCGTTTCTGTGCCTTGGCATCTATCTATCTATCTATCTATCTATCTATCTATCTATCTATCTATCTATCTATCTATCATCTATCTATCTACTATCATCTATCTATCTATCTACCATCTATCTATCATCTATCTATCTATCTATCTATCTATCTATCTATCTATCTATCTATCTATCTATCTATCATCTATCTATCTATCTATCTATCTATCTATTTATCTATCTATCTATCTATCATCTATCGGGGTATTTGGTTAAGAAAAATGGCAAAGTTCTACTTCATCTTTCTTTTATTTAAGTACTGTTTGCACTGATTATTATGGACGCTAGGACTGGATTCACGTAGAATTCCAAATCTCGAAATTCACTTTCTTACGCAAGCACTGAGCAATGCAAAAGCTGGTGAACTAGAATGAAACCACCGATTTGATGACAGAGGTTCAGACCTTCACTGAAGTCACAGAGACTCCTGTGTGACTTGGGTTGCTCACTCTGTCTTAGCCCAACCCACATCATTAGAAAGAGCAGCGACACCCAAGTGTATTGTCCCAAGAAGTATTGGGCGGGAACAGAGCAAGGAAGAAACAACACTATGCGAAAAGCATCCAAACAGGTAACACAATCAATTGATGAAACATGGGCAACTACCTGAACAAATTCTGTCTCGTTGATGATCTGCGTATCCCTGCATTCTGGTTTTATTTCCGTTTTAGCTGTACTGATTCTTTCCAAAGCTTGTTCTCTTCTTTTTTCTCTTTTTTCTAATCTGGCAAAAGCTTGAAGGATGGCTTCCATCTTCCGTTCTTCTCTGGTCTGAAGAATTTAATAACACTGACGCTTAAACAAGCTCATACGTTAAATGACTTAAAATACCCCACCCCCAAAGTTATTCACAGTATTCTTTACAGGTCACATTCAGATAATCAGTTTTACAGAATACACATTTTATTCCATAATAGTGGCATGGCATTTATATTTTGAGCCTGGTGCACACGTATGCAGTATTTACTAATAATTTATTGACACTTTCAGGTGATGGGGACCCAGTATGGATTAGAATTAAATGAACAATTATTTTAGATTCAAAGTAATTTAAATCTAAATAATTTTAATAAGAAACATTGTTTCTACATGAATAAATCCATATATTATTGTTATAAGTGCACTGGTATTTCACAAATACATTGTGTAAAATATTATAATCTATGAATATGTTATCTCCCATCTTAATCTTCTCTATCAGAAGCGAAGTCAGATTATGCATCTATCAAATGTCTGAACAACTTTCTACAATGACTAGGATTTAAACTTCTTAGAACATAAAAAAACATTCTGTCCTTTATTTGAGGTATACTCTCTTAAGGATCATCAGATCAGACAAATCATTACGTTAAGGTAAAAATTATGTGATTATTTATTTATTTTTATTTTTATTTTTATTTATATTTATATTTAAATTTATATACCGCCCTATTCCCGTAGGACTCAGGGCGGTTTACAGGGAAAATTAAAAGTTAAAATACATCATATACAATTAAAAACGATTAAAACTAAGATTAAATTAATCCCTGAACTTAACTAAAACCCCATTAATTAAAAATTAAAACCCCTCAGTCTGGGCCAGACAACTCAAAAAACCAAGTTTTCAAGTCCCTACGAAATGAGCGAAGGTTGGGGGCGGTCCTAAGCTCCGTGGGAAGCTGGTTCCAAAGGGCCAGCGCGCCCACAGAGAACGCCCTTCCCCTGGGGATAACCCGCCGGCATTCCTTAACCGGCGGTACCCTAAGAAGGCCCTCCCTGTGGGAGCGCACAGGACGATGGGAAGTTGATGCCGGCAGCAGGTGTTCCCTTAGATAATCCGGACCCAAGCCATTTAGAGCTTTATAGGTCATTACCAGCACCTTGAATCTCACCCGGAGGGCAACCGGAAGCCAATGCAGCTCACGGAGAAGAGGTGTTACATGGGAGTATCGGGAAACTCCCATAACAACTCGCGCAGCTGCATTCTGCACCAGCTGAAGCCTCCGAGTGGTCCTCAAGGGCAGCCCCATGTAGAGAGCGTTGCAGTAGTCTAGCCGGGAGGTCACAAGCGCATGAGTAACTGTGCGTAGGGCATCTTGGTCCAGATAGGGCCGCCACTGGCGCACCAGACGAAGCTGGGCAAAAGCCCCCCTGGTCACGGCTCCTATATGATCTTCAAAATTGAGCCGTGAATCCAAGAGGATGCCCAAGTTGCGAGCCCTATCGATGGGTGGGTAACACCTCACCCCCCATCATTAGTGGTGGAACAACCTGGTTTATCCGAGATGCCGATATGCACAGCCACTCAGTCTTGGCAGGATTGAGTCGAAGCCTGTTTCTCCCCATCCACTTATGGTGGTGGTCACAAATTAACTCACCAAACCCCTGCATTTATGAATCTTATTCTGATTCTTCATTTATTTCATATAGATTTTTTTCCAGAGATAGGATAAGAAAACTTTAATTAAGCTAGTGTTAAGCTGAGATTTAAAAAAAAAAAAAACTAAAGAGGCATGATGATGGCATGCCTCTGGGAGACTGACAGTAACATTTCCATCGTAGCCAGGGATCACACACAGAAATTGTTGAGTGAAAAGTGAAATTTTAACAAGATAATTGTGAGGTTTTATATGGATGAGAGCAGACCTGAACCTCCAGGTCTTCAAGTTCCCAACAACCCATTTCCTCCTTTCCATGGAAATTAAAGCCCTATCAATCTCAGATAGAAATCTACATGTAGTCCTCAACTTACAACAGTTCATTTAGTGACCATTCAAAGTTACAACACTGAAAAAAAAGGTGACATGACTCTTTTTCACACTTACGACCATTGCAGCATCACTGCGGTCACAGGATCAAAATTCGGATGCTTGGCAACTGGTTCATATTTATGACCGTTGCAGCGTCCTGGGATACTGTGATCTCCTTCTGTGACTTTCTGACAAGCCAAGTCAATTCACTTAACAACTGTGTGACTAACGTAACCGCAGGGATTCACTTAGTAAATGTGGCAAGCCATAAAATGAAGCAAAACTCAACTTCACAATTAGCCACAGCAATTTTGTACTTAACTGTGGTCATAAATTGAACACTACCTGTAGCTTAATGCTTGTTTCTCTTAATCCTGGCAACGAGTCAGAACCGTGCCTTATTTTGCTTTATTGCCAGCAAGTATCCAGCACGCACAATTCCCTCAGTTGCTAATAATCCAGACAACTGGAACAGCTGGAGTTATGACCAGAATAGTTCAGTACGTCTCCACTGTGGTTCCAGAGTGAGCCCAGCTCATGTATGACGCAGCAGCCCGACCAACCGTCCAGGAATGGAGGATTCTATGGAAGACAACACTTAATGCCCTTATCTGGGCAACTATTTACCCTTTTACTCTTCTGATACATCTGTTTCTTACACACAATAAATATATTCTCTAGAAATAATAGCAAGAAGAATTCAGATCACTGTTGATGGCAACAGGATGTTCAAAGTTTTCTATACATCAGCACTGTAGCTAGCTAGAATTAAGTAGTCTTCTAGCTTCCATTTGGATAACTCTGGGCCAATACCTGTAAGATAAAATTTCCCACGGCTGTTGCCAGAGAATATAGAGATCTGAAAATGCTTCCTGAAGATTCTAGCAGGTGTATGGTTTCATACATACTTCAATGCAGTCTTAGATATTAATTTGATTCAAGTGCCAATATTGCCCAAACGGCCACACACACTCGGCTTCTACCGTTAATGTGGATTTCCCTTATATTTTACAACACTAGAAATTGTCCAGCTGTTCTTTTTTATTTAAATGTACTTTAAAAATTGGCTGAAAACCGAAGCTTTGGAGAGACTGGGAATATCTTCCTATTGTTTGACAGGATTATGACATCACTTCTGAATTTCCCCAGCAACTGTAAATACACATGCCCAGTCAGAAACTGCTACTGTTTTTACTCTTTGTCTGCCTCCTTTGATAGCTCTGCTGTTTTACCCATCAGCCCTCAAAACCTTCTAAGATTGTTAAGGTAAGTTAAGTCGATCTTGCAGATAGGAGGAAGTCTTTCCAGCTACTGCTGTCAGATTTTTCAGTTTCTCTTATCTTCCATCTTTTTAAAGCAGTTTTATTGTCCATCACTTTTTCCAGCTTACAAAATCTGGTCTAGAATTTGCAGATTTTTTTTTGAGAAACTGGGTGAAAAAGTTACTAGATTTACGTGAAAAAATCCAGGGTGTTGGTTGCTTTCTATGACTATTAAGAACTTTCCTTGCAAATAAGCAAGCTAGAAAGAGCGTAAGTAATTAGTAGAACTATAATAAATAATACTTTATAATGAAGCATGAGAGGCCTAGGCAGAAGCTAATGTGTTCTTTGTAAAAAGGTGCAAAGGAGCACCTTTTATTTAATGGCTTCAACAATTTAATGGTATGGGGGGGGGAAGCCAAAGTTCAAACTTGATGTGATGCTTTAATTCAATTTAATTTAAATCTAGTAGTTCTCTCACCTCTGCCGAAGAAATGTCATCTCATTTTGTCATCTTTACATTTCCCATGTAAAAATATGGAGAGAAAGTGCAGAAAGTACAAGGTCCTAAGTTTCTATAAACAATTATCATGAGTGAAATCAAACACTCAAAGCTGAAGATCTTAAAATATCTTTTCTTGCCATTGCCCTCCCGTCGGTGCCTTATAGCCCTCCCGCCAAAGGGACGTTTACTGATCTGTACCCTGATGGCATTGAAAACAGTGGTTGGGGACCGCTTCTTCGGCCCAGGAGCTTAATTTACTACATGAACAGGAGCCAAACATGAATATATATGAACATGTTTTCTTTCTCACACATATACACATGCAGGATTCTGTACTTGCTTTTCAAAATGATCTTGCAGCCCAAAGCAGCTGGAATTTCCACAAACTGTTTTGGGCTTCCTTTATTAAATACAAGTAGCCCTCGACTTATGTCCATATACTGAGCCCCTTAAATACCTGCCAGTTGCCAAGTGTCTGAATTCTGATCATGTGACCCACAGGGATGCTGAAATGATGGTCAGCGTGAAAAACGGCCACAGGTCACTTTTTTTCCAGTGTCGCTGTAAATCTGAACGGTCACTATATGAACTTGTTGTAAGTCGAGACTACCTGTATTTATTAAATTGATTAAACAGCGGAGAAAACAGGAACGTTTTCCTATTTTCAGGTTAGGAAACAGGGAAAAAAAACAAAAACACAAAACCCAATAGACAAACGTTTCAGTTTCTTTCTCTCCGAGGAAAACTGCACAATGAACAGAAATAAGGGCGGAGGTAAAATGCAACTGGAACCGGTCTTTTTCAGACAGGAGGCAAAACTGCTAAAAGCAGAACAAAGATGTCAGGAGCAGACAGCAACGAAGTCACAGACTGTGGGAGTTAAGCCATACATCTTTAATGGCAAAAGTCTGATGGAAAATAACTGAGTGCGCGTAGAAAAGCTGAGGGCAACGAGGCTCCATTACAGTACCGAAATATTGAATATATTCAGATTTTAAATAGAAAGGGAAGGAGAACAGTTAAAACAAGAGCAAAGGCTTTAAGCTATGGAACAAAATGAGAAAACAATGATGATTACCAGCATCTCAAAGCAGATGCTAAAAGTGGGGAGCAACTGCAAAGGAAGGGCAGCAGTCACGAGTCATAAGATCGTTATGATCACGGGTCGGCAACCCGCGGCTCCGGAGCCGTATGTGGCTCTTTGAGCTGTCTCATGCGGCTCCCAGCCGCCCGGTGCGCACGCACCTCTTCGAACGGGCAGTGGTGCGCGCGCACCTCTCCAAATGGAGAGTGGCACTGCCTGTTTGGAGAGGTGCGCGCGTACCTCCGCGCGAAGGGGCAGCGGCGCTGCTCTTTGAGGAAGCTGCCGCGGCACGTTTGCAAAGCTGCCGCTTTCAGCAGCTTTGCAGACGGGCCGCGGCAGCTTTCTCGAAGAGCGATGCCGCTGCCCATTCCAAATGGAGAGTGGCACCGCCCGTTTGGAGAGGTGCGCGCGTATCTCCGCGCGAACGGGCAGCGGCGCCTCTCTTTGAGGAAGCTGCCGTGGCACGTTTGCAGGCTGCCGAAAGCGGCAGCTTTGCAGACGGGCCGTCGCCGTCGGGCAACCGGTTCCATCTCACTTTAAAAAAATTGGCAACCGTGCGCGTCCGCGCAAAAAACCGTTTTGCGCATGCGCAAAATGTTTTTTGCGCATGCGCGTGCATGGACACACGCACGCAGCTCCCACTTTTTTTAATTTGTGATCGAACCGGTTCCCAGTGGCTCTTTTCCTTTTTTAGGTTGCCGACCCCTGGTTATGATAGATAACATTATTTCCTGAAAAGATAGGCCGAAAGGGGTTTGGCTCGTAACACCCCTCAATGTTTAAAGTAGGAGGAGTATCCTTAAGCAGAAAAGCACTAAGTATCGTGTAGAGTAGCTTAGGGGGGAAAAAACTGTTATAACTATTAAGGATTTCTTCATTTTGTGAGAAGAGAATGTAAACCTAGAAAAATAGGAGGTATACACACCAGGCTCTGTAATTAAGGCTCATTCAGAGGCCAAGAACAACAGTTGTAAAAAATACCTCCTACTTTTAGGTGTATAGATCAGTACAGAACGGATTAATAAGAAATCAAGAAGCTATCACTTGGAATAAATTATTTTAAGTCCATTTTAATCTTTAAATGGAGACACTTAAAATGCTTCAATTTTACCCCATTGCTATTGAAATAGTCCTTTTCTTGTTTTCGCAGTTCTTCCTAAATACATGTCTTTTGTTAATAAAATCTAAGCTGTTCAGGCGATCTTCAAAGAGTTCTGTATTTCGCTAAATAATATTCGGCATGTTTAAACGTATTTAAAAGACAAGTATCTGGTATCTCATGTTCAAGGACTCCTGGCTTTATAGCGATGTTTGTTTTCTATTATTGTTGGAAATATATCCATAGCTAGTTTCGAAAACGGGGCTCTTTCTGACCGTGGCCAACCAAAATAGGTTTAAAATAACAAAAATCAAAATATAGAAGGCATTTTCAGAGGTTGACTAGTGCATCAGACACAGGAAATAATTCAGAAAAGCAAATCCTTGAGAAAATGTACACAACTTTTTCGAAAATCACAGAACCAAAAAAACAGAAGCGCGCACACACACACACAAAGATTTAAACAGAATTAGCACATATCAAGGAGCAGATTTCAAATATTCTCAAATGCTAAGTACCTAGGAGAGGCAGCAATGATTAGCATGGGAAGAGCAGCTGTCACTAATCTTGAGTGACAGCTTTAAAGGGCCACTAGCTTCCCAACTTACCATTTTCCTTTTCCTTTCTGCAATCTGCTCCTCTGATTCCATTTCTACTTCACTGCTAAGAGGAGTTTTTTCTTCTATATCATCAATAAAATCTGGCTCCTGAAAGATGGAAATGACTGCTTTTACAGAAGCTCCACTACGACTACCACTGCTGCTGCTGCTGCTGGTATAACCTAGGGAACTCTACGATACTAGTGCGGCAATCCTATACACACTTACCTGGGAGTAAGTCCCACTGAAATCATTAGGACTTGCTTCTGAGTAGACAGGAATAGGATTGCACTGTAAAAAAAACTCACGTCAACAGCAAATGCACGACAGGATCTAACGTGCAGAACCTGCAGCTCATTTAGTAGCCGCTCAATTAATAACCTAGACCAGGGGTAGGCAACCCCGGCTCTTTTATGACTCGTGGACTTCAACTCCCAGTATTCCTGAGTCAGCTATGCTATGCTGACTCAGGAATTCTGGGAGTTGAAGTCCATGAGTCATAAAAGAGCCGAGGTTGCCTACCCCGACCTAGATCAAAGATAGCTTTCAAAGGTCCAAAAGTATCTCTGACAGCTTTGCATACTAAACAGCGAAGATTTACTTTAGAAACTTTTAGCGTTTCAATATTGTTTTAGCAAGTGTTAACTCGAACGTGTAAAATATTGCGTTTTGTTTAGATTAATTTACAATTCAAAAGCTGATAATGCGCATCAAAGTTTTGTTAAGAGTACTAGTTAGCTAACTTTATACGCTTCCAGTTGTTTTGCTAACAGTGCAATCCTATACATTTCCCCTGCCCCACTAAACATTTACAAGGCTTTAGTATTAGTATGTGTGCAAAATTATGTAGTGAGGAATTTCTCACAAATTGCATTTAATAGGGTATCATATGTATAGCTATTTTAATTGTATTAAAGATATAATAATAATTCATATCATTTCTCTTACCCTGAAAAACCTCAGAGCTAGTTTATATACCTATCAAAACTTTTTAAGAGCATACATATTGGATATAAAGGAACTAATAATGGCAGATTAACATTAAGTATCGTCCATCAGTTTACTGGCAACTGAAGTTAAAATTTAGGGTTGCCAAAATAAAACAAAAGCCAAGCATAGTACACCAGTCAGCATGTTTTCACTCTCATTCTGCGTACTTTATCTGCATTACAATTCCTGCCAAAACTTTACGTGTTCATTTTTATCTTGTTTAGTGCCATTTACATAAAAAAGGACTGCTGAGATGCTGCGGGCTTACTTGCAGGAATCCCATGTGCTTTCCTGTCTTTTCTTTTAAACCCCCCCCCAAACCTCCACAGCCAGTTGCCCGCCTTCCAATTAAGAGTAACTGGCTCAATATTTTAAGTTCACCGCTCTGGTTTTTAGTGGGTTTGGGTGGTACACAGCACCCATTTGTTTAAGCCGTGAATTCAAAGGAATTAAGTGTTTGTTTTTTAAAAAAATCACAAAACACCATGAGGATGGATGTCAGAGAGGCATTTAACAAGTACTATATCCCGTCATGGGGCGGTGGGGGTGGGAAGAGAAAAGGACCATTTTTGTCCATATGTGATATGTTTTTACTGGATGATGAGTAAGCTGAATACACTGTTGCTATAGATCAGTGTTTGTAGGAATCACACGCTGTACCATGTGGTCTACAAGAATTCGCGGCAGCCAACTTGCTGTGGAACAGAGTCGTTAAAGGAAAAGATCCCCAAGGAGGGACAAAATGGAAAGGGAATGGCAAAAATTAAAATATTTTAAAAAATTATTTTAAATAATGAAACTGAATTGTCGAGTTGTCCCGCAGCGGGTTTTTCTGTGGTGAATTGTCGCACAGCGAGCTGGCCCATTCCATGTACCATTGCAGTTGGCAGAAAGGCAAACAACAGCCTTGGAAGATCCGGATGTGCACCCTCACAGACAAGGCAAAATAAGTAATAAATAGCTGGCTTCAACGCTGACATTTTCTTTCAGCGTGACGTTGGCCAGGCTCATTATGTAAGCTAGAACTAGAATTCTGTCTCCCCCGCGAAAAGGGGCCGGGCCTGGGTCTGTTCCATCAAATCTGGCTCCTCCAAAGAGCAGTCACAGCTGACTTTTCATGAATAAACCGAGTATGCCCATAGGCTCCCATCACTAGCAGCTGCTTAGCTATCTCAGAGCTTCGCAAGTTACTCGTACTAGGGTTCTTGGGCTCGCTGCACTTAACAAACCAGGAATGCAAGTCTCAAAGAAGGGAGACAGGACACTCTGCTTTTCATTCCTAGTTTACTTTATCCACCAGTAAGACTGTGTGCATAGGCAGGAGACAATTCCCAGTATATCCAGTTTCTTCAGAATTCTGGTTTTGCTCAAAGCAGCACTGCTTTTAGTTCCTGCGAGCGTTGCGTGCGCGCGTGTGCGCTGTTAACTCTATCAGGCACGTCGACACAAGTTCTCCCCTGTTCTCCTAAGAATATCATTTTTAAAAATGCCAAATAACATGACTGATGTTTCTAGTTGCAATATTTTTACACAAAAGTCCTCTTTTCAGAACTACAAATCGTAATTGTAGTCTGTTTATAAATGATGAGACCTCCTACTGGCTTTGTCCTCTGAAAAGATAAAACATCCTTCACAAAACTATTCTTAAGTCCTGGATTCTGGTTCAATTCCAAGCTTCATTACCAATTGGTATGGTGATTACGTACATGTCTATTCTTTCAAATATGAAGGCAGATCCTGGACTATGTGGGTAAATCTAGAAAACTCCCTTGCATTGAAATCATCTCTACATGTCTGTAATTTCTCGTCTTGAAGGTTAGCCCCCTAACAGGACGATCCTGATCAATCAAGGCACAGCATGATATCCTTACACCAGTGATCTGCAAAAGTTTTCAAAATGAACTCTTGTTGTATGATGATGGAACTCAACAAGAACGGTTGATTAAGGTTGAAGAAATCAGGGATGGTTTAAATTAGTACCTTTATTTTTGAAAAGGCATCAGGACCTACTCTCTTTGTACGTTCAGGATCCAAGCCAAAAAAACAACAACCCACTACTCTCCTTAACCCACCTGCCAATTCCCATTTTTGTGAGATACGCGGCCACATGCTGTAAAGATGGTACACAAGAATTCTTTTTTAAAAAAAAAAAAAAAAAACTACCCTGCTTTTGCTAAGTTTTCTATGTGAGAAGATTAACCACAGAACAACAACAACAAAAATACCTGATTGTTTGAGATTGACAATCGAAGCGGAGAAAGTTTTCTCTGCCGGTTTTCTGGAAACTTGGTTTTGCCCGCTGCGCCTTCGCAATCCAGCGTGATGTTCTGGTTTTGAGTTTCCTTCTCCTTCTTCCCCTTTTTCCTTCTGGTTTCATAACCTGTATTTATCGTTTCGATAGGCTCAGAGGGACGCTTCAATACCGGGCATTCAGGGTTTTCTTTGAGGCAAGCACAGTCCACTTTGTATTTGCTTGTTTAAGGAAAAAAAGGGGGGGGGGGAATTGACGTAAGAAAAGCTTGTGGTACGATCAGGAAATTTTCAAGTAAACACACAAACTCTTTTTTTTACAACTACTCAAAATTGAACATATTAATATTAATATGAATATTAATATTAATAATGATACAGTTGGAAGGGACCTCTGAGGTCATCTAGTCCAACCCCCTGCTCAGGCAGGAAACTCTATGCCAGTCCCTTTTTAAAAACTTCCAGTGTTGGAGCATTCACCGCTTCTGGAGGCAGGTTGTTCCACTGATGAATTGTTCTAACTGTCAGGAAATTTCTTCTTAGTTCCAGGTTGCTTCTCTCCTTGGTTAGTTTCCATCCGTTGCTTCTTGTCCTGCCTTCAGGCGCTTTGGAGAAGAGCTTGACTCCCTCTTCTTTGGGGCAGCCCCTGAGATATTGGAACACTGCTATCATGTCCCCCCTTGTCCATCTCTTCATTAGACCAGACATACCCAATTCCACCAACCTTTCCTTATATGTTTTAGCCTCCAGTCCCCTGATCTTCTTTGTTGCTCTTCTCTGCACTCTTTCTAGAGTCTCAACATCTTTTTTACATCATGGTGATCAAAACCGGATGCCGTATTCCAAGTGTGGCCTTACCAAGGCCTTGTAAAGTGGTATTAACACTTCACCCGATCTTGACTCTATCCCTCTGTTAATGCAGCCCAGCACTGTGTTGGCTTTTCTGGCAGCTGCAGCACATTGCTGGCTCATATTTATATTTAAGTGATTGTTCAGTAGGACTCTGAGATCCCTCTCACAGTTACTACTATTGAGCCAGGTACCACTTATACTGTACCTGTGCATTTGATTTTTCCTGCCTAAATGTAGAACCTTACTTTTTTCACCATTGAATGCTATGATCAACTCAAACCAATCCACCATAGGATATTCACTGATGGGTATGGACTATGATTTATCGCACTGGTTAAATACAGGTTGATAGATTGACCAGTCCATCCACCTGGTTTCTATGCCTGAAGGAAGCCAGAATCCTAGTTCCCCTTTCCTAGTCTAGCTTCTTATAACCATTATACCAGTTCTCTCATAATTTCTAAAAGACAATCAAATTGGTATTTTAAATCATAATTTAGATTCAGTGAAACTTTCACTGTACTGCCAAAAAGAAAGATGAGGATGAAAAAAAGATTAATATGTCTCAAGTGACCAAAGGTTTTGGGACTCATGTTCCCAATATTAACTATTCTCCAGTGTTCACTTGCTACATCATTTTGTGATATGGTCTGCAAGCTCTCAAAAGGAAGCATCTGGCGGTTTCACAGCTGTATTGCTAAATCTAATACTGGTACCTATATTACAATCTAGTGATATACTAGACATTTTTTCGCTTACTTTTATGAGCCTGCATTTAATTCCTAGATTATGACAATACACAACTGAAAAAAAAGATTATTAATATAATCACCCGTGAATATGTCAGCAGCATCTCTGAAGCTCAGCATTACTTACCAATTTCCATAATCAAAATCAAACGCTATTGTTATTTCTGTTCCCTTTGGAATGTCCTGGGTGGAGTAGATATAGAGGTGAATAGTTCCATCTTCAATGGCATGTCTAACCTAGATGAAAAGGGGGGGAAAAGGCAGTTTTTAAACATAGAGTATTTTATGTGTTTTAAATATAGATTTGTTCCAAATAAAGACTTTTATCTTCTTATTGCTTTGGTAAAATTCTCTGTTCCAAAGTTAATAAGATAATTTTATATCATCAATGAAATAAATATAGTCTGTTCATAATGTATATACAACCACGTAGCATTATAAAGAACTCTTATATTCCACGTTCAATGGCTCAAAACATTCCATTAATTTCAGTTGGCTAGCAAGCAGAGAAGGAAACCTCTCAGTTGGGGCCTGTCAAGAATGCATGAGCCACTCTGAATTAGTTATTTAAAAAACTAATTTAGATAGTGTCAGTATTTAGGGAAGCAAGGAAATAAAAAAAATAAACATTTATATTCATAAAATGGATTGTTCCAGTCATCAGGTTTGAAATAGTACAATGTTAATTTTTAAAATCAAGCAAATTCCAGGAGCTTTGTCGACTTTCTTTCCAGTTATGAACACAGACACAATACCTTAAAAAAATTCTTGGAAATGAACGTTGTGTATTTTATACATTTCTGCACTTTTTTTCAACCATTAATTTGAAACAAGCTTTTGCATCTCAGATGTTCATTTGTGAGGGAAGGGATAATGGTGCAATATTTTTGTTCAATATATCTTGGAAGAGTTCTCAAAGTGCTATAACAAATATGTTCTATTATGTCCTAATTCTATGCCTGCATGAAGGATTGCATAAGCAGAACACCAATGAATTTAGTTTCTTTTCTAGAATTTCTACTGAAACACTGGTCCAAATTTTAATACAGGCTTTCAATTTCCATATCCTACAAATTCAGTTAAATGGAAAGTTAATTTTATTTAAGAATGTAAGGTACAGTACCAATGACAAACGTAAAAAAGTTTCCTAACTTAAAAAGAGTAAGGAAGCAGACAAACTCAAACTTGTATAACTTTACCCTTATTTTCTCCATAAGAATTACCACCAAAAGATACTAACAAAGTCTCCTTCTTTCCTTCCCATCAATAAATACTAAGAGTGATCACACCTCATATGCCAGTCAACTCATTAATACAAAAGCGTCTTTTTCATATTCAACTGTGAATGCCGACGGTCAATAAGTAACACCGTGCTCGTATTCTCACTTTCATTTCTTCTGGCCTTCTGACCTTTTCCAGGGGTGTGGGCCAGGGATGAGGAGTTACATATGTGATGATATTTCAATGTCATTTATTTATTTATTTATTTATATTTATATACTGCCCTTTCCCGAAGGACTCAGGGCAGTTTACAGGGCATTTAAAAAACAGTCAATAAAATCGTTAAAACAAATTAAAAGAGATTAAATAGAACCCTGAGAAAATTAAAACCCAGTTGAAATTAAAATTAAAAATATTTTCAGCCTGGGCCAGAGAGCTCGAAGAGCAAGGTCTTCAGGTCCCGGTGGAATGAACGGAGGTTGGGGGCAGTCCTAAGCTCCGCAGGCAGCTGATATGCCTGACCTCATGGTGGGTATGCAAGTACCATTTTACAAGTTCAGATACATTATTTGCTCAGAATGGTTCTCTGCACCTGATAAAAGTAAATGACACTATACTGCATCTGCATTCTTGGAAAACTCCTGAAACTCTACTTTTGCTGCATTAAACTGACAGCTAACCCTAACCCTTGGTTTTAGAATTTGGGTAATGCTACATTAATAAAATAATGTACCAGCTTTAGTGATCTAATTACAGCACAGCATAGCATAGTAATACCATACCCATTCTTGTCTCGTTTTATAATAAACATAAGGTTCTGTAACTTGAGCTTGCATTCCCCGAAATGTTCAAAACTGGAAAATATTTTAATTCCTGGAAAACAGCCACACACAGCTGGGTCAAATTAAGACTGGCTTGCTGAACAAAACTTTATTAGGTCATATTTATAAATAAGAAAACCCTACCTCGGCATTAGGTGTACAAGAACGTCTGATAAATCGAGCTTCGTTTCCGAAGGTTCTTGCATCCACGCACATTTCTAGCCCGTGAAATTTAGAATAGAACAGAACAAAGGGGTACGGCCTAGAAACCAACGATAATAAACATTCTGTCACAGTGAAAATATTTTTTTAAAAAATAACTAAAAGTTACTTCGTTTTTCAAATGTGAAGGCAAGCTGGTACCATGGAAAAAATAAGTCACAATGTTATACAGGCCGCTGAAACATTGGGGTGAGAGCTTCACTGCAATCTTTTATTTATTAGTTCAGAACTATGATCAAAGTGGGACTTTTCGGGCATGCTGAAACAACTCGCTCCGATCTATTAACAACCAAGCAGTTACTAAGATTATTATGCCGTTGTTAACAGTATTGTTCAGAATTTTTTTTTTAAAAAAAGCCAAACAAACTCAACCATCATGCTTCTCTGTCATCTTTTCCATGATTACCCTCCGTGACAAAGAGAACTAAAGGGGGAAGATCTGTTGGGAATCAATGTCTCTTCTTTCGTACACTTATAACATGACTTGGAAAGTTGTTTACAAATGACTTCATGATAGTTTTATACTGTAAAAGTTGAATTTAATTCCTGGTAACTTTGGGATTCATACATACAGACTTCTTGACAAGGTACTTACAGTATGAGGTTGTTTGCCACCTGTTATTTTTTGGGGATTTTTAAAAAAAAAATTCATTTAAAGAAGTCAAATGTTACTACATCCCAAGGCTCTGTAAGATAGTAAACTTAAAAAGCGGTATCGTGAATAATCTTTTTGACTCACATCAGCATCAAGAAAATTGGCATGATCTTGCTTTGACCTGCACTTCAGTTGCCATTATTGGAACTAAGGAAGAATTGTATTTTACATCAGATTCACTGCTGACTTTCCTGGGCATTCTAGGGCTATTTTGATTTGGGCAGAAGGCTGGCATGTTAGCCTAACTGCCCTGTTTTCAGAAGGCAACCAAGCCAAGTAGTTCCTCAGAGATTTAATGAACGAGAAAGCTGCACATGTGGATGCTGGCTTATGATGTTTTAAGGTTTTGTGATTTCGTTATGGTTTTGTGGTTCACGTTTTTTTATATGCCAGGAATCCTTGTGGAATCAGCATATATAAATGCTGTAAATAAAACATTTCAAGAACGTTAGGCAGAGAGAGAGCTGCTTTAGTATCTACTAGATGGGTGGTTTGTTGTTGTTTTAAAAAAAATCAAAGTGAAGATTTGTATTTTTGCTTTGCTGTTTAGCTTCCAATCATTCCCTTAAGACATTTCTTAATAAAACAAAAATATAAACTTAGAGAAAGAAAACCACTACTATTTATTCATTCAGCATGTTTAGAGAGAATGACATTTTTTTTCCTTGACAAATAGGGAGAAATTTTTTTAAAAAATGAAACAATAAGGCATGTCATTTAAATACAACTGTCTAGAAGAAAGTACACTATCACGTGATAGTCTTTTTCCCCCTGAGTATGAAGTATGCTAAATCTGTATGAATTATAAAATTTACCATATTAATCCTTGTGATTATCACGAATTAATTTAATCTAGCAGTTATTGAGATCTACTCAGGCAGTGTATAACGCCCGCTGTAATGTCTTTTCTTTGAAGTTGCCTGGCTCTTGAATAAGCAGCTTTAATTTTACGTTTGCTAAGTTAATAACCAATCTACGTGCAGCTTTTACTTTTCATTTGCCAGGCAAAATGTGGAGAATGCAAGCAACTTCAAATGATGGTACCAGACTGAGGCATAGTGATAAAAAAATATTGACACAAATGGCAGAAAAAGTTTAAAAGGCTGGAGGAGAGAAAACTGTTTATATAAAGTAGAAATGGGAAGGAACAATACTGTCTAATTAGTAAAGTGAATGACGATAGCTACTAAAGATTTCAAAAGCAAAGCTGATTAAGATGGAAAGTGAAGACTAGGTGAAAAAAGTATTTAGTTCGCTTGATAATTGTAATATGTTTGAGAGAGAGAAGGGAGGGAGAGAATAACTAAAGAATGTTAAATAATTTCATAACAAGATTTTAGAGAAAGGTACCTCTTAAAGAAGTATCCATTAGCTTCAAATTGTTCCCTCAGCATGAATTTTCCACGATATTCAATAATAAGCGCATCAGGAGGCAAGTCTTTGGCAGCTTTTAGGATTTTCTTATTTTTTTGAATATAGCTCTAAAAGGAGAAAAGAAAAAATTAAGAATCTTATTAACTGGCACACTGATACAGATATAATGTACCCTTTTTACAGAACAATTTGGTAATTACAAATGTGTTTTCTTTTTAAAAAGCTAATTGATTTTATTCCTGGAAGGGCAAATTACACCAGACGTTGATTATTATATTTACACAAGACATCTTAATTTACATATTGGAAAGGACAACAACTTGAATGCATGTACAAATTCTATAAAACTGAAAATCAAGGCAAACTTTTCTTCAGAAGGGGGGGAGCTCTTCCTTTAAAGATGCTTCACATCATCTTATTAAAAGGCCAGAACTGAGGTGGCAGAAGGAATGAAAACACACGAAATTATGCAGTCTCTTACATTTGCTAACCAGAGCAAAAAAAGGACAGGTGCCAAATAAGATACATTTCAACAAAAATGCCAACATGCGGATTCTTAGGTAAAGGGAATTTCTTTTGCATTTGGACAGCCTTAGGGTGGGAATACGCCTTGCTAAGAAAAAGTCTTACTGTACTCTGACACAACAACTAAGGAACTCACACCTCTGGTAATTGTGTCACTTCTGATCAAAAGAGAATTGGCCTATATTTAGGCGAAGGTCTCTGCAAGCAGGGACATTCCTCCAAGGAGTGCGTCACGTGCGCCATGCTGATGCTAGAGAGAAAGAAGCAAAGATGCTTCTTATTACAAGAGCTGAGAATGTAACTTTTCCTTTATTGTTTAGTCTCTTTCTACCGACATTAAATTTATCAAATAGCTTGCAGATCCCTTCCATAGATTGCATGACACGCAGTCTTGATGGCATAGTTTTGCACTCTTAATTTTCTCATCATTAACTGTCAAGGAGCATTTACTTGGCATTTGGGGGTGGGGAATACTGCAGTATATATATTTGAAGGCAGATTAGCTTGGTACAAATCAAATA
Source organism: Vipera ursinii (assembly GCF_947247035.1). NCBI lineage: Eukaryota > Metazoa > Chordata > Lepidosauria > Squamata > Viperidae > Vipera > Vipera ursinii. The sequence goes on along the minus strand of NC_139515.1, from coordinate 3,813,244 downwards.
GCACAGGGGTCTTCAAACCAGGCCCTTTGACGACTTGTGGACTTCAACTCCCAGAATTCCTCAGCCAGGCATGCCTGGCTGAGGAATTCTGGGAGTTGAAGTCCACAAGTCATCAAAGGGTCAAGTTTGAAGACCCCTGAGTTAGCACCTTCCTAGCCATTTATAACCAATCACATACAATGAACTAGACAAAACATTAAGTGCTTAAGCATATGGTGCATCTATTGTTTCAGCAAAAAATTGCAAGTCTGTTTATAGCCACGTCATTTGACAATACAGATTGGTTCTAAGGAATTGGTTGTGAGTGTTGAAAGTACCATTGCTTCTATCCAAGTAATGGGTTCCGTCAGGGATAAATGGCTATTCATTTATACTTATGACAACTCTCTTAAAATGCATTACCTATCCCAAATTTGATTAATCCTGAAATTTGCCACTGCAAAACAGGAGAACATGCATTCAGAATACCAACAGAGATATGTAAGAACCCCACTATGTATTGCTTCTACTCTGAACAAAACAGTCCTTCTAAGACAAGAGGCAATTCTGTCAAACTATGTTGACAAACTAAACTAGCATTGGGTGTTTGGCCAGTGATGATCCTTTCAGAAATTATAGCAACACAGTGGAAGTAAAATGCGGTCAAAAGGAAACAAATTTCTGTCACTACAATTTTCCTGAGTCTTCTGTTTTGTGGAAACGGAGGCCTACGTACACTACCAGAGCCAATAATGGGGATGTGCAAAATATTCTGCGCACAAAAGCTGGCTTTAGATAGTTGTGTCTGAACCCAAACATGCCCATTTGGGCTGATTTGTTCCACGGACAGAACAAAATGGTGCCTGTTCCATGCCAGATTGAAGTGGTTGGGAAGACTTGAGGAAGACAACAATCCTGGGAAGTTTAGTAACACAGGTAGGGTTGGTAAAATATGCTATGTTGGGACTCCATTGTCTGTGGTTTGATAGGAGGAGAAAAAATGCTGGGAAAACCAAGGTAGCAGGTTAAGAAAGCTGCTGGGATGTGCTGGGACATGAGCAGTGATAACTGAAAGGAGGAGGATCAGAAAATCAGGGATTTAGTAGGCCAGTTGGATGTGCTGTTAGATGCCGTGGAGACCATTTTCCCCATTTGCTCTCTGTAGGTTTTGTCAAAACCTGGACAACCTAAGCAATTCAGGTTTGGATTTGGTTCTGCCCAACCGCGGGCTGATCTAAAACAGTTCCAACAAAATCTTTGGAATGCAAATGTTGGTCCCAAGTTCAAAACATTTAGCAGGGAAGCTAAAATCTACATAATAACTTTTGGCCCAAACTTTGTTTCAAATATTTTACCCATATCGTTTGTTACAATCTGTAAGTAAACCATTATTTTTCAATACTTGAATATGGGTTTTATTGTCCATATTTTGTAAGACTTTGACACCACTGCATCACTGAAAAACAAGCTTATGGGTTTCAATTTTCAGTTTTACTAGTGAAAGAGACTGGAAAATGCTAAGATGTCTTTGGTTTGATCAATGGTGTTTAAAATGAATACAGCAGCAAAGGGACTTGAAGGATCCTTTAACTAAAGGTAGCATTGCTCACTTTTGGTCTCAATTTTTTAATTTAAGACTATGTATGTATTTTTCATGTTCATGTTTTATACTGTGAGCTACCCAGGGTAAAGAAGGAACACAACCTCTAAATCTAATAAATAAAATGTAAAAAAACAAATGTTCCATCTATATAAATGTCATTTTCCATTATTTATATATATTGATTTCTTGATTAACAGCTGACAGATCAGGCATGTTAATGCTCAACTTGGGTGGCTGAAATGCTATTTGTGTCATTGAAATTGAGAGGGTCACACACTTTTGAATTGTCCTGTCTGTCACCTTGGAGGATGGAGTTAATATTCTCTAATTACAAATTGTCTGGACCAAGTACAACAGACAATTGTGTGCCTCACTTTAAATGATCAGGACTGTGAAATTTCTGTGCCACAGAAATGGAAGGCAGAAATTCCTGGATCTCAAGATAACATAAGCCAAATAGGGTTTTATCATGGATATTTTACATTTTAATATTGCTTCTTATTTTTCAGTCAATCCATAAACTCTCCAATAAATAAAGATGTGTTTTCAAGTCCATGTACACATGTAATAGTATACATGCAAGTTTTTTTCTTCCATCCCTTTGTCATTTCCCCCCCAATATTTATGAATACATACATACAATCATAAAATATATGATTGAAATGTCTTTGGCAGAGATAAACACATCAGAATATGGATTGAGAGCTTCACTGTTAAAATCGAAATGAAGACAGTGCAAGCTTCATTTTGTAACAGAACCTCATTACATTTCTTACCAGTTCCTTCTTTTATATAAAAAAAACATATATTTTCTCCTAGTTATGTTGAAGTGTTCTTAATATTAAAGGAAACAATTTGTGAACAAGTCATAGGCTAACCCGACTCTTACAATTCCATCTCCAACAACTTCTGCATGACACAAAATGACTGTCGGCTACCGATAATGGCTGAAAGCTTTAATTCTCCATTTTACTCAGTATTTTTTCTACTTCGAACTTAATTCTGTAGCTTGTAATGGTTCTGTGGATAATTAGAATTTAATCTTCCATAAAAGCGTGAACACTTTTATTAATGTTTGCACACCTTGAAACATCGATTTGCGGAATTATTATTTACTGCAGTCGATAAATAAATTGTAAGGTATTTATTGTAATAATTGAAAGTCACGACTGGAAACCGTTTCCCACCATCAGCTGGCTATTTTAGAAAGTAAATAAATACATGACAAATAAATAAATAAATAAGTGACTGTTCATTAGGAAGGGGGAAGGAAGCCACACCTTCAAATCTATGATAGTTGGTATAAGGAAATGCAAAATTTTAACACTATGTTAAATTAAAAGTTCTTTCAATATGCATTCATATACCTCTATTGGAGGTTTGAAGATTGAGTTGCTGGTGACCATTTCTTTTTTTCCATCTCCATTTCCTAATCTCAAAACTATTCGCTGGGCCTCTCTCTGAACACCTTCACTGTACTGATTGTTGTTTGCTTCTTCATATCGGTCCATCCATGCCTTGATTTTAGTTTCCCACCCAAAGTTTGAAATATCAGAAGGATCGATCTCTGGAGCCGAGCCCTAAGTGAAAATAAGAGAGACAAACAACATAAATGGAGGGCATGTTTTCAGAGCCGGCTGACTCAAAACCTCTGTGAAAAACATAAAATTACCTAATTTGTGCACAAGATGCATGAAATTTAGCAACTTTTCTACAAAATTAAGGGCTCAGTGATATGGTCTCTTGACATTCACCATACCTTCCCCTGGAGTTTCAATCAAATCCCGCTCCTGCGCCTCACCTTTAACTGAAATAAAAACCTCAAAGTTAAGATACTCTTCACTTTCCTAGGTTTTTGTCAGTTTTTGTCCTGCTCACAAGATTCTCAATCCCACGAAACCCAATGGCTTTACTTTATGGAAGGAAGACTGCCGATGCTAAATTCTCAGCTGATCAGTGGTAGCGGTCCAGGACAATTGTACACAAATGGCAAGTGTTTCTGTAGTTGTAACAGGACATTTCTATGAGATTAATAGCAGTAGCGCTTAACTTAACTTAATTCGCTCCTTCCGGCGTGATCTAAAAACGTATTTATTTGAGCAATCTGACCTGGTTTGATGGGTTAGGGTTGGGGTTTTAATATGTTTTTAATTATTGTTTTAAATTGGGCATTATATTTAATCGTTTTTTAACTTTTGTATCCTGTTTTTATATTTATTGCCCTGTACACCGTCCTTCGGGAGAAGGGCGGTATAAAAATATAATAAATAAAATAAAATAAATAATAACTTATATACTGCTTCACAGTGCTTTACAGCCCTCTCTAAGCAGTTTACCAAGTCAGCGTGTTGCCCCCAACGATCTGGGTTGTCATTTTACCAACCCCGAAAGGATGGAAGGCTGTGTCAACCCCTTGAGCCGGTCAGGATCAAACTGCTGGCAGTGGGAAGAGCTAGTTTGTACTACTGCATTCTAACCACTGCACCACCACAGCTCTTTAGTTAAGATTTGGGGGCACACTTTTATTGTGGTTCTCGTTTCCCTTAAAGAAGTCAGGTGTAATGCTAGCTATCTCCTATTTGCTTGTTTTCCCTCCCAACACTTTTCTTTGTGTCCCCTTAAAAAATATGGTTGGTGTTTATATGAACTCTACTGTGAGAGGATTCCCAAAGGTGTATATCAGCCAACAGAATTGGAATGGGCCTTTTTAAGAGGATCCCTCTTGGCTCTGGAAATCCTTTCCTTAGCAATCTACCTTATTCTATCTCTACAAGTTTTCTACCTTCAGGAACACAAAACTGCCCTTGAAAGTATGTATCTGTCATCTTACAGCTTTAAATCCTCAAATCGCCCAGTGTTGAGAAGATTGGGAATGCAGTCCAACATCTAGCAAACATCCTTAGTGGTGAATACTAGTTTATTAACTGCCCTTCAAGTTACCGTAGTAGCTCAGCTGCATTACAGGTGATATTTATACATCTCTGTGGGGTTTTTGTGTTACATAGCATTTATGTTGTATTTTTAAGTGTTAAATCTTTTATGAACATCTGATGCAATTGGCCACCTTAGGCATTAGTTTTAGAAACAAGATATAACAGATTTAAAACAGTATAAAACATGCTTGATAACCAACCCTTTGACACTCGTTAATCATTGAACAAAAAGAGTATTCCTTAGTATAGTGAAATAAATAGTAACAAAAACATAAAACAACATATTTTACCTTAACTCTTGAAGATTTTCTGGAACCTTCACGGAAAGCCTAAAAAAAAATTACATCAGCATACAAGATTAAAATAAATATTCTCTGAAGGAAGATTCATCTGAAAATATTCATCTTTTCATCATCATAGTGCTGCAGAAGACAAAAAGCCTTCTGCGGCACTATGAAACTCAGATAAATTCTCCTTGCGTTTTGCCGGTAGTAGAATATAATTATTCTAGGTGTGGAAGCCCAATGTGAGTTCCACCAGATTGCGGGGATGTATGTAGCAATGAGGCTACAGCAAGAGGCTGTAACTTCGTACGTCAATATTACCTCCTAGCTAATTATTTTCCTCTGCCAATTTTCACCTGATCTCAGGACCACCGTCTCTCTGTGCTATTTCTATGCTCTTTGTATCAACCGGTTCCAATACAGACCAGTTCTTGTTACTAACAGCCCGCTTTTTAGAATCAAAGAGAGGAGATCCTTCAATTTTTCTTTTTATTTCCTCCGCCTTTTTTAATGTCCGATTTCCGCACGTCAGAGATTATATTGTGGATACTACAATGTCTAAGAAGCGCCGAGCAACTGAGCATCAACCTTGTTGGAGCAGGTGTTCCTGGCTCCTTTTAAAGAGGTGCTGGTGCGCCGCCTCCTCAAGAAGCCATTGCTGGATTCCACTGTCCTGAACAATTTTCGTCTGATCTCCCTCATGAGGAAGCTGGGGTGTGGCAACCCCAGAGGATCCTGGAGGAAGCGGAATACCGGGACCCTTTTCAGTCAGGTTTTAGGCCCAGATATGGGACCAAAACAGTGGCAGGATGGAAGTGGTACATCCATCCCTGCTCTTCTTGACCTCCAGGAGGCCTTCGATCAGCCATGGGTATTCCTTTGTGCTGACCTAAGGAGTTGTGTATGTGTGTGTGGGGGGAGGGGGTGGCACAGTTCTGTGCTGGTTCACCTCTTTCCCCCAAGGCCAGTCCCCCAGCCTTGTGGGGTGCCACATGGCTCTCTCTCGGCTTCTTTTCAACATTTGCATGAAGCCACCTTCGTGAACCTGATAGGCAGTTTTTAAAATTTATAAACAAAAATAGGCATTAAGTTTTAGCTTACTTTTTTACATTTTGTGATGGTTTGCTCCTTCTCTCCACTTTTTTTCCTTTTCTTATCTGTGACCTTTGTAACTCGTGTAGCAGTTAGCGTAATTGTAGTTGGTGTGTGTTGAAAAGCAGTATATAATTCTACAGGAACTTCATCACCACTTTCTGTTGCACTGGTATCCCCATCTTTAAAATACAAATGAAACAGGAAATTATCTCACAGGACTGAAATATTCCATGCATTAAGCCATTGTTTAAATTAGTAATTGCATATATAATTACCAAAATGTATGAAATAGGACAACGAGTTAGTAATATCATGGACTGCGGTGACAAAAAATAATGTTTAGATTTATAGTTCTTTAAATTCATTAAAGCTTCCAATTTTTCCAAAGCACTGAAAGATTTCCATATACTGAACATAGTTCATATCAAATTACATCTCTATTATAAATTCATGTACTTATGTAAGTTTAATCCTAATGTAAGATTTTCTTGCTCTTCTGTATTTAGAACAAATATTAGGTTTTAGACCAAGTATAACAACTTAGAAGAAAATGACTAAAGGAAAATATGTTTCACAATAGTTTCAATCACACTAATAAAATGAAAATAAAGTCAATGTCCTTCCAACTAATGGGGAAACAAATGTTACGCAACAGCATTTCCCAAAGCTAAGACTTATTCCTTTAGTTTCCAAATAAATTTGAAATGTTGGCTATTAACTGTATTTTCTTCCCAAAGGCCTCTCTAATGCCACTGTAAACTCATAATGCAAAACATAAAAAAGGAAAGGCTATCGTACACATGGTGATCTTTATAACAAAAGGTCACCATCAACTTCTAATTACTCATTGCTTCACTGTTTGTGGGAACTGTCAGCAGAAGTCAAACAGAACAATTAGCAAAAAAAGGTCCCTTTAGGTGTATGCAAATGTCTCCTAGTTGTCTTCATCACTTTCTCAAATTTAAGGCTGGGTTAAATTTATAAGTGGCTTGCAGTTTGGAAATACATATTTTTATTCAACCGTATATTTTATAATTCTAAAAAAAAAAAAACTTCCACCATTGGAAAAAAAAATCCTCACCCAGCATCCATTATAAGAACCAAGCCTTTTTCTTCCTGAAGCAGAAAAAATTGCAGCAACATTCATTGAACATATTTAAATTCACCACAATCTTCAGAAAAAATAAAATAAAAAAGAAACCAAATCTGACCTAAAAAGTTATGAGATGAGGCATGCTAACTGTTATAGCAGCTTTTACCCCCGAGGATAGGATATTGCCAGATAAGCAGATTTCGTATTTCCCCCATTTCAGGATAAACCGCATGTAAACCTAATACTTCATTTTGCGGCAAAATTATAAAAGAAAACACACCCTGGTGTATACAAGGTGCTTAAAGCCATTTTTATTCTATTTGGTTACGACTGATTCCTGGTTTTGTCATTACTTTTGCTCTGTATTTTATTTCTCTGTGTTGTAGATTGTCCAGAGGGTTTAATGATTGGAATACCCGACAAATATTGCAAAATAAATAAACTCCAGCATCTTCATATCATCATAGGACAACCAATTTTTGCAAAGCTGAAAAGCAAGACATAAGGACTTGGCACAGCCCCCAGACTTCCTTCAAAAGTTACTGCTGAGTTGTTAATTTTTTTATTACAAGCATAATAGTAATTAAAAACACAGGAAATAATTGTATAAGATTTGGTTAATTTAAACAATGTGCATTTGTCTTAGAAGGAAAATATTCAAAACAAATACTGTTATTTGCATAAAAATTGGTGAGCTATTTGCATACGAACAGGTTTTTATTAGCAAATAAAAACATTCCATCTATACTCTATTAAAAGACATTTTTTTTAGCAAAACGGGGTGAGGGGGATGTCAACAGCTACAGTGCTCAGCATCAATATAATTATCAAGAACAAACTTTAGAATTTAATGAATTTTTTTTTTACCTACCTGACATATTTTCCCTTTTTCTACGCTGGAGCAACACTGCTCTTTCTTTATCTAAGCTCCTTTTGAGAGAGATAAAAGGAACTAAGTAAATATTAAGATTTTAATAGAATATCATAGGGGTTTTTTTTTGAACAAATGGTACATGTGTATTAAATGTAATAAACAATTAAAATAAAAATGGTTGTATCCACCCCCCACACTAATTCATTCATTTTTGCTGTTTGAATACAGTATCAAACTTTCAGCCTAGAGCTCTCCACTCTGGGAATTTTATACTTGGTAGAAAGCATCAATTTCAAAGCACAGAACCTAGCAATGCAGTGTCATCTAAATCTCTTGTTACTTTAGTATTCCAGCTTCATACTTACGAGTATGCAAAACACAGAAACTGCCTCAAACCGGGTTTGTTTCTTGAAATATATAACATGCACTATGGGTATTTTTTTTTTAATTCTGGCAAATATTGTGTGAACAGAACCAGAGGAAACGTATTCAGTAAATTAAGGTTACACGAGACATACACAAACCCCTTCTTTAAAGGATCACATTTTTTCCCCAGTACATAGAGGTGGATTACTTCTCAGATAAAATGACAACTGTGTTAATTATGAGTAATCTTGATCCAGAGAACAGCAGTAACTAAATATTGGCTAACGTAGGCTTCAGCCTGCAATGCTTGTGACTAAAAATACATAGATAAAAGTAAAGATTTGAGAGATTTATCCTGTCACTATTTTTACCCATAAAAGTAAGTAATATTCTCTGTTATGTACTGGAGCAAATGATGATTACTTATTTCAATAATAAAATGAAGCAAGGTAAATGATAAAGGTAATGTTCAAAGATAATATCAAATCTTCTTTAATTAAAATATCATTATGAAAAATGACACTGTTTTTGACACCCCTTTAACTGAATGAAGAGTGCCACCTTTTAAAATAAACGGTTCTCTTTAACATAACATTCAAATGTGTTGATATAACGGAGAGGAAATGTTTTATCTTCATCTCCTCACATTTTGTCCATGTTTCAAATCACATGCCAACACAAATAATATATTTTCAATTATGCACCACTCACCTAGGCTGGCAACGCTCACAAAGGTATGTGTCAGGAATGTGCTGCCTATCAATCCCCATGCAATCAATGTGCTGCCAAACACTTAAAATAAAGGACAGAATATAGTGTTATCTTCATGCTTTTCAAGGTTTAGATAGTTCATTCAAGTTTCCTTGTGACTGAAGAAAATTATTTTCCCTAACACCTGCTATCATTTGAAATAATGACATGCAAAATATAGTGTGTTCCATTATTGCTGTTTCAAATAGTCTCTCCTCTAAACAGGGTAGGAAGTGCCACATTACTTTCTTTTTGAGTGTTTGGATATCCTGCACGTGGCTTGCTTTGTTTCTGTAATTCCTCTAAAGCCACAAACCTTGAAGAAAGCATTAGCTGATCAACATGTTTCAACCCTCTGCCATCAGCCAAGCTAATTGAACAGGGCTGGGATGAGGCAGAATCATCTCTCTCTATATCAGGGGTGTGTTGTGATTCAGGGTCAGCCTGTGGGTTCGGCAGTTGGGTCGGACGACTCAGAGGAGGAGGAGGGGGGTGTTGAAGAGCTTGCTGATGATGGCCTTGAGGCTCCGCAGAGCCCTCAGCCGGCCCCTCCCACCTGGTCACCACGGAGACCCAGCTGTGTGAGCCTGACAGCGTGGATGAAGATGACCCACAGCTGGCCATGTTCAAGGACACAGGAGGCAATCAGGAGTAAACAGAGGAAGGCAATGGGGCACCTCGGAAGGAGGCAGAGAGAAGCCACGCCCTGAACTGTATTTAAGGGGAATGTGTGAGAGGCCTGGTTTGCTGAAGGCAACTGCTTGGATAGTTCCTGTTTCATAGCTCCTGTTTCATGGTTGGTGTCTTGTCTTGCTCTGTTTTATGTTAATAAATTTGGCAGGCTTTATTCCAGCCTCTTGCCGTTTGTAAAGGGGTCGTCCCTGCTTTTGCTGCAGGGCCGGTAGCAGGCTGGTACAGAACAGGGTGTCAAACTCGCAATGTCACGTGACGTGTTGCGACGTGACTTTTTCCCCCCATCGCCAGCAATGGGGTGGGCGCGGTTTTGGCATGACCCATCCAGCCCCGGTTTGATACCCCTGCTGTATATATATATTCCTCTTTGCCTGGCTGCTTTTATTATTCTTTTTAAATAATTTTGTTTTGAAGAAGGTAGCAATGTGTGTTGTGCTTTATATTTTCAGGCAGGATACTACCAAATCTAAGTTTATAGTCTGCACGTATATTGTAATGAATGTTGCTGTACTCTCAAACGTGGACATAGTCAAACGCAAAATTTATGGCTTTGATAATATGTTTTAACGTGCAGGCAGGTTGGCAACATATGTGCATTGTGCCAACTCCCAGAAAAACACATTTTTGCTATTGGTCATGGGCCGTATTAATGTGAATAGATTGCTACTGCTTCCCTTTAGGTTTATTCTACAGCTCCTTGTGGAAGCAGGTCAGACTGCAAAAGCCATTCTTAACTGTTGCTTCCTTTGTTTGCTCTGGTAATTTTAAAAATGTTTGCTTTGTTTTTTGTTGGCCAATTCTTCTGTAGGTGGGATGGAAGGTAGCACTCAGCATGGTCCCTAGGACAAAAGATAACAGCAATGAGCTTGTTTCAAGTTCCCATTGCTTGGACAGAATGTTCCGATGGGATCATTTTCTTCCAAGCTAGGTACAAACATTTTTTTTCCCTTTTCTTTCATGCACTTGCCGATTCTTCAGTTATAACAATATGATCATTCGGAAAGTTACTTTCTGACTGAAGTGTTAAAATGTGCACAGATATTTTTCTGGATAGCGTTTTCTCCAATAAAACCAACATTTGCCATACGAAGTTTCACCAATGTGGGGTTTTTTTTCTTAAAAAGTTCAAAAAAAGTTGCTGCTAACATACATGCTATATCGCCATCAAGATTTCCCATGACAGTGCTCCAAGATTTTAACTCCCACCATGTCTGTCAGACACGCAGCACCTTCAGAATTATACAATTTGTATACAATTATACAAAGATTCCACAAAACAAGACCTTTGTTCATTAGCAACAGTGCTTAGACTTATATATTGCTTTACAGTGCTCTCTAAGCGATTTGCAGAGTTTTACAGAGTCAGCATATTGCCCCCCAGCAATCTGGATCCTCATTTTACCAACCTTGGAAAGATGGAGGCCGAGTCAACCTTGAGTTGGTCAGGATTGAACTCCTGACAGTGGGCAGAGTTAGCCAGCAATCCTGCATTCTAACCACTGAGCCGCTGTGACTCCTAGCTACTTATCACACAGTGCCTCCTCCCACTCACTCTACTGTGGGGTTAACAATGAGTTCTGAGCTATGATCCTCAGCATGATCCCCACTTGCAGAGAGTCTCTGCTGACCCGATGGCCTGTCATCTCGTCTATCCATCCGGTGAGCAAAAGGGTGTCCAACACAATGACAAAATGGAAATGGCTTCTATTATTGCCACATTTGCCTAATTGTCTACATACTTTGTAAGAGAGGGAAATCTCACTGAACAACCAGAGGAACAGCACAGCTGGTAGTGGTAATACTAGGTATAAATGTTTCAAAATGCTTGCGCATATGGACTACTGGTATTTTACCTGCATTTGTCACAACAGATCATATAGCCATCATCATGGGTGAATCCACAAATGCACCGAGTTATATCAGTGCCGTAGCTTCCATCCTCAGATGTGCTGATAGTAGTAGCACTGGATGTCTCATCAAAATTGGGAGCAGTGTATATGCCTACTTCATTCTTGCTTATAAGAACTGAAGGAGGCGGTGAGGCTGGGGGTGTTGGAGGAGGACGAGCGCCATAATTATGGTCCTGAAAAATGAGTTATATAAAAATCATCCATCTTTTCGTAAGACCTTTTTTTTGGAATTCATGCATAGAATTATAAATCTGACCTTTTCAACATTTTTCCCACCAACTCAACTTCATTTACGATCATGTAAACAATTATGTTTAAAACCTCTGAAGTGAATTAGCATTAAGTAATACTATTCTTTTAAAATGGAAATGAATAGAATAGAATAGAATAGAATAGAATAGAATAGAATAGAATAGAATAGAATAGAATAGAATAAAATAGAATAGAAGCAGAGCTGGAAGGGACCTTGGAGGTCTTCTAGTCCAGCCCCCTGCTCAAGCAGGAGAACCTATACCATCTCAGACAGGTGACTGTCTAGGCTCTTTTTAAAAATCTCCAGTGATGGAACGCCCACGATTTCTGGGGGCAAGCCGTCCTCACTGTCAGTAAGATGCATATTACTTTAGACATTCTGACACTACTGAGGTTTTATCATATTCATTTCTTATCCATCCTGAATAAACAAAATCTGATTATCATTTATGTTTACATCAAGGGAAATAGTTAGGCATCACAAAGCACCTTGCTGGGTAAGACTAAATACAAACCAGCGTTCTTCAATTATGACATAATACGACACAGTTATTCAGGCCAAATGTTAAAGAGTATCAGAGAAAGCACATCTTCTTTCTCAGTATAAACACTAATTTCATTTAAGCAGGAGATAAATCCTTCAATGCAGGATGAAAATTTCCATCTTTTTTTTATATAGTTATAATAATTGGTTTGGGGGGTATTTACTTATGAGAAAGAAAAGCTCTACTTTATCGGTTCCTCACTGCAAGCAACAATTTTATAAGATACTACATTAAAACAAGCAGTGATTGTGTAACGATGAAGCAGCCAAGAAACTGGCACCAAATTCTATTTGAACACAAAACATAGCAATTAATACATTTAAAATGGACTTGAATGGATTTTATTATTCTTGGTGCTCCAACCTGCTGGTTTCGTTACATGCAACTGGAGACTTCGCTGTAGGAAACCTTTGCTGTGTGAAGACGTTTTCAAGGAAAATGTAATTTGTGCGGATTGTTTAAAGGCATAACAATCAAAGGAAGTGTAGTGGCAAATAAGACAAAGCTCCTGCTTTTAATTGCCATAGGACTAGGTTTATTAGATCAGGCTGGTCAAGGGCAATACTGTCGTAATTGTAGCTTCAAATTGATTTATAAGCCCAATTCTATTGTTCAAGACAAAACAATGACAGTAGTAACAGTAGAAGAATTTTGAGATAAAAATTGTAAAGAACCATTGTAGCCAACTTCTTTTATAATGACGTTGAGTTTGGATACGCCTGTGAGCTATTTTCATAGCAAGCCAAACTAACTTGCCAAAACACAATTAAATGTCTGGAAGCTTAAAAAGGATCTAAAATAAAGGCTTTAAAAAAAAGAACGTACCGCATAAGGCAAACCAATGTAACTGTGTGAATGATGAGAGCTGCTATTATATAGTTGGTGTGGATAACTGTTTGACTTCTCAACTACCACAGGGCTAGCTTCTACAGATTCAGGTCTGAAAAGCAAGAAAAGTGGTGAAACATTACAATTTCACATTCAACGGTTCCGGCATGTGTTTTTCTCTTGCCTATTAATGCCGAACATGTAACAACTGTGAAAATGTATACAATATACAATGCAGAGAAACATTCTGAAGGAACCTAACTGAAGAAATTGGAAAAATGTTGCTTATGTCACTCATGCCAAATTGCCACTGAAGCACACCAGCTAGCAAGTGAACACTGTGTGAATTTTAATAACACAGACAATGTTGTACAACACAACACAGCTGTACAAAAAAATGATTGCAAGGCAGAGAGCACATTAGCATCAACAATCCTTATTGTTTCTGCGATCACATATGAGACGTAGGAGACATCCCATATGTTGTTTTAACAGCATCTGAAACCCCAGTGATTTTTATCAGTGACATCTAGTGGTGGCGTTAAGGGTAGTTCCACAAGTTCCCACACAAGTTGATTTTCACGTTTATTTTAAAAGAAACTAAATGAAAAGATTTTGCAAGTGATCCTTTGGGATGTCCGTACCAGCATCTAGAATTTCACCTTCTCCCAGTTCTGGGCAGCTCAAATAAGCCTCAAGTAGAATATAAAGTTTCTTCATGAGAAATATAACTAACATACTTGTTTCAAAAGATGAATGATAGCATTTTTTTTAAAAAAAATCTATTCTTAAACTTCACACTATAATTATAGCTGAGCATATTTAAATTGCCAAGTTTAAACTTTTAAGAAGGTATTTTTTTAAAAAAAATCTGATTCACCCATTTTGGAAAAATTCAATGAATATTAATCCTTCTGCACACTGACTTTGTGCAGAAAGCAAATCTACTGAGATCTGGTAACATATACAGCATGCTAACAATGAAAACAATGTAACACAATAGGAAGACAAAGTTGCTGTCATACTCTGATACTTACTCTGAGCCTGCAGCCATTTCCAAATAAGATGTTTCTGCTGTATCAACCCCCAACGGGACCACTATGCTCATGACGTTCGTTTCTGATAAATCCGTTTACTATGGATTTCTATGCATTGGTATCCAAAACACTGGGGCATGCCAGCCACAGTGCTCATTGCAAACATCTAAGTGCATCCACAAACTCTGTTCAACAACAACAAAAGTTGAAAAGTCACATATTTATTATTTTCCAGAATGAATCTAACATTAACAATGAAAACAGTGATTCATGGTATAATTATATTCAAACAAAATCTTGCTGAGTTTAATGACACAATCTCAACTGTGTTTAGTATTGCAGTCTAATGTATAATACGAGTAAATTTATTTTTATTAAGTTATGTGCCGCGCATCTCACTGTTGAAGCGACTCTGGCCAGTTTCTCTAACCTGATACACATTTGTTCATTTTATTATGATCCTTTCAAAATAAACTTACTTATTTGGGTTATCCATTCTGTATAGTGGCAAATGCTTAAGACATCAAAATTTGTAAACTACTAGATGTAGATTCATTTGTGTTATTCTGCTCTAATGGGTTATATCCCAACGAAGAGAACTGAAGATTTCTCAGCAAATAAATGTGGCCTATTAGAAAAATCTGATAATTTATCGGGAAGATTCATCACATAAGTAAGCGTCTCAATGAAAGCTTGCCCTCTACAATCAGTTTCTCTGTCTACCACATGGCAGCCAGAGGAAGTCAGACTCTCGCGCACCTTTTTGCCTTCCAAGTCTCAGGTTTGACAGTCTGACAAACTCTGGCCTCCGTTGCAGCTGTTGGGATTGTAGTCAAATGTGATTTCGAACAGGACTTAAAATCCAGTTAAGTACATTTTAGGACTGCAACCAAGAAAAGAAGCCTTGCCTGCTGCTAGGGGATAGAAAGTTGCCCTGTTTTCCCCCTTTTTGGCGAACTTTGTTGAAGTCCTACAGTTCTGAGGTCCTCCCCAGTCCCCTCACAATGTCCATCTGAGTAAATCACCTTTCTCTTCGAATGTCAAAGAGGTAAACACCTATAGAAATTCCTATAATGGGGGGATCTGCTCTAGGAGTTTGCTCTTAACGGCTCTGCCCCAAGTACTCTTTAATATGAAACCTCGCTTGCATGATATTACTGGAGAATGTTATATGCCTTTATTTTTAATGGGTTCTCATTTGTTTACATTCCTTTGAGTCTATATGCCAGGGGTCTTCAATCTTGGCCCTTTTTATGACTTGTGGACTTCAGCTCCCAGAATTCCTCAGCCAGACACACTGGGTAAGGAATTCTGGGAGCTGAAGTCCACAAGTCATAAAAGGACCAAGCTTGAAGACCCCTGCTATATGCTATCCTTTGACACTCCTAATATTGTTCCAGAAAATCAAAAGAAAAGCTACTTTCATCACCATTTCTTGGAATACATTATGATATTGATAAAATACCATTTCTGTCTTATTGTGATGCTTGGATCTCATAGAAATGGAGTTTTTATCTGCCTTAAACTTCTGCCTCTGCAGCTGAACTATTTTTAAAATGAAGATACCCAAATATATTATTTTATCTATTTTTTTAAAAAAATAGCCTTACTTAATCAATTGAGTTGCAAAGTTTACGTTCACTGTATCGCTCTTCCTATTAGAAAACATTTGACTACCTTAAAATATGCATGGAACAGGACATATCAAGCACACCTAATTTGTCTGAACTATTATGTTGCTTACCATCTGTTCTGACTGCCTCAGCAGGAATGAAACTGACACATCTGCCAGAAAAATGCAGAATAGAAAAAATTGGTTTCTAAGCAGAAACAGTCTCACTGAATAGGAGATACTATGTGTGTGTGTGTAATCTATATATATATATCTATATATAATCCCGTAACAATTATAATTTTTAAATTAATGGATAGGATTTGGACTTAGTTATGTCTAGAAAAGGCCCAACTGAAATAAAGAGGACAAGTTAGACATTACCATTCTTTGCTATGACTAAATCTAGATCTCAGTATTTTGAATAATACTACTTTTTAAAGGTAGCACTTAAAACTGCAAAAAAGCAGTGGTTTCTATCTTCCACTCTGCTTATTAGAAACGTAAAATGCAAGACGACCCACATAATTTTAGCTAAGAACTTGTCTGGCTATAATAGTACTTAAGAAATACAGCATCCTACTATGTTAAGAAAAATTCTCTTTGAATCACTAAGGTTAAATTTAATTAACCTTATAAAGTCTTCCACATCCCAAATTATGCTGCCCTCTTTTAGCATTTTTTTATAAGGGGAAGTAAAGCATTAGCTGTGACTCCAACAACTATTTAAGAGAAGAGGAGCTAATACCGACAACTAATCCCAAGACTGTAGCACTAATATGCATAAAATATTCTTTCAGAACTGAGTTGAAAAGCCAAAAATGTCCTGTTAGCCAGAAGAAGATCAAAAGAGACCTTTCAAAAAGCCAAATCTTGAAGCATATCAAGAGAACTTAAGGGGCATTAAGAACAGTCAGTTCTGCTACTTAAAATTTATTAGATAATTTACTTCTTTAAATATAGCCCAGAACAGGATTGTTGGCCCACTGTTTGCAACTGGAAACATTTCAAATATTTCCAATTGGTTAAGATATAAACTCTGGGTGTTCAGCGAAGTAGTTAAATGAAGATAACTACACTACATTCAGAACTGGTTTTTTTTTATGGAATCTCACTAGATACCTCTTTGCAGTCTGACGTTGTTCCATTCATTACTACTGTCTGGATGAAGTTGTTCAACCAACTGCTGTAACCCATCTTTATTACCTGAAAGCAATAGGCATCTTATAACCATGTTGTTAATATCAATGTTCTAAAAGATTAAAACTTTGTCCATATAACTTCATTCAGTAACAGGAGCTATTTTTAAATGCATTGTGCTCTCACAGTCAACGCAAATATTTCAAACAAGAAAATAATTCATATGTATATTTACCGCACGGCAGTAACTAAAATATAGTTTTGGAACAAAATTTGCAGATGGATCACTACTATAGAAGTAGTTTGAAACTGAGAGCCCAAGTTAGCAGACACAGCCCTCTTTTGTTTCAGGCAAAAGAGGATTTTCCCAAAGGAAAGTAGAGGCAATCAAGTGAGGAAAGATATGTAGTTTAGAACACTGAGGTACAGTCCTTTTCGGGCAAGATTCACATATATATTTCCACTTTTGTTACAAACCAAAATGGAGAATATTATAGAATAATACCCTGCATATCTTACACATTGCTGCACAAAACCTTGCAACATGTCGTGTTAGAAAATTACTGACAGAAAAATATGTTAAATTGATTAAGGGAGTCCCTGTGTGTCAGTTGGGTGCCTTAGCCGTGAAAGCCAAGCGAGATGACCTAGGGCCAGACACACTCTCTCAGCCCAACTCACTTGTTGTTGTAGGGAATAGGGAGAGGATCCTGTGTTGGGTATGGTCAGTGTCTTGAGCTATTTGTAAAAATAATAAAGGCAGGATAAAAATATGCCAAAAAAGAATGTAACAATTAATCAGCTTGATTACAAATGTGTATTTCCACACATAAATGTGGAGTACCCTTTATAACAGGGGTCTTCAAACTTGGCCCTTTTATGACTTGTGGACTTCAACTCCCAGAATTCCTCAACCAGCGTGCTAAATCATGCAAGGATCTGTTTAAAAATGGAGGTAAAGAGTCTCTGAAGTCAGACTCAATTCCTGATCAGGCCATGAACACTTTCAAGCAGTTTTCTTGACAACGCTATCAAAGTTTGCCATTGCATTTTTCAGGTTAGTCTATAAGCCCTTGTGTTGACAGCATCCAAGCACTAACTATATTTACCCTAGCTTGGTTTTGTTTTTTAAATGATCAGCTAAGATCATCTAGGGCCCCAGATAAAACGAAGAGTAAAACTCCTAAAGCCAGCCACCAAAAGTCAGACGGTGTACGGTAATAGGCTTACTTGGATAATTTGACGCCAGTTGCCATCTCTCAACCTAATATAACACACAGGGCTGCTAAAGGGATAAACTGAGGGGAGACTTTCATACGCATTACCATAAGCTTCCAGAATATAAGAACATAAATATAATCAAAGCAGAAAGATAAAATGACAACTTAAATGAATTCTAAGTTACCATTCCCAACATTAAATTGTAATACTGCTTGAGAAGACAATCTGATCCTAAACATCTTCAAAGCAAAATAAATGCAACTAATTATGATTAAAACCACATACAAAAAATTCTGATTTACTGATCTGTTTTTATAAATATTATCACGTATACTAACTCATTTTCTATATTTCTCTCACTTGCTCTCCCTCCCTCCATCCTTCACCCTCTCCCTCCCTCTCTGCAGTACCAGGTAACTTATAATTTATGTACCAACGAATTCTAAATATTTCCAGCTGTAAATTCTGTATTCAACATGCCACCAAGAATAGAAAATGTTATTAGAAAATAAAAAACAATCATGGCACTTTTAACTTCAGTTTTGTTTACAATCTTTGCTTGTCCTTTCACTTTCTAATATCCCCCCCACCCCCCAAATCACACTACAAATATGCTAAACCTGGGCATCCAGAAGCAGACAGGTGGCTTAGCAGAATAGTAGTTTATGAACAAAGAGCTGTTTTGATTGAAGATCTAGGCCAGAATCAGCAGCTTTATAAGGTCAGAAAGGACTCAACTGCTCATGTCATCTCATTCTTACTAGACTGAAAGCTACAGAACAGTTTAGCAGTGAGCAGCAGCAGCAAATAGAACAGGTCAGCAATTTACTAAGCTTCTAAGCTGCTATGGTAAATACCCCTAGCCAGGGGTAGGCAACCTTGGCTCTTTTATGACTCGTGGACTTCAACTCCCAGAATTCCTGAGCCAGCATGACTCAGCTTGGAAACCTCGCCCTTTCCCCTCAGCATGGCTGGCTCAGGAATTCTGGGAGTTGAAGTCCACAAGTCATAAAGCGGCCTAGGCCTAGGCAACCTTGGCTCTTTTATGACTCGTGGACTTTAACTCCCAGAATTCCTGAGCCGGCATGGCTCAGCTTGGAAACCTCTCCCTTTCACCTCAGCGTGGCTGGCTCAGGGATTCTGGGAGTTGAAGTCCACGAGTGACAAAAGAGCCAAGGTTGCCTACCCCTGGCCTAGACCAAGTGGGATATAAGCTGGCTAGCTCTCTTCAATCAGGTTCCTCCAACCTATCTTTATTGGGTATCTTAGTTCACATCTACAACCTTGTTTTCTTGACAATCCTATCTGTACAGTGTGTTGACACCCACACCACTTTACATCCTTTCCAGTCCAGGATGAAAGAACCAAGGCTTTCTATATAGCCTATAGATAGAGACAAACTATATAGCCTACAGAGACAAAATTCCAGGAACACTTAGTTATCCAAAGAATTTATCTCCTAGGATCTAGTCCTTAAAATGAGTCAGACAATCTTCAGCATTTAAATAAAAATTCAAAATTCAGTACAGGAATTTACCGTAATTCTTTTTCTATAGCCGTAACAACTCATTAGCATAACAGAGTAGTAACAGGAAAGATAATGGCAGTACCATTCCAAAATAAACTAGCATTTATAATATCTTTCCTCATTTTTCAGAGAAGCAGATTTGTACAGACTAATACCCCGACACAGCAGTCACCCAAAATAATGTAAAAATGACAAAATATTTTTGGAATGATCAGATAGAATGTATTTTTTTTAAAAAAGGATAGAATGCCATTTTGCGAGGAATGCACGGTACTGTAATACGATAGAAGTTAGCTATTCCTTGACAATTCCAAGATGCTATGAGTAGAAATTAGATATTGAGAAAATTCTCCATCTCTGTTAAAGAAACTGTGAGAGGAAAACAGAAAAATATTGTTAGGCTTTCAATGTTACAAATGTTAGGAGGAAGTTTTATCCATGTAGTCTACATTTTTGAAAGACTTATTTGTGTTATTGGAGTTTTAAAGTTTGACAAAGAATAAAAATACTACAGGGTTGCTGTTTTTTTAAATAGAAGGCATGCAGATCAATGTTTGCCAGCTTTTCCCCCCTTGAGTGTCTTGATTCCAAGAGACTGTGTGAACAACATGCAGTTTTCTAGGCAATGTTTCTCTTCTTCTTAAGGTTGAGAGAGTAACTGCCCCAAAGTTATGCAGTTGGTTCGTGTGCCTAAGTTATGATTAGAATCCAGGGTTCCCTATATTAAACAACTAGACCAAACTGGCTCTCTTAAATATAATAAATGACAGGACAGTTGTCTTCCAGAGTGAAATAAGCACATTTTTTTTAACACTACAATTATTTGGTTTCATAACTGTAGGTATATAGGCACATGCCATCATTAGTGCAGATCCCAAAGTTTACTCTTAGAATAGAAGCCTTGGAATCAAAATGGTTTGTTTATATCATAGTATCAAGGACAAAAGAAACTAATCCAAATTATGTTTTTGAGACTAAGCTTCCATTAAGCAACATTAACTGTTGTTTAACAATTCACATGAAAAAATACTTTCATTTCAATGAATGGGGATAAGAATTACCTATCTTCAATTCTACACGCAAAACTTCTCTTCAATGTAGTATTTCAAAATAGTAAGTTTCACAAGTAAATTTTCTGATGCTTTGACAATATAAAAAGTATTCTCAGATAGAAAAATCTGCAAATGAGATCAATTTTAAAATCAATTAAATCAGAATGCATAATAGTAATTAATTTTAAAGATATTGGGACTCACAACTTATTGAAGTTGACAGCCCACTGAAAAGATAGCAAGATAGCTACTGAAAATTGTCAGTGTTACATAGCACAATAAACTATGTTTTCTATTACATATTTGGTAGCCACAGCAAAATTTTATTGCGCATTGACTATACTAGAAATTACACAGAAATTCTATTGTGAAGTTTGCTTGGCCAACATTTTGAGGAAAACTCCAGCATGGAGAAGTTTTCTCTAATACGCAAAAGCCAAAAGTTTTGTTATATTCCATTCTATGGCCAGAGGCTGCTTTCATTAGCAGAATAGAATGGAATATATAGCATCTGAAACATCCATATTCTGTATTTTTTTCTTAGCTTGAACTACAAAAATTCATTCGGTATAGTTTAGATTTGTTCTGGTGTAGAAGTAGACAAATTTCAATCTTGAAGATCAACATTTTGTGTAAAAACAAAACACCTCCACAGGGGAAAACCAATTGGCATTAACCCAAAGCAGGAGACCTCTGGGTGTCTTCACTACCAGAATTGAGGTCCCAATAGTAGTTACACATAATAAATCCATTTTATTTTCCTACAAAATAGTTTCAGTAACCTATTTGGGGAAGGGGTGAGCCTTTATGTTGTTACTATTGTTAAACAATTGGGAATTGGAAGCCCTTGCCAATCCACTCTAAATTACCTTGAGATCTACCAGTACATCCCAAGACATTTTGTATCCTATAAATAGCATCAGAAAACCTTCTAATATAATCTATTACCTTCCAATTAGTGTATTAGAAAGCATACTAATGATTTACATTTATTCATTCTTGTATTTCCTAATTCTTTGGCTCAATACTTAAGTTCTAGAATTTAAACTAGGCTCAACCATTTGAATATTTGGGGGCTTACCACATACATTAATGTAATTTGGGACACTAAAATGTGTCTCAAATCAAATAATATATGCAGTTTTTAGACTAGAACAGCGGCTCCCAACCTTTTCTATACCCCGCACTGCTAGAACGCTTCTGATATATTCTTGCACCTCTTACAGAAGTTCGAAATAATGGCAACGAATTATGCAAATATACTATAATTTTGAAAACCCAGGTTTTCGCACCCCCTGGAATATCGTCTTGCACCCCCGGTTGGGAACCCCTGGACTAGAAGGAATACATACATAATTCCTTTATACCAAAATGCAGGTTTTGTGACATCTGCGCCATATTCTTATGTTTTTGTTTTCAGAGTTTGAAAAAAAAAATTAAACATTTTGTGATTGACTATTATTATAATCCTACAGTCTTATACCTGGGAATAAGCTTCACTGAACATTACAGGATTTAGTTTTGAATAGGCTCTAGAAATTAGAACTATGCCTGAATACCCATATATGGAAATAATGTGCACCATGTAATAAATTATTAAATCTCATTATGCCCTACATTGTGTTAAAAAATACAACAAGATCCAAGGAATCAATTATATTTCAGGATCACTTTTATTATTCAAGAGTTTTACTTTCTCTTAATTCTGTCCTATACAAAAATAGACAAATATTTTCTGAAATTATTTAATAAATATTATTTTAGGTCTCATTGCGTATCTTCCTACACTAAGAAAAGTGCTACATTGTCATTTATATTGTTTTTTAAAAAATAATTTTAACTATGATGAAGTATTACTCACTATCATAACAATCAAGATCTGCCTAACGAGCATCTCCACTAATGATTGCCATGCAGTAAAATAGAAGGGCAAGAACAGTACTTTTAAAAAGATAGTATTCTGAATTTGCTGAAGCCAACTGAATCTATAGCAAAACTGTCATTTAGATTGAATTCTATTTATTTTAAAGTAAGTCCCAAGAAATTCAGGGTACTTGTTCCTTAATAGGCATAAACATATACTTGTTGCTTTCAATTCTATGAACAAGAGAATATCCCCTATTAAAAGTGTCTTATTTCAAAGTAAGGATACATAGGTTTGGGATGTTGGATTAATAATCTCCAGAAATTGTTCTGGCAATTCAAAGCCTATTGCTGGGGAATGGAAGATTGTCAGAAGAGAGTAATATAGAACAAAGGGTTTAAGATGGGTTTCATTTCTATATAAAGATACTGACCTGACAGATGGGTTTCTGTATAATCTAGAATTCTACTCACAGCTTCCTTAAGCAAATTAAACAGAAATCATAGTTACTGTCAGAAACCAATGAGAACAATCCAGAAAGTCACTATAAATTTCGTTTTGCAATCACATTTGGGCCAAATATTAGCAATAAAATTAAGCCTATCAATTTTTTTAGGTATGAATAAAATTCACTAATTACAAATTATGTCCACAATGAAGATATGGGTACCAAAACAATACCTTTGTCAAGAAACTGTCACAATCTTTACACAATCCCTGGGAATCTTGTTCCCAAGTGATATGCAATTAAAATATTCATTTTTCTTCTGACAAAATCAGTACTTATGGACTACATGCTATAGGCCTCACAATATACTGAAGCCATACATGATCGGCCTTCTAAATACTATTTCCCCTATCATTTGCCTAAAAGAGCTAGCATTCATGTAAAGAGGTAATCATTAGCATTATAAGTCAGTAACATTAGCCACTGAAGAAAATGTTTTCCTAAAGCAATATTTGTATTTTGCTACCAATTTCAAGAGATTTCAGCTTCAAGTTTAAACCTCGACTAATGAACTAAAACAGCAAAAGGAAAGAAAAATAAAAGCAACTCAAAGTTTCACACACCTTTATACCAAAGTCCTTCAAAGTATTAGGAAAATGCCTTTTTGATGGGGACTATGGAGGTGAGAAGAAGGTAAGCAGCTTGCTAATCATTTGTCTCTTGCATTAATCACTATTCATTGGTCAATGTTAATTAACAGCTTAAGCATAACCATCACACAAAAAGTGAATTTCAGGTAGGGAAGGAGAAACTGTAGAAGCAGTAAATCATTCTGGATGCTTAAATCCAAAAAGGAGAGGAAGCAAAGCTCAAGTTTAAATCTAGGTAATTTCCCCTGAGGGAAGGGAAGAGGGGGGGGGGAGAAACAGGGAAGTCTGGAATATTTTGTCCAATAGCAAGATACTATTAATAGAAAAAAAATGTTTGGTAATATTTTATCTTTATCTTTATTAGACTTATATACCGCCCTTCCGTAGGATGGTACCAACCTAATTTCAATGGAAACGCCACCTTAAAATAACTGCCTCTTGTTTTGTGTGTGTGTGTGTGTGTGTGTGTGTGTGAGTGTGTGTCTGTGTGTAAGGAAAGGAACTTGTCCACCATTTTAAAAATAAAAGTGGGAAGATTAAATATGGCAATGCATCTGAACTCACTTTACACACACACACACACACAAACACACACACACAGGAAAAACACAAGCAGCTACCAGGCACCGTCTTCCCCCTTCCCTGAGGAAAACGGGCTCCAGCTAATTTGCCTTTCGCATAAAATAGCCCATAAAATTAACCAAGCGGAACATCAGCATCTCCCACCATTGTTTAAAAAAAAAGGACGATCTGTGTGTGTGTGTGTGTGTGTGTGTGAGAGAGAGAGGGGGGGGGGGGTTGTTTTTATTTTTTTTTCTCCTTGTTCACCATCCGACGAGAGTTTCCCCTCCCTCCGCCCATCCTTTTTTTAAAAAAATTACATATAGATATATATTATTTTATTTTTTAAAAAATCTATCCGGGCAACCCGAAGCCCTTTTAAACGATTAACAACAACGTTTGCTGCAGACAAAAAAAAAAAAAAAAAACAACACAACGCACCGCGCGGGGTGTGGAGAGACCCGAGCTTGATTAGATTACCACAACATCAGCAGCAGCCTCGGGGCCGCCATTTTTAGAACCGCTTAAAAGGACAAAAGAGGGGGGAAACGTAGTGTTGCCTTCACGACGCTTTTATTATTATTATTATTTAGTGCGGGGTGTATGTGTGTGTGTGGGGGGGAGGTTAGGGACGGCGACGAGCGGGAGCCTCCTGGTTCTTCTTTTAATTCTTTTTAATTTCCCCCCGAGCCGCTGAGGAGAAAAAGAGGCCCGCTTTTGGTCGGTTGGGAGGGGGGGTTTCTCTCCCCCTCCCCCCCGTCTTTAAACGGGGAAGGAAATAAAGAGAGATGGGGGGGGTCTTTTTTTGACGGGCGAGCGAGAGAAAACTGAGGCGAAGAGGAAGCCAAGGCGTCGTCGTTGTGTGTGTGTGTGTGTGTGTTTGTGTGTGTGTTTTTCCAGCAGGCTTTTGGAGAGCCGAAGATTCCCCACACACACACACACACACACACACACACCGGACGAGGGACTCTGAGGGACCTTCGGGAGCCCCGCTCCGCCGACCGTTTGTTTCCCTCACGCAGGAGGGACGGCGCCCTCCCCTCAACTCTTCCCCGGGAGAAAGAGGCTTGCTCCTCCTGCCGCTGCTGCTGAGGGAAGGAGAGAGCGGTCCCCTCGCCCGTCCGGAGGCGGCTAGAAATAAAAAAGCCTCTTCGAGGCGGGGAGGGCTCGCCAGCCCCGGTCCCGAGACCCGCTTGCCTCCCACACCCCCAGCGGGAGGAGGAGGAGGAGGCGGAGGATTCCAGGCCCCTCTCCGGAGCGGAGCAAGAGGCAAAGGTGAGGAGGGGCGAAGAAGGGCTCCCTTCCCCGGGCTTCCCCTCCGGAAAGTCGGCGCCTGTCAGGAAGAAAAAAGCGGCCCGCTTTGCATCCCACGGAGGAGGAGGAGGAAGGGGGGGGGGAGAAGGTTTCCCTGCTCCCTTCAATCTTCCTTCCCCCTCCCCAAATATTAGACTAATAATAATAATAATAATAATAAGCCCGGCCACTGAAGGACAACCTCCGCCGCTTGACAATAAACGCGCCATATTCGCAAGACAGAGCGACTCCCTCGGCTGTTTCAAAGGTGACACCCGCCGCTCCCCTCCCCCCCGCATTCACACACACACACACGCAGGCAGGCATACACGCGTCACGAGGAGTTGAAGAAGGAAAAAAAAAGAAGAAAAGGCCCTTTTGTAAGGGAAGGGTCCCCAGACGGACGCGCCCTCCCCCCCCCACACCCAGCAGCCCCGGAGGGCGGCGATGCTCCGCCGCTGCCCTTCCTCGGGGAAAGAGACGCTCCCTCTGCCGCCGCCGCCCCCCACCCCCACCGGGCATGACAACCGCACCGTAAACAAATCGCCGAGGCGGCGGCCCCGGACTCACCTGGAATGATCAGCGGCCAGGCAGCAGCAGCAGCGGCGGCGGCGGCGGCGGCGGCACCCCGACCCGAGCGCCTGGCTTGGCCACAATGCAACCGTCCCGCTGCGGAGGTCCCCCCCGCGGGTGAGCGAGCAGGACGGAGGCTTCCGCAGGCGCGGGGAGAGGAGGAGGAGGGTCGAGGGCAGCGATCCCGCGAGCTGGCTTGGCTTAGCTCGGCTTTGGCTGCACAGGGGCCCGCTGAGAAGCAGCGCCGCCGCCTCGGACCTCTGGACCACCCCTCGGTTGCCCCCGCGCCGCCGCCGCCGCCGCCGCTCTGCCTGCCGTGTCTCCCTCCTCGCAGCCGCCTACGCTCCTTCCGATGTCACTGCCTCTCTCTCCCTCTCTCTCTCTCTCTCTCTGGGAAAATGGCGTCGCCTCTCCCCCCTCCCTTCCTCCCGCTGCCGCACGGGTTCACCCACCCCGCCCGGCAGGGGCAGGGTTACCAGGGCGAAGCCAAACAGCCGCCATCTTGCTTGTGGGCTGCAGCTGATGCCCTTGGAAGGCCGGGCCGGGGATGGGTCCGTTGGAGGAGGACGGGGGAAACGAGGAGGAGGAGGAGGAGGAGGAAGAAACGGGGGGGGGGCAACGAAGGCTCCGCCGGGGCTGAGGAGAATTGCGAGCTTCCTTTCCCCCCCCTCCACTCTGGAGAGAAAATGGAGGAGGGGGGAGAGAGGAAGCGGAGGGAGGGGGGAGTGTTGTGAGGAAGAAAAAGAGCCGCTTTGTTTGGGTTGCGTTCGACGGGGTTGGGGGGGGGAGAAACAGCGCTATCTTTAGCTCGCTCCGCCGGCGTGGGAGGGAGGACGGGGCCCGGCGGAGGGAGGGGAAGAGGCCTCATTCGGTTCACAAAGCGACGGAGGGGCTCGGTGGAGGAGGCGTCGAGGGAGGCGGGGAGCGCTGGCCCTTCCAGGGCGCCTCCGCAGCGCCCGTCCCGCGAGCTCTCTCCCCTCCGAGGCAGGGGCAACGTCGGCCCCGAGGAAGGCGCGCCGGCCTTTTCCTTTCCGAGGGTTGACGAGACGCTAACAGCCCCTTCCGAGGCGCCCGTTGAGCCGGGCTCGGCGCCGGCGGGGAAGGAACCCGGCGCGGCCAGAGGGAGGGGAGGCGGGCCGGGGTTTCGCTCGACGCCCACCAGGGGCTGAGCGAGCCTCCTTCAAGTGCGCAAACTCGGGGCGCCAGATAAAAGCCGGGCTGGCGGCTCCGGCGCTGCCTTGATGGAGCCGGGAGAACCGAGGGGAGGAAGGAGAAGGAGGGGGAAGTAGTTTAAGGGCGGGCTGGAGTAGCTGGCTTCCCCGCAGCGGGGCTTCCCGGGACCCCCGTCGGAAGAGAAGGAAGCAGCGGGAGAGGCTTTGCTGGCTGCCCGGCGGGACGCAGAGGCGGCGGCTTGTAATGGGGCGCCGGGTACGCTGAGGGGGTGAAAGAAGGGCGGGAGATTAAATGTCTTGTGAGTGTATGGATTTTTCCCCTCACCCCCCCCTCCCGTTGTCTGGTCCCGCTGTGGCGATTTTTATTTTCGTTTTTTTTCTCCCGTCTGGCGGCGGGTGGGGGGGGGTCGGCGTCTTTCGCAGCACGAAATGGCGGCGGCTGACGAGCGTCTTGTGTGGCGTTTTTCACTTTCTCCCTCCTGCCCTTCCCGCCTCTTTTTTTTCCTCCCCTCTCCTCCCTCCCGCCGGGCCGTTTTCTCCGCAGCGAACCGCGGCGAGCACCCTCAGTCGGAGGGGAGGGGTCGGAGGGAGGCGGAGCCTGGGGGGGAGCGGGAGCCAACCAGCTGTCGGGCACGCCCCGGAGAGGCGCGTCCCGATTGGCAGACGCTGACATCATCCTGCAGCAGGGGCAGACGCCTCCGCTGGGTAGGGCTGAGGTAGGGGGACGGTCGGGGGGTGGCGGCGGCGGCCGCTGGTGCAAAGGGAGAAAACGGCCGCCATGACACCCAAGGAGGGGAAGCGGAGCGAGGAGGAGGAACTTGGGTCGGCCGCGGGCGGTTCTGATTTCCCCGCTGCTGTTCCCTTCACGGGGGGGGGGAAGAGACCGAAATGTGGGGGGGGGAAGGAGAGGAGAAGGCGGCGCGGTTGTTTTCGAGCGGTTTAGCCGTAACTGCGTCAATTCAAGATGGCGCGACGACTCCCTGGAGAGGCGAGGGCGCTGCACGTCGGCCGGAGGTCACGTGACCAGGCGGTGGCAGTCTTCCCACGGCTTGGCTGCGCCCCACCTCGCTCCGGAAAAGGCGGCGGCGGCGGCCTTGGCTGGGCTGGCCGGCTTTCTTTCGAGACGGTGGAGCGACGGAGGCTTTCCCGTCCCCCCGGTTTCCCGCGCGGCCGTGCCGGGCAACCTCGGCTGCGCGTCGAGGAAACGGCCGTCCCTTTCCCCCCCGCCCCTCTCAGGGAAGGTTCTGGTGCTTTTTGCGCGGCGGGAGGAGCGCGCGCCCTCGTGACAGCCCGCCCGGGTGGAAGGGAGTTCCCGGCTGGAGAGAAGCCTCGGCCCGGGTGTGTTTGGGGGGGGTGGGTGCAGAAGCCCGCATTGGCTGTTGGAAAGGCCTTAGGAGCAGTCAGTTCGGTTTGCGTTGGGGGGAAAAAAAGAGGCCTTTGCAAAGAAGAAGCAGGCCAAAGATGTGTCTCTCCCCCCCCCCCCTTTTTTTTTTTAAAAAAAAAAATCCTTAATGCTGGGAATTGCATTCTCCCGATCCTCTTGCCGGCTGTTCTAGCTTTAGGAAAACGGGGATGGGGGGGGAACCGTCCTGTCTCCTTCCCGTTTTTAATGGATTCGTTGCACCGAAAGACAAGCCGCGCCGCAGCTTGGGGAACTTGGAAGCAGGAAAGGCGGTAGCTTTCTCCCCCCCCCCCCCCTCCCATCTAAATCCTAAGTATAGCGTGCAAAAAAAGGCCTCGGGTGGATTTGCAAGGAGACCAAAAGTCGCTCTTGGCCGCAGGCAAATTCCTTGCAGTTGAACGCTGCGTTGCGTGGAATAGGGTGGAGAAGTGGTTTTCTTCTTTTTTTTTTTTTAAAAAAAATCGTGTTTCGTCGGTTTGCTTTTCCGCCTTGCCTGTTTACAGACAGAAGTCTTCGGTTCTTTTAACTTGTTTTTATTTTTTTTTAAGGAATCTTTGGTGCTCTTAAAAAGTAGCAAGGCTTTTGGTAATACCGGAAGTAGCTGGTGTGTGTTGCATTTGACGGTTGGAGTACAATGCTCGTTTTAGCAGACTTTGAAGGAAAGATGAGCCGTAACTGCAGGAACGTTTTATCATTTTGGTGAACTAATTAAGTGGTATATAAAACATTAAAAAAATATCAAGCAAATGGAAATATAGGATACACATTATGACCAAGACTAGAGCTGGTTACTTAAAATTCTGTTAGTCTCCATCTTGTTCTTAGCTTTAATTATTGGTGATACATAAACGACAAACTATGAAGAGTTTTGGAATGGCCATTTGTTAACTGGACTTTCATTCCACTCTATTATGGTATATGGAAAATGCATGGTTGAGCTGCCTTAAACTAAACCTTGCAAATAAGTTTCTTGTCAATTTTTGATTGTTTTGATCTGTAAACTATGTTAACAATTAAACCTATAAAATTTGCATAGTTTGATATTGGGCAAGATTTGATCACCAGCCATAATACTACTGTTGCTTTTATTAATATACTCTGATGTATCCTAATGGCTAATCAATAAAATATTTATATTGCATTGACTTTCCATAAAGCTGTTGTGTTTGTGGAAAATTAATAATCTTTAATGGAAAAAATAGTCAATAGAACCTGGTCAGCCAAGAGAGAAGAACAATCTAGTTAAATCATTTTTCACCGTTGTACCCCAAAATACACAACAGCTTGAGCTGACCTGTTGCAATTTGTAAAAATATACAGTAAATCTGTTTTGTTCTATGATCTCTTCAGTAACAATGACAGTGACAGTTTCCTGTGTGAGTTAAACTACAAAATGTAGTTCATGGACTCGTTGAGTACAGCATCAAAACTAACTAGATCTAAGCTTGCTATGTGATTGTGTTAAAGCAGTTATCCTTAAAAGGTTCTTGAAATCAGTCTTAGTCCCGTGAAGATTTAAAGCGAAAAGCTACCTACCTACCTGTTTGTTTTGGTGTAGGAGAGCTTTTTGGTCTGATAGTTAGATACAGGATAGATACATATAATGCCATTGTTAATTCTTAGGAATCTCTAGTAGAGTTTCTGAAGTGCACTTGTTCCGTGTAGGTGGTAAGGACTACTTTTAGGAATAGCAGTCTTGTGTATTGCTAAAACTAACTTTTTATGTATACCTAATTGCCCAGTTTGGTTTTTACCTGCTATGGCCCAATTCTGCAGTATTATCGGTACAGTTCGTTCTCAACTTGCAACCATTCTTTTAGCGACCGCTCAGAGTTACACGTCCACTGGAAAAAGGTGACTTACTACAGACGCTGTTCACACAACCCACTGCAGCCTCCCCAAAATTTGGATGCTTGGCAGCTGGTTTTGTTTTTACGACGGTTGCAGGCCAACTTCACTTAACAGAGCCCTGTCGCTCACTTAACAACTACAGCGATTCGTTGAACAACTGGCAAGAAAAAAAGGTCATAAAATGGGGCAAAACTCACTTAGCATCTGTCTCGCTTGGCCACGGAAATTTGTAGCTCAATTGTGGTTGTAAGCCAAGGACTACCTTTACAATGGGCAATGTTATGCTTCCAGAAGTGGTGTCGTGGTTTTTTTGTTAGGTTTTTTTGTTGAGGTGTGCCCAGCCAGGGGAGATCCTGGCCCCTTCATAACACCTTTGCAGTAGCTGCCTATCTTGCCCCCATCCCTGCCCTTTTGGCTGGCCTGCATGCAGCTGTCCCCTACCTCTATGAGTGGCTATTGATTGGGGAAGCAAGATGATGGTAAAGGTCAGTTGGGGGGGAGCAGCAGGATACAGCAGGGATAGGCAGTGGTACAAGTAGTCCTTGACTTACGACGGTGCTTTTAGTGACCATTCAAAGTTGACAACGGCACTGAAAAAGGTGACTTATGACTGTTTTTCGCTGTTAACGGCAGGTGCAGCATCCCCACGGCCACGTGATCAAAATTCAGATGATTGGCAGCCGACTCATACTTAGGATGTTTGCGGTGTCCCCAGGGTCACTTTTTGCGACGTGACAGGCAAGGTCAATGGGGAAGCCAGCTTCTCTTAACAACCGTGCCGGTGACTTAAGAGCTGCAGCGCTTCACTTAACGAACTGTCTTGCTTAGCAGCAGACATTTTGGACTGAATTGTGGTTGTATGTTGAGGATTACCGGTAATGGAGTTCAGGGCAGCTGAAAGGGCAGAGATGGGTAGATAAAGGAAGGGGGCAGCTGAAGCAGAGGTGAGTGGAGCAGGGCAGGAGAAATACGCGGTCCTCGCTTAACGACTTACAAGCAGGACTAACGTCACGAAGTTGTGCAATCGGGTTTTTCCAAACAATCGCTTCCCCTGGCAATGGAGATTCTGCTCCCAGCTAGGATCTTTAAGCAAGGACTGTTGGCTATAGTTAGGCCTTGCCTGCATTGTCAAGTGCAATAGTACAATAATAACTTTACTAATACGTTTGACCCTGTAGTAGTCATCTCTTCAGCTTACATGTGTTTCTAATAGAGTTACTAGTGCAGTTTTATAGCCAGCTTATTAAAAAGTCTGGTAAAGTTCAGTTTGTTTCTTACACATACTTGTATTTTATGTAGACCCTGGCAATAGTATGATTTGGAGGCCTGCTTATTTTCAGGTGCAGCTGAGCCACCCAAGAAGTTTATATGGAGATTCTTACCAGATGTTCCTCATCCCTAGCAGTTGGGTGAAATGTCTAGTAGAACTCTTCAGAAACGCTGTGTTGACTTTAAAATGCCGATTCTGTGGCTCTGGTAAAATCAATAAAAAGCCTAGTGCCTCCTTGAAAGCTAACAAAAAAGGAGTATTGTGTAAATTTTGCAGGTCGCAGTCCATTCCACGAGAACTTTGGAATATAGGCTAGAAGAAAATGGTATAAATACAGAGGCCCAAACCTGGTTGTTGGGAGTAGGCCAAGAGGTAAATATGGAGAGGAGAGGCAGAATTAACCTGATGAAATTAATTATTAAGGAAGCCATCATTGAGTGTGCTACATACCTGTGTGAAACGCTGGCTAAAACATTTAGGCTTAGTTCCATAAGGTGCAGAATTAACTGTTTACGATTCTCAAAAGATATATAACCATAATTCACTTGTTAGACTTTTGGTTTAAACCCGTTTTGCGTGTATAATGACATTAGTGACTTTGGAGGGAAGGAATAACGTGCAGCACAGTTAAGGATATTTCAAGGGTATTTCCACAATTTCTGCAGGGTCTCAGACATAGGGCTCTGAATGACACCCAACTCATTTGGGGTTCACAACGCTTCTGCTTCAGAGGATTTACTTTCAGTTGAACCGTCCTGGGAACTTATTTATTAATTTAATTTAATTTGTATACCGCCCTTCTCCCAAAGGACTCAGGGCGGTGAACAGGGCAATAAATACTAAAATACAACTGCATGATTAAGCAGAACATTTTCATTCCAGAATCAGTAAAATTCTTCATAATCTCTCCAAAGGAAATCACAGTACCTTCCTATAGTCATGGCTCCGAGTTAGCTTGATTGTTGGAACAGCCAACAAACAGGTCGCTGTGCATGATTGTCTTCTGGCTTAAAACTGGTGATAAGAAAAAAAAGTGTGTGTGTGTTGAATGAACTCTTATTTATCAGATGCTGTGAATACTTCTGGACTATTTATAACGTGGGACTAAAACAGGTTCCAGGGATTCTGCCTTAACAGTAGTTTAAAACAATGGAGGGACCTAGAATATTCTCTACCTTGAGAAAAATGGTGGAAAAATGTCCAGCTTTCGCTCTTTCTAGAAATGGACTCTACAGTTGCAGATGAGACTCATCCCTTGTAGGGATCCATACTTTGGGGGAAATTGAAAATTGGTGAATTACAAAGTAATTGGAAAAAGTGTTTGCTTTATAGTCTGGAGCTTTGACAAGAACAGTGGTTCTCAAAACTGGTGCACTGCAGCTCCTTACATTCACTTGGAGCAGCTGTTGGGCAGGAAAAAAAACAGGATCAGATGATTCACTGAAGCTTTCACGTGATACATACAACCAGCAACATCGGCCTAGAATTTGGAAAGCTACAGCGCTGAGCAGAGAGCTGCGATCACACACAAGCAACTGCAGAAGAAATGTGTGAATAGAAAACACTGCAATATTTATAAAAGGCATTTCATTGGGCTACAGAATCATTCATCCCTAGTCTACTACTGGTAGCATTCAGATTTATGCTGAAAAGCATTCTTGGACCAGTTTTAAAATGGAGGGGGGGAGAGAGAGAGGATCCCGGAAAACGGTATTAAAACAAAACGCATCCAGAAACGTAGTTCAAGTTGTCTAAAAGTTCTCTTTAAAAAAAAATAATAATTGGCGACGTATCTCGGCATTCTCATTTGACAGATGTGAAGATTTGATTGATCAGTATTACATGCATAATTCTGGGTATTTATTCTTTCCAAATGTTGGCTATTGGTCAAAGAAGACATGCAGCAGCCTTATCTAAATTCATGGTAGTTCTGTGGATTTACTGAAACCCAAGGAGGTCATGTACGAGCTTCTGAATCCTATCCCCATCAGGAAGGCTACAAAGCCAGTGTTTTAACCCTAAGCCTCAGTACGCCCTTTTCACTTTTACAAATTAGGGGAAGGAGCATATACTCCGGCTTCAAGTCTGAGTTTAAACTGAGCCTGAATTCTATGAATTTTCCAAGGACATACCTTGAGAAGCTAGCGCAGCTAACGCATCATTGGCATTATAATATTGTACCGGCCATTATTGCATGCCTGTGTATGCGTGTTTCTATCAGAATTGGTTAAGTGTAATGCCATAAACGTATTAAAAACTGCCGCATGGAATGGCACGATGAAGGATGATATTTTTAGGGTGCTCTCTGAGCTTGGTGGCTTTCTTGCAGACGTTTCATGACCCAACTAGGTAACCTCTTCAGTGCGCTTAGCTTTTTGCACTAGCTTGAGCAGAAATAATGGATGCCTGATGCTGTAGTTGCTATTTATTCCCAGTTGCTGGTAAATTGGGCAGGACTTCCTGGTTGCATAAAGAATCCAAAATTTGCAAGTCATACATAACCTTCCCATCTGTGGTTTTTTTTTTTTTTTTAGAAAAACTCGTTTTTAATTTAACCTTAGTGGGAGTGGCATTATTATGGTTTTTCTAGTTTTGCTTCTATTGGCAGTTGTTGTGGATTCAGAGTTTGACATGCTTCACGTGACAAGTGATGTTTGACAGAGAATGTTGTGCCTGGAACTAGTAAACTGGGAAAAGAGACAGATTAGTTTTGCCACTTTCAGAACAGCCCCGGTTCCTGCTCTTCATTATAGAGGCTCCAAGTGCATGCAGAGGGACGGAATACTACTCATTCTGCTTTGCCCTGGTACAACTTGAAGGAAAAATTAATTTTGCAGCCAGTTTGCAGCTATATAAAATATTTGCTCGTTTTCCCATGGTGCATCAGTTTTTTTTTCCATTCCCCCCCCCCCCCGCCCCAATTTTCCTAAAGAGCTGGGAAGCTCTCGGCTTTTTTCCCTGGATATAATTCAGATGCTTCTCTCTTGACTGTCACTTTGTTGTTGTTCTGTATGATTTTTTCCTTCAGTCTTAGACATAGGTCATCCTAGATAAGGAGAGGGAGGTGTGACACGACAGCTCAACCTGAAGCAGCCATGGTTCTGATAGCTTGTCTTGAACGTATCACTTACTGTAATTACATAAGACAAATGACATTTTATTTTCACCCCCTGGGCATCATGTTTCAGACACATCTGTTTTAGAAGTGTATTTTGTCATGCAAATGAAGGCTTTCGATTTGGTTTTCTGTTTCTAATAAAGCATTTCCCAGTCCCTGTACTATATGAGGCCCCCTATCTATAAGTAGACTTTGACTTAAGAACACAAGTGATCCCCAAAGTTTCATTGCTAAACAAGGCAGTTTTAAGTGAATTGTCATGCCCCATTATGCAACCATTCCCCACCCCATGGTCGCTAGGAGAATCATTACTGTTAAGTGATAAACATGCTGGCATTGTGCAAATCTGGCTTCCTCCATTGACTTCTTCACTGGTCAGAAGGTTGCAGGTGACAGCCCCAGGATCCCAGGAGGTTGCAATTATCAGAAATACATCCGGGTGAAGTTGGATCCCCTGATTGTAGGGAGGCTGCAGGGGTGGCAAATGAGAGAACTGGTCATAAATCACTTTTTTTCAGTGCTATTCTAACTTTGAAGTGTCATTAAAGGAATGGTTGTAAGTCAGGACTACTTGCAGTTCTCAATAAGCTTCCGAGTAACCCTTGAAACCGGGGAACAGCAACATGGGGCAGGCAGGATTCGTGCCTGATCCTCACCTGTAGGGCCTCTTTGTTTTTTTGTTTTTTGTTTAAATTAAATGCCAGTCTTACATTGTGAGATGCATTCCAAAGACTAGTAAGATTTCAAAGGAAAATGAGATAGGATG
Source organism: Vipera ursinii (assembly GCF_947247035.1). Taxonomy (NCBI): domain Eukaryota; kingdom Metazoa; phylum Chordata; class Lepidosauria; order Squamata; family Viperidae; genus Vipera; species Vipera ursinii. The sequence goes on along the minus strand of NC_139515.1, from coordinate 3,777,481 downwards.
ACTCCTTAGGACAGGGGTAGGCAACCTTGGCTCTTTTTATGACTCGTGGACTTCCAACGGCTCAGGAATTCTGGGAGTTGAAGTCTACGACTCCTAAAAGAGCCAAGATTGCCTACCCCTGCCTTAGGATTTCAGCCATTGAATGTGTTACGTCTGATCAGCCTTCTGCTTAAGTTCTGTGGGAAGTCATTAATTCCTCAATAGTTAGGGAACTGTCGCTTTTAATTCACAGGATATTCCAAGCTGTAGATCCAGATTGATGTATTTTTGAGGCACGGTCGGCCTCGATAAGGTTGCTAGACTGTTAGCGATTAAGATTAAAATAGAGGCGGTTCGTGGCTTAGCAGTTAAGGCGCTGGGTTTGTCAGCTGGAAAGCCCCAGCAGCCCAGGTTCGCTCCTTGCAACCTAGCAGTTCAAAATCATGCCAGTGCAAGTGGATTAATTAAGTACCATTTTGGTGGGAAGGTAACAACGCTGTGCCACGTGCCAGTTATGTGACCACAGAAATGTCTTCACACAAAATGGCCTTGAAATGGAGATGAGCAACCCCCCCTCCCTAAAGTTGGCAACGACTACTGGAGTAAAATCCACAGGGAGTCCTTTACCTTTTTCTAGATTAAAATGGGACAAGAAGAAATGGTTAGATTTGAGACGTTTGGTACACGGGAGTAGAGAAAGTTTTTCTCCTTGCTAAATCCAGTTGATCATCCCCAGCAAAAAAGAAAAGGGGGGGGAAGTAACACCGTGACTTAAGCGGTAGAAGTATCTCCATAGTGACCAAGTCTGACAACAAACAAGCAAGGTTTCAGATGGGGAAGCCAGAGCAGCTGGGTTTTTAAATAGTCCTTGCAAGTGAAGACTGCAAGTATGTGATACTAACAGCAAGACTATATCCTGCTAACTTCCTATCTTGCTTAGATTCTGCACAAGTGTGCAACAAGCTGTTACAAGAATGGCTGTTGTCAAGCTGTAATTGGGAAATTCTTCCTGTTTCGTGTAACAGATTCTGGCCAGAGAGAAACATGTCTTTGGTACCAACCTTTTACTCACTGTTACCCTTGCGTCCCCTGGGGAAGACAAAACGAGCTGTGTTAGATTTTTATTTTTTTTTATTTTTGCCAGCAAGTTGGGGCCTAAAAGCAGAGCGGTTTATGCTCAAAGCAGTTTCGCAAGGATGTATATTTGTATGACCTTAAACACAAATTGCTCTAAAGTAAATGAGCCAGTCAGAGTCCAGACTTACATAAATGGTAATGAAAGCCACAAAGGAAATAACTCAAAAATTATGCTTTTTTGTGTGTGAAATAAGTTAATTAAAAGTTCCTGTTTTCATGAAAGCAAATTACAGGTAGTCCTTGATTTAAAAACTTCATTTGGTCACTTTTGGAAGTTACAATGGGACTGAAAAAAGTGACTTAGGACCGGTTCTTGTACTTATGACTGTTGCCACCGACGGAGGAAATCAGGTTTGCTTAACGGCCACACAATTTACTTAACTGCAGTGATTTACTGAACAGGTCATAAAATAAGGCACAACTCACTTAAGAACTAACTCGCTCAGCAGTGGAAATGTTGGGCTGATTGTCATCATAAGACAAGGACTTCCCTGTAGGTTTTGAAAGTTGCATGTTCTGGTATTGGCTTATGTTCCATTGGCATAATACCCTTTATAGGCAGTCCTCGACTTACAACAGTTCATTTAGTGACTGTTCAAAGTTACAAAGACCCTGAAAAATAGGACTTATGTCCTTTTTTCCATTTAACGACCGTTGCAGCAACCCTACAGTCACGTGATCAAAATTTGGACACTTGGCAACTGGCTCGTATTTATGACGGTTGCATTGTCTCCTTTTGTAACCTGACAAAGTCAATCGGGAAGCCAGATTTCCCTTAACGACCGTATTACTAACTTAACTGCAATGATTCATTTAACAACTGTTGTGTCGTAACATGGGGAAAACTCACTTCAAAAATGTCTCACCAACAAGACGTTTTGGGCTCAGTTGTGGCCGTAAGTCGAGGACTACCTGCTTCTGCCACATGTCTTGGAGAAGAAGCTGCAGCCTCTGTCGATGATTTAAGGTCAGTCACATCGTCTCCCGCTTTTACAGGCTCTCAGGCAGCCGCCCAAGAAAGAGTTCACACTCAAGGGGCCCATGCTGAATTTGAGTGGCTCGGTGCCAGACCTAGAGGTCCACTCAGGAGAGATGAAATTCATTATTCTCCTCTTAGCCCTGAACAAACTCTGCATGAGAAGGCCGTGCGAAGTTATTTTGATCAAATTGAGGCATTTGAACAGGAGCTGCACCAGGCAAAAGCATATGCATCATTGATTAAGCAGCATAAGAGGGACTCTGCTGTCAAATCCCAGATTCTGCCATATTGCCTTCTTCCAAGCCAAAGCCACTCCCACAAGTGGGTGTTGTGTCAGACGAAGGGGAACAGAAAGCACCTGCGTCACAGTCCCATGATCTTGTGCAGGATCAAATGACATACAAGGCTACAGTGATGCCTGAATCTAACGTTATAACACCATCTGCTGGTGAATCTGTTTTACAAGATAGAAATGAATTACTATATGCACTACAGGGGCAAATACAGAGAGTGCAGTACGCATTTTCACAGATGTCTCTTCGTCAAGCATTGCTTCAAGCTGCAACACCTCTTCGAGACGTATCTGTAGAAAAGCCAACCCATTCATCTGGAGCTCCAGCCCCTGATGGTGCTAGAATTCCTATTAATACTGCTACTATCCAGGTTCCTGTCCCAGATGGAGCACAGGAGCCTTCAGCCCAAGTGCAGCCTCCACTGAGTTCTCAAATACAAAGGCCAGTGCTAACTGCATGCCAACTTAACGTAGCAGCTCAAGCGCCAGCGCCTCCCACTGGCCAGGGTGGAATTGTGGCTCAAGTGCAGCCACAGCCAGCACCGGTACCAGCGGCAGTTCCAATGCATCTTCCACAAGCCTTGGCACAGGCGCCACCGATGCCTCCTGCAGGTCAAGTCTGGATTGCACAACCTGCACAGCCAGTACCTCAAATGCATGTTCCTCAACAGGCATCTTCTATTGTGCCACTGGTTGTCGACTCGAAATTGAAGCGGTCAGGACAAAATTACAGGGCATGGGTCAGTGAAGTTGAACTTTTGCTCCACAGAGAAGGTACCCATTGCATCGTATTTAATCCTAACCAGCCATGGACTCCTGATATATGGGACTTGAATAATAAAGCCTGCACAACATTATTGATGTCAATGGACACTGAATTGCAGCTTACGTTTTCACAAGATGCAACTGCTCAACAAATTTGGACTCGATTAGAAGCATGTTATTGGCCTACGTCAATTGAGTCTACATATTTGCTTTTGTCTGAGTTCCATGGTTCTAGATTAAAACCTGGTGAACATATTGGGGAACACTTAACTAAAATGAAAGGAATAAGAAAAGAACTGGGTGAAAAAGGCTATCCTATTGATGACTTTCAAATGATCAGCATTATTATTAACTCATTGAACTATGAATGTAAAGATGCTATTACCAAGATTAATCAAGTGCCCATTGCTCAACGCACAGTGGATCATGTATGCAGAATTTTAACTGAAGAGGCACTTATGCAAGCCACATTTGAGAGGACCACCTGCATCAAGAGCTTGGAGTACTTGGCGTAGTGTAATAAATCAGACCCCTTATTTCATGTTATATGGACACAAGCCTGATCTCTCGCATATCCATATTTTTGGTTCATACGCTATGGTGAATATTCCTTTAGCTCAAAGAAAGAAAGGAGGTCCTGCAGCAAAAAGGATGAGATTTATGGGTATTGATGATAATTCAAAACGTAGCAAATACATAAACTCTTCTCATGTAATAGTGATTTCACAATCCGCTACTTTCGAGGAAGATGCTGACTGGTCCATGATTCATTCTAACGACCCTGGAGTTTATTTTCCTAGAGATGATGCTGCTAATGCCACACAGCCTGATGATCAAGATTCACAGGCGAATGTTCCTTCCACAAGTTCTTCTCAACCTACTGTTCCGTCTTCGCAAGCTGCTGATGCTGCTGCTGGCGACGATGATGAAGACGAGGACGAAATGGAAGAAGAATGAACAGTTGTTCCGAGACATTCCAAGAGGACCACAAAGGGGATCCCTCCAAAACGGTATTCGTGGCACGTAGCGAATACACCTTTACCTTTGATTTCTAATGTTACGCTTCCGCCTGATAAGTTCACACAAATCAAACATCTTCCTGAATCTGAGCAAGATAAATGGTATGAGGCAATGCAGGCTAAAATGGACAGTAAAGAAACTTAAAGTGTTTACGCCTGCAAGCCCTCCAGCAAACAAACTTATTGGCACTCGATGGGTCTACAGAATTAAAAAGAAGCCAAATGGTGAGTCGTTGTATAAGGCCAGACTTGTAGCGCAGTGTTTCTCTCAACGTTATCCTGAGGACTATACAAATATTTATTCACCCACAGTGCGGACTGAGAGTGTGAAAATCGCCTTAGCCACTGCAAATATCCTTGGTTTAGAGGTTTTCCAGTTCAATGTTGAAACGGCTTATCTACATGTTGACCTAGATGAAGAAACTATGTGAAAGGTCCTCCAGGTTTCCGACAAGTCCGAAACAGACGAATGCGTGTTTACTAAAAGATCTGATACTAGGTATGAGATAGTTCTTGTTTATGTTGATATTGTTTATATTGGTCCAAATAAGCAGATGAGTGAGAGTTTTGCTTAAGCTTTACAAAAGTTTTTCACATTAAAATCTTTAGGATATATTACTTATTTGGGTGTTCAAGTTGTCAAAACTCAGAAGGGGTTTAGTCTCACACAAGAAGATAAAATTGAACAACTATTGTATCACTGCAACATGAAGGATGCTAAGACAGTGAGTATACCCATGCAAACCAATTTTTACAACTTGGCACATGAACCAAGTCCTGAGTTCGAAGATGAAACACTATCGCTCAGTCATTGGGTCACTGCTGTATATTAGTAGTTGGACTAGATCCGACATTGCACTTAGTGTTAATCTCCTATCAGGACATGTAGGCAAGGCAAAACAGTTTCATTGGACATGTGTTAAAGAATTATTGAGATACCTAAAACACACTAAAAACATGAATTTATTGTTAGAACCGACACTGACTATGCAGAGTTATGTTATGCAGATTCTGATTGGGTGAGCGATAAGAAATCACGTAAAAGTACTTCAGGTTATATAATGTTTTTAAATGGATGTCCTGTGTACTGGCATGTGCGTAAACAGAATTTTGTTTCTTGTTCATCTACTGAAGCTGAATATGCTTGTGTGTCAGATCCATGTAATTCTCTAACGTGGTTTGATGCTTTAGTCACAGGTATCTGGGCACAGCCGATTCGACCGATCACTGTGATGGAAGACAATGAATCTGTGGTTTGCATATCTGAAACACGATTTACAGGTTCTAGGTCTAGACACATTGACATCCGCTATCAAAATATAAGACAAGTAGTCAAACAAGGTTTTGTAAAATTGCAGTATGTGCCTACACATGATCAGATTGCTGATATGCTGAACAAGCCACTTCCTGCAGCCCAGCATGAATATCTGCATAAGAAATTGTGTCTTATTTGAGTTCTGCTTTACTGACAAAAGAAGGGGATGTCACTGCATTTTTTCTGTTTTGTCAGCTCAGCACGTCTCACTCTGTTTTTCTGCCAGCTATATTGTACTCTTATTGTAACCAAGGTGATTGTCACATGTCCAGCCACGTTTTGGTTTCATGTCTGGATCTACTATGATGTACGCATGTCCAGACACAAAGTTTACTTTTTTCTTTTCTTTGTGCTGTCTGGTGAGATAGACATGTAGTCATGATTCTTTCTTTGCTTTTATAAGTTTCTTGTAATTAAAAGTTTTATAGTAGAATATATGCTTCGGGTTTTCTTTATTTTTTACCTGATGTTCATCATGCATCAAATGAACCATGGTTCATCGCCCTCTGATAGGGAGTTTTTGATTTACTCCCTGACAATTATTTTCCTTCCTATAAAGCACAAAACAAATGGCTATAGTGCTAGTTAATGTCAACATCTGGACTTTGAGGCTCCCAGCCTACTGACATCATTGTCAAGTGGTGGAAAGGCTATTTCACTTATCCGTGAAGATGTCTAAATTCCTACCCGATTACTTAATTCTTTGGCTTCATCTTAATCCAGACAGTGGCTCATGTTCAGCACATACTATTCTGCTAGGCTTTCCTGGTTTACGTCATCGTTGATTTGGAAAGCTGGAATATACGTTGTAAAAATTCGGTTTTAAAACATTGGATGGGAAAGTAGCTACTTTGGAGCTGAAAATCTGAAAAGTGGCAGGCAGCCCTACATGTTTCAAAACATTTGATGGGAAAGTAGCTACTTTGGAGCTGAAAATCTGAAAAGTGGAAGGCAGCCCTACATGTAAGCTTGTATTACCGCAGTCTCGGAGGGAGTTGCCAGTCATTCTGCTGCTTTGATCTTCTGTTGTTTTGCCACCTCTCTGTAGGCAGTGAGACCTTGCTGCTTTCCTGTCCGTTCCTCCAGATCAATTTCCTTCAGTGTAAGGTAGAATTCCCGCCTCCTCACGGGAACTGGAACCAGAAATAGAGAAACGGAAGCCCCAAACTGTCTCTTCAGATGGAGTTCAGTGTAAATCTCCGTTTGTGGTTCACTTAACCGGCTTCAGAGGTATTCCTCAGTTTACGAACCGTTGTAAGTTGAGAGCTACCTGTATATGGTTATTAAAATCCTGGAATGAATTATATTCTTAAAAGTTATATTCTAAAAAAAAAGTCTCTGAATTGAACTTGTGGCCATGTCATTTTCTTGGAAGCGAGATTTAAGTGGCTTGCCATAACCTTCGTCTTGATTTTTTTTCTTAATTATTGTATCTGACCCGCATTTGCGCTATTCTGTGGAAGTGTCCACCCTCTGAATAGTAACCAGCCCCATCCCTGCTTAACTCCTGAGAGTTACTAAATTGGCTAGATGCTACCGCTACTAAGGACAGGCACATACTCCTAGGCATTTGTCATTTCTTAATCTGCTGCTTCAGAACAAATAGGTTTTTGGGGTTATATATTTATTTATTTATTTATTTGTTTGTTTGTTTTTATAAACCGCCCTTCTCCCGAGGGACTCGGGGCGGTGTACAGAATAAGGTAGGTATACAGGTTGAACAATAGTGAAAAAACAATAGTAAAAACAAATCTGCATTCTTTTTTTTACCTTTTCTGGTAAGGGGGGCCCCTGACATTTCTTTGGAATATAGAATATACAGTATTGTCATTGTGTATCTCACAAGGAAACTAAGTGCTGTCCATAGTGCACATTGCACACAAGTAAAAACATACATTATACGTATACATCCTACATGGTGACTGATGCTAGGATTGTTTATGCTAAATATTGGAAGGAAAAGGGGATGCTGACTATTTTAAAATTGACTGAACTGGGAGAGATGGTAACATTAACAGCATTGATTAGACACAATGGATTAGATAAATTTATAAGATATTTGTAGAGCTGTAATGCAAGGGGGAAGGATGTAACAAGATACATTTTTCAGCATTCAACTAGGGTGGACATTTCTATGTTTAATGTTAATGTTATAAGCAGGCTTTTATTACTGTTTGTGTTTTGGATTTTTTGTTTGTAGTTGATTTTTTTCCTTTCTATTTTGTATTTTAACTGGAGATAAAAATAAAATTTCTTTAAAAAATGTGAGTGATTTGGCATCGTATCTGTTAAAACACAGAAATGGAGCCACTAACATTCTCTGCTTCCTTCAAAACACAAGAAACTTGTCCTTTGGAACTGGGTTTCCTCACTGTTAATTAAATACAGGCTTGCTTGGACTAAATAAATGAAGACGTGTGTTCTCCCTTTGTGTGCAATAAAACCGATTAAAAGTGTGTGTATGTATACTTGGCTATTCATTAAAGAGAGCTTTTGAGACAGGTTACACAAGCTCTCGAGATAGCCTGCCACCAAAACAGCTGACAGGAATACCTATTGTTCTGCTTTGCTTTTCTGCCATCTAATCTGATTTCTCAAAGGCCGTGTGGAAAATGTAATAATTGAAAAGGCATTTTGGCACTTCCTGAAGGGAACAGCCCTGCATGAACAAACAAACTGAGCCTTTTACAGCTTAAAGATGTAGATCCACGTAAGAGAAAACAAGCAGCAAATACTGCTACTAAAATGAATTAGCTGGCTTTGTATTTTTTAATTTTTTTTTTGACAATCACACAGTCCAGTTGTGTCCTTTTGAGGATAGCATTACGGGCTTTTAGGTATGCCTGTTCAGTTAGGATTCTTATGGGCATAATTTAAAGATGAATGCATAAGTATGAAAACAAGGTTTATTTCTACAATGTGTTCCTTATAAGCATGGTGCTCTTTCAAAATTAGCTCCTGATGTAGTTTGATTAAACACTTGTTCACTGGACCCCTAACCTGCAGGAACAGAAGAGAGAGTGCAGCAAAAAAACTGGTTTGCATATTGGAAAGTTCCTAAAATTGGACAACAGATTATCCTTGGGGAATTCTTTCTGTGACATGGACACCGCTTCGATTTTCTGCAAAGTCTATAATGTTCCTTTTTTAAAAGGAGTGGATGAATCCAGAGAGTGTCATATATAAGCAGAAAAGCACAGTGTTCAAATGAGTTAACTTCTGCCACATGCCGAGAGCATAATTTATTGGTCTGAGGTCATGATAACAATTGGCTGGATTGACCGGGGATGATGGGAATCCTGATCCAATACTTCTTAAGGATATTCAGCCGTGAAAGACTCCTATTCAGTTCTAAGGCAGACTCCTGACTTTCATGGGGTTAATGATTCTCTTGCCAAGCAGGAAGTGGTGACTCTTAGTAAGTCATTCAACAATATTTACGTCAATATATCCTGCCATAAACCCGTTTCCATTTTTTTAGTTTTTTTTAAAAATGCTTTTATTTTAGAAACATGGAAATTATTATTATATTTTTTTTTTTTGAATTTCTATACCGCCCTTCTCCCAAAGGACTCGGGGCGGTGTACAGGGCAATAAAATACAACGTACAAAAGTTGTAAAAGATCCATCAATGGGGAATTCTACTCACAATCTGCCACCTGAAGTATTCCCCCCCTCGAACCTCATCAAAAGCTCTACAACAGTCCCAATTTTGCAATGCCAGAAATTACGGAGAAAAATAAAAGTCTGGGTGGATGTGCCTCCCTGCTTTACCTTGCTTAGCGAAGCCTAACTGCAGTCCAACAGTCATCGGCTTTGCCGAAAGGTGCAGAACTTGACCCAAGTGAAAAGGGATCTCGTTACATTAGCAATAAAGTTGGGACATTTTGTACAAATGAAAGACTGAGGATGCTATCAAAGTAGATTAATTGCAGGGAAGGTGGGTGGAGGTAGGGCTGGAATTTTCACCTTTTCAACTTTCCAGAAATGCGAATTTCTGAACAATTGTCCAGCTGATGTTGGATGACTGACAAAAACTAAGCGAGGGGCAGATCTGGTTAGTACCAGGATGGGTGTCTACCGGGGAGGAAAATTCATCCTAAAACAAAGGAGTGAGAAACGTACGACCACCGTTGAAACCACAATTTCTGTTGCTCAGCGATACACCTTTAAGTGATATTTTTTTTGCCCCATTTTGTGACGTGTCTCGCCCTAGTTAAGTCAATCACTGCAGTTGTTAAATTAGCAACAGGGTTAAGTGAATCTGACTTCCCCCTTGACTTTGAAGGTTGCCAAAGGGGACCACGCGACACTGGAACACTGCAGCTGTCGCAAATAAGTCAGCTGACAAGTGTCCAAATTTTGATTGCGTGACCCACAGGGATGCCGCAACAGTTGCAAATGAAAAATGGTTATAGGTCACTCAATTTTTCAGTTGGTTCGTAACTTCAACTACACAGATGTGTCCAATCAACCCTACAATGTGTTTCATTTTCTTTTTTAACTTTCCAGTCAAAATCACGCATTTGAGCTTGGTTCAAAAAGAGGCTTGCTCTCTCTTGTTCCGAGTGTCCGGTTTGGGGTTCTTGAATTGATCCTTCACTCAGCACTCAGGTGTGTTTGTGAGTGAAATTCATAGATGGACACAGATTAATTTTTTTGGATGCTGAAGATGTTCAATGCCCTCTAGTGTTCTTTCCTGATTCCGAGAGAAATCTTTCTATCTGGAGAAAAAAAGCAAGCTTCTCTTTAACACACTGGGAGAAAATAAATACATTTGTGTGCCATGATGTTGGTGAATGTTTAAATTTGGGGTGTTAATGCATATTTGCAGAAAAGATCAGGGTGGGTACCCTTGAATGCCCCTGAAAGCGTGAATAATTTTTGTTTTTGCAGCTCCCATTACAGGTCCCAAAGACACAGGTCTGCTGGAATGCCAAGTGGCGAGGCAGCAAAAGGAATTTTAAGATATTAAAAGGGAGACAATGAACTTTAGAAGCTATATTTAGTTGGGATTTAAACTACGGTAAAAAAGCCCCATTTACCTCTCATTTCATCTGTTAACCTTGTTTTAAGAATTAGGATGATGTCAGTTCACGCCAAACATCGCATTGAAAATCTGCTTCCTATATCTCAGTGCTGTGCACTGTTATAATTATGAATTTTTAATAAAGGCCCTGGAAAGCATCCATTTCCTGTACCTTCCTGCGTATATTGAATATTGTACCTAGGCTCTGTATATATTGCATACAATAAAATAGATTTGTTCTGATTTGAAAATGGTACCATTGCTAGAATTCTTGTAACCTCCATATATATAACAATAAACCTCGCTAAAGGTAACTGGGAACCAGGCTGAGGACAGAAACACGGTTTAGGCCGCTGTCGAAAAGGAAGACAATTCTACGTAGGAGCGACTTCGGTGACAACACAGGGTGTGAGGAGAAACGTTAGAAGGAGTCTTCCTCTTTCACAGTTTCAGTTCTATTAATTTGCACCCATCGTTCGTGTTTACAGAAGATGCAACGTTTGGTGCCCTACAGATGATTTGGCTGGTGAGTCCCATAATTCCTTGCTGTCCAGGCTGGCTGGAGGATAACGAAAGTTGAAACTGGAAATGCGGGTAATCCTCAACAACAATTCATTTAGCGACCATTCAAAGTTACAATGCCAGAGGGGAAAAAGTGACTTTTTCACCCAGCCATTGCAGCATCCCCATTATCGACGTGATCAGATGCTTGGCAAGTGATCCATATTTATGACAGTTGCAGGGTCCTGGAGTTACGTGACGCAGTTCTTAAGTGAATCTTTGCAGTTGGTGAGTTAGTTAAGTGTTGTTAAGTGAATTTGGCTTGCCTGTAGACTTTGCTTGTCAGAAGGTCGCCAAAGGGGATCAGGTGGGTCTATGACAATTTGCCACAGCCAACTTGCTTCAGTCTAATGAAGAGAAGGACCAGGGGTGACATGATAGTGTTCCAGTATGTCAGGGGCTGCCCCAAAGAAGAAGGAATCAAGCTATTCTCCAAAGCACCTGAAGGCAGGACAAGAAGCAACAGATGGAAACTAATCAAGGAGAGAAGCAACCTAGAACTAAGGAGAAACTTCCTGACAGTGAGAACAATTAACCAGTGGAACCACCTGTCTCCAGAAGCGGCGAATGCTCCAACACTGCAAGTTTTTAAGAAGAGACTGGACAGCCCTTTGTTTGAAATGGTGTAGGGTTTCCTGCCTGAGCAGGGGGTTGGACTAGATGACCTCCAAGGTCCCTTACAACTCTTAGTATTATTTTTTATTCATTAAATGTGACAGTCAACTGAACATTCAAATTGACTGGTGCTGATGGTTGAACACGGGTTGCTGCCAGCATCCTAGGTATCCACTAGGTACCTCCTTAAAATGTAAGATGTTCTGAGTAGCGCAGTTATTATTATTCATTACGGGACAACTTGCAACAACCAATTCGCCACAAGGCAGTTTTCTGCGGGACAAGAGTCACACTACTATCAAAGAAATACTGGAATAGAATCATTAAAGAAAAGATGCAAAAGGAGGGACCATGAAATGTGAATTGCCAAAGTTAATATATATATTTTTAATTTATTTTAAAGAATTAAATGGAATTGTCCCACGGTGAATTGGCTGTGACAAATTGTCCCATTTTGGGATCAGGAGACCTTGGGACACAGCAGCCATCAGAAATATGAGTCAGTTGCCATGCAATTTTGATCCCCACATGACCATGGGGATGCTGCAAAGGTCATAACTGAAAAAATGGTGGAAAGCCACATTTTTGGGTGCCGTTATTTATAACTTTGAACGGTCACTACATGAACTGCTGTAAGTCGAAGACCACCTGTAGAAGAAGCAAGACTATCCTGTCTTGGAAGTCTGTCCTGTGCTACCGGCAAACCAGCATGCACAATTGCCTATTGGTTAAACAGGGCTTGTTACCAGATGTGAGCTAAGGAGTTCAGCCTTTGTACTCAGGTGTCGCCATTTTTATAAGCAGCCCAAAATAGAATCGGCCATCTCAAGACTCGTGATTCACCGAGATGTAAAAAAAGAAACAACAATCTTTCTTTTTTTAGATGCTTTCTTTGTGGATTTATAAAAACATTCCCCAGCTGTCCTGAAATAATTCCAGGTTTTTCTCAGTTTTAAGTGCTTCTTTTAGCACTAGAAAAATTAATAAGAGATCAACTTCAGCAACCATAGTTATTTCCACATTAGGTTGGGGTAGGGAACAAGTACATAGGTAGTCCCCGACTTAACTACAGTGATGCTGCCAAGAAACGTGCATGAAGATGATCTCAAGAACTTCCTTGCCTTTCTTTTTGTTTGCCTCAACCCACCAACTAGTCGTGGCTTTTATCTTTCTGGTATTAACTTCTTGAATTGCCATGAACGGTCAACGCAAAGTATCTTTGTTGTGAGAGTTGGAACAAGCGTGTTTCAGTTTCAACAGAGGCATCCTTCCTCTTTTGCACCGAAGCATAAAATGGGAAATGTTTAAAAGGCTGCTTCCTTCTAAAGCAGCCTCGTGGTGACTCCTAAGGATCACAGGGTTCGCTCCCAAGGAGAAAAAGCAATTGCGTTGAAGCTACAAAAAAAAAGTGGGGGGGAAGCCATATTCGGACTTGCATTTTGTAAGAAAACAGACAGACCTGTTTGCACCCCCAGCTGAGGCTCAGGTGAGAGTGCTGTGTGTATATTCTGAGGAGAGCCTTAGGGGAAAAGATTAGTTTGGTTGCTATGAGGAACATCTGTCTGCTACTTGACCAGGAGCTCCCATCGGCTTTTCCTGCTGAATGAGTCTCTTCCGTGTTACGAGATTTCTGGTGTTTGAGGTGGCAACATATTCCAACCAGCTACCTATAAGGAACAAGTTTGCAAAATTTGGAGCCCTCTTGTTTGTTTACCTAGCAGGAGACTGTGACTGTCCTCTGAGGTTGTTGACTTCTGCAGCTTTTACAGAAAAGATTCCTGAGTTCACCAAGCTCCAGTGGGCTCAAAATGGAGAGGCCCACATGGTTGTGTGCCGGCCCGGGTGCGTACGTTGGGTCACTTCTCTCCAGTGGGAGCTGCAATTGGATACCGATTTGTTTTCCGAGTGCAATTCGAGGTGCTGGTTGCTACCTTCAAACCTTACATGGCTTGGGGACCACGTTATCGGTTATTACTCAAGACACCTCCATTTTTGTGTGTTCCCTCTCCTAAGGAGTGGCATTGCTGGGCCCAGAAGAAGCGCCTTCTCGGGTGGCTCCCTCCCTTCAAGAACCGAAGAAACTTCTCAGATGAGAAGTGAAATTTTTTCAAAGAAAAAAAAACCCAAGAAAGTCCAGTTGCGTTTTGGGGGGAAAACAAACAAAACCCATGACCTGGATGATTGAGAATCTCCACAGACATCTAAAAGAGTAGCAATATTTTTTAAAAGATGACAGAATAGAATAGAATGGAATGGAATGGAATGGAATGGAATGGAATGGAATAGAATAGAATAGAATATAGGAATGAAGAATAGAATAGAATAGAATAGAATAGAATAGAATAGAATAGAATAATAGAACAGAATAATAGAATTGAACAGAATAGAATTGAACAGAATAGAATAGATATACAGAATAGAATAGAAATACAGAATAGAACACAATACAGCAGAGTAGAGTAGGAATGGAATGGAATGGAATGGAAGAATGAAGAATAGAACAGAATTACAATAGGATAGAATAGAAAAGAAATACAGAATAGGATAGGACAGGACAGAATAGAATAGACCTTGGAGGTCTTCTAGTCCAGCCCGCTGCTCAAACAGGAGAACCTATATACCATTTCAGAAGTAGGACTGAAATGTCCCTTTGAATTTCATTTCCCAGTTTTCCTTGTGGGATGAGGGCCATGTTAGTCTGTGTTAATTAAAACAAAAATCAAGAATGTGGTAGCATCGTTTCCGACAAATATTAAAGGCACTTGCCTTTTTGGTTTTTCTTTTCTTTCTCAGACTTGGCTTTCTTACAACAGCCCCTGTAGGAGGACCCAACAATGTCTTAATTTACACTGGGGGGTGGGGGCTTTAGAGTCAGGGCTCCTTCAGCTCTACAAGGTGATTTTAATATAAAGCATTACCTTCCAGTTAAAGAAGCTGTACACAGCTACTTCCCACACCAAGAAGCAAATAATAATGAGACAGGGGAAAAAAGACTCACTGGTTATATAAGAGCAACAGGTTTTGCAACTGGTTTCATTGTGCAAGAAGAATTAACATAAAGCGAGCATTTATTGATTTATTTACAGTTTAGACTTTTAGACTTACGCAACTCACCACTCACTGGGGCCTGTTTGCAAAGTTGAAAACAACAACTTGATAAAACACATTCAAGATTTCCGGAAAAAGATGGTGATTGCAGGAGATTAGACATAAACTCTAAATGTATAAACCCTCAGATCCCATAAAGTGGCCTTCACGGATGGGACAAAGAACGCATCAACTCAATCTGATCTTATGTGGCAGGCGAGCCAATAAAATGCATTTAACTGAATTTAGTCAGCCTTAAGGTGAAAGGGTTTGGAGATTTAGGAAACTGATGATTTTTTGCAGGTGATGCAGGAGATAGAGAAAACTTTGAAACTGGGTTGAACAGATGTATTGGCCCTTTGGAGTAAAAAAAAAACTATTTACAGGTTCAACAAATTACAGATAGATGACCACAACGAGCCCCAATTTTCTGTTGCTAAGCAAGACAGTTGCTAAGCAAGACCCACAAAGTTGGGTCCACTTTATGGCAATTTTTTTTTTTTGGCCACAGTTTATTGAATTCCTGCAGTTGTTCAGCCAGAATCTGGCTTCCCCCATCGACTGCTTGTTGGAAACCAGCTGGGAAGGTTACAGATGGTGATCACATGACTCTGGGACAGGGCAATAAATCCATGCCAGTTGCCAAGCCCCCAAATTTTGATCACGTGACTATGGGGATGCTACAACGGGCATTATGAAAACCGGTCATAAGCCACTTTTTCCAGTGCTGTTGTAACTTTGAATGGTTACTAAAAGAAGGATTGTCAAGTCAAGGGCTATCAATGGTGGTCATAAGTAGAGAACTCCCTGTATCCCCATGGCTTTCCTGCAGAGGATTTTCTTCATTCTCTTGATCATTTTGAGGATCTTCTGCCCTTTTCAGCCTCACCCCTACCCTTGGTTCCCCTGAGGAAGGTAAATTCCCAGTGTGGTCTCCCCCTCATTCTAATGACGCGTCCAATTTGAACAGAATAACAAAGTTGGAAGGGACCTTGGAGGTCTTCTAGTTCAACCCCCTGCTCAGGCAGGAAACGCTATGTCATTTCAGACAAATGGCTGTCCAGTCTCTTCTTTAACATGTCCAGTGTTGCAGCATTCAGAGCTTCTGGAGGCAGGTGGTTCCACTGGTAAATTGTTCTCACTGTCAGGAAGTTTCTCCTTAGTTCTAGGTTGCTTCTCTCCTTGATTAGTTTCCATCCGTTGCTTCTTGTCCTGTCTTCAGGTGCTTTGGAGAAGAGCTTGACTCCCTCTTCTTTGGGGCAGCCCCTGAGATACTGGAACACTGCTATCATGTCACCCCTCGTCCTTCTCTTCATTAAACTAGACATACCCAATTCCAGCAACCATTCTTTATATGTTTTAGCCTCCAGTCCCCTAATCCTCTTTCTTGCTCTTCTCTGTGGCAGCCTCTTTGTTGATTTTCTGAAGGTTTCCACCACGTTTGTGTCTTTCTGTTAAGACCAGCCCTATATCGGGTTGAGTTTTCCATTTGAACCCTCGTAACATCAACTCAAACCCAGCACTGGAAATTAAACTGCCTTCTTTTACCTAAAGTGCAGACTGGGTTTTAAGATTTTTCACTTCCCTCAGAGAGAGCTTCGTAAGTCTACCTGGTTGGAAGCTGAGGTAAAACATGCTTTAAAGGTTAATGTCTTACATGCCCTCAAGCCAAGGCAGCTTTCAAACTATCAATTCTTGCCCCACATCAAAGCTTGTTGGCTGAGGTGAGTCTTATGGATTTTGTTGCCATGGTAACACTCTTACTGTTTGGCAGTCCCCAGTGGGTGCGGGTGTAAAAAAAAAATCCAAAATGGCGGAATAGTTCCTTTTTTATTTTTTATTTTATTTTTTTGGCTAAAGTTTCTGTCCCGGTTAGCAGTTGTTCAAAAATGCCCATTTTCGATTTTAAATGATTTTTTCCCCTGATTTTTTTTATACAGCTAGACTTCTGCTTACAACCGTTCATTTAGCAACTGTTTGAAAAAGGTGATTTATGACTGTTTTTTATACTTATGACCATCCACAGAATCCCTGTGGTCACATGATCAAAATTCAGACGCTGGGCAACCGATTCATATTTATGATAAGCAAAGTCAAGGAGGAAATGGATTTCACAACAACCGGTTTAAGTAACATAACCACTGCAGTGACAACTGCAGTTAACTGCAGTTAACCACTGTGGCAAGAAAGGTTGTAAAATGGGGCAAAACCCATTTAACAACTGTCTCAAGAACAGAAATTTTGGCCTCAATAGCTGACGTTAGTCGAGGACTACCTATATTTTCTAGCAGGATTTCCCAACACTCGACTCCCTCTTTTATGAAATCCGGCTTCTTCCATCTACTGATTTCGGCACTCTTACTGGTGCCCTATGGAAAAGGAATTGGGCTTTGATCATCCTACCACATCTGCCATTTTGCAGATGTTGACTTGCTCCTAAACCAGGGGTAGGCAACCTTGGCTCTTTTATGACTCGTGGACTTCAACTCCCAGAATTCCTGAGCCAGCCATGCTGACTGAGGAATTTTGGGAGTTGAAGTCCACGAGTCATAAAAGAGCCAAGGTTGCCTACCCCTGTCCTAAACCCTTTGTTTGCGATCTTCACAAGCCTCCGTGATGCTCCACAAGCCATAAACGATGCATGTCTCACACTCATTCTGGTTCGCACTGAAAACCAAGCTTTATATACCAGGGCAATTGGGAAATAAACCTCCGTTTGGTTATCAATGACAGACTCTTGCAAATACAGAACTTTTATTACACACATTGGAAAACTACAACGTGAGACGACTTTTCGACATAAGCGCCATTCAAATTGAGGCCCTTGTCATAACGTCTTACAAGGTTTGAAATTCCTTAGTTGTGGCTCAGCACCAAATCTGGGCTATTGGGAGAGGGGTGTGTGTGATCAAAAACATCCCAAAGGAACTGCTTCAAAAATTCTTGGGTGCGTCTAGCGGTGTGCGGGCGAGCACTGTCATGAACCAACACCACACCGGAAGGGGTGCCATAGATAATCCCGGCCTATGCGAAGACGCCAAAGGAGTATGGCGAGTAAAGTTCATGGAGTGTGGTTTGACCATCAATTCAGATGTCTACTGTGAAACCTTACGAAAACTCAGATGAGCCATCCATAACAAACATTGGGGCCTGCTGACTTCCGGTGTGATGTTGGTTCACGACAATGCTCGCCCGCACACCGTTAGATGCACCCAAGAATTTTTGAAGCAGTTCCATCGGGATGTTTTTGATCATTTCCCCCTGCATAGCCCAGATTTGGCGCCGAGCAGCTATTACTAAGAAATTTCAAACCTTGTAAGATGGGATGACAAGGGCCTCAATTTGAATGGCGCTTATGTCGAAAAGTAATGTGATGTTGTAGTTTTCCAATGCGTGTAATAAAAGTTCTGTATCTGCGAGAGTCTGGCATTGATAACCAAAGGGAGGTTTATTTCAGAATTGCCCACGTATTTTCAGAAAACCTCAGGTGACTTTAGCAGCAAGATCCAATCTGGGTCAGTCACCAGGATGAGAGGATTAATCTTCCGAGCTTTCGGACTCGTGCTGAAAAGAACTTCCTCAGAGAACTTCTCTCTCAACACAATTGTGTGCTTTGGATTACGAGTGGTCCTCAACTTACGACCACAATTGAGCCCAATATTCATGTTGCTAAGTGAGAAATTTGTTCGGTGAAATTGGCCTGGTTTTACGACTTTTCTTGCCACATTGGATAAGTGAATCACTGCAGTTGTTAAGTTAGCAACATGGCTATGAAGTGAATCTGGCTTCCCCATTCACTTTGCTTTTCAGACGGTTGCAAAAGGTGATCACATGACCCTGGGACGCTGCGAACGTCATAAATATGAATCAGTTGTCAAGCATCCAAATGTAAATGAACATGACCATGGGGATGCTGTAACGGTCATAAGTGTGAAAAGCGGTCATAAGTCACTTTTTTCGGTGGTGTGACTTGAACGGTCACTAAAACTGTCATAAGTCGAGGACTACCTGTATTGTATGAGTAGTATTTATGTGGCGCCTTCCTATTGGTTGATTGGTCTGTTGATGGCCGGTGATTGGCTGTTCTTGTGCTGCTTTTGCAACTTCAAATCATTACTAAACGAATGATTGTGAGTTGATGACCACCTGTGCTTTTTAGGATTTCCCAACACCCAATGGCAGCACAAGGAAACAACAGCCAATCACGGCCATCTGCAGACCAATTGACCAATAGGAAGGCGCCACATAAATGCCATACCTAGAATAACCCAAAGCACTTATTCCAGATGAGAGAAATTCTCTGAAGATGGGCTCCATCACAAGTCCAAAAGCTGGGAAGAATAAATCTGTGGTCCTGGTGACTGACCCAGACTGGATCTTGCAACATTGTCCTGGGACATGTATATTTGCCTTCATTCATGATGTTAGCAGCCTTTAGTTTGGATCCATAGATGCAGAACTTATAGATAAATAGGTAAAGGTAAAGGTTCCCCCGCACATGTGTGCTAGTTGTTTCCAACTCTAGGGGCCGGTGCTCATCTCTGTTTCAAAGCCGAAGAGCCAACGCTTGTCCGAGGATGTTTCCATGGTCATGTGGCTGGCATGACTAGACACCAAAGGCACACGGAACGCTGTTACCTTCCCACCGTAGTGATCCCTATTTTTCTACTTGCATTTTTACAAGCTTTCAAACTGCTAGGTTGGCAGAAGCTGGGATGAGTAACAGGCGCTCACTCTGTTACGCGGCACTCGGGATTCGACCCGCCAAACTGCCCACCTTCAGATCGACAAGCTCAGTGTCCTAACCCACTGAGCCACCGCGTTCCTCTGATAGACAAATAGATAACCTTTATTGTCATTTCTCATCGGCACACATTAAAAATGAAATTTTGTTGCCTGCTGTCAAAAGCGTACATACATAACACACATATAGACATGCTACATACATACGTATAGACCTACACCCTTATGTATAAATAACATATAGATATTAATCCCTGTTCATCTTGAACATGTAGCGGAAAGAGGAAGCTTGAGAGTTCACAAGGTTAATACTCTATGGAACAAAACTGACTGAATCTGGATGTTCTGCTTCGGATACCACTATACGTCCTCTTCACAACCTGTTTTCCTTGTTACCTTTGGGGTGGTGGTGTGTGTGTTCATTAAGTTCATTAGTTCATTTCCTTCTATCCAGGACTTGAGATATAAGCGACGCTTGAGCAGGGTCCGCAAGATTGTCTGGAACACTACGTGTCCTCTTAACAACCTGTTTTCCTTGTTACCTTCGGGGTGGTGGTGTGTGTGTCCCCGAAGGTAACAAGGAAAACAGGTTAAGAGGACACGTAGTGTTCCAGACAATCTTGTGGACCCTGCTCAAGCGTCGCTTATATCCCAAGTCCTGGATAGAAGGAAATGAACTCCCAATAATTTTTTCTGCTGTCCTCACCACTCTCTGCACCGCCTTCCTGTCCTAAGCAGGGATGCTTCCAAACCAGACTGCGATGCCGTATGACAGGATGCTCTTGATCGTCCCCCTGTAGAAAGTGGTCAGGATGGGGGAAGGAAGATGTGCTTTTCTCATGCGACGCAGAAAATGAGACTCTACTTAAGAAGCTCTTCTTTCTTCCTTCTTCATCTGTCTTCTTGCCTGAAGCTCACCACCCCAGAGAACTCCAGACTTTTTGCAACAACAGGGAGGAACAAAGATTTTGGCAAGAGACAGGAATGAGGGCAACCTCTAGGTTTCGAGGACCAGCTGTTTGCTTCCTCGGGATAAAGTTGAGAAAGCTTCAGAATTGGCTCAACCGGGCCGAGACGAGATCGCAAGATTTTCTGTTCCTTGGCCCAGAACATGTTGTAAGGATGGAGAGAAGCAGAAGGAGAAGAAGGAATAGGCGAGGTCAATTACTTCCCCACAACGGTCAGGAGGTTTATGTCCTGTGTTTAGAAGTGGTAGATCTGTACACACCACATGTGGTTCTCATTTCACACTTAATTTAAAAAGTCTGCTGTAACCCCTAAGCTCATCCGTTCCATTCATCTAAGGCCACCCCTGAGAAGATGTGTCTTCTAGGAAAGGAAGGACGGAGGGAATAAAATGTGAGCAGGAAGGTCGTGTCAAAATGGAAGAAGAAGAAAAAAAGAGGAAGAGAATGTACAGAGAGTCCTCGACTTAACGTCCAGAATGGAGCCCAAAATTTCTGTGGCTGAGTGAGGCGTTAGTGAAGTGAGTTTTGCCCCATTTTACGACCACATTTGTTAAGTGAATCACTGCAGTTGTTAAATGAGTAACACGGTCGTTAAATGAACTTGGCTTCCTCATTGACTTTGTTCTTCAGAACGTCACAAAAGCTGATCACATGATCCCGTGGCCCTGCAGCCGTCATAAATGTGAGTCAGTTGCCAAGTGCCTGAATTTTGATCAGGTGACCCTGGGGTTGCTGCAACAGTTGTAAGTATGAAAAATGGTAAATGAGTCACTTTTTCCCCAGTCCATTATAACTTAAAATGGCTGTTAAATGAACTCTTGTTAAGTAGAAGACTAGCTGTACTAAAAAAAAATCAGAATTTTTTTTTTTCATTCAAAATGGGCACTTTTGGGAAAAAAAGGTTTAATCTAAAATGGCCACTTTTGAACAACTGCTAACTGCCAAATGTGAGTCACTTGCCAAATGCCTAGAATGTTGATCAGGTGGCCGTGATCAACCAACTCATATTTATGACGGTCGCAGCGTCCCGGCATCACGTGATTGGCGTTTGCGACTTTCCGACGAGCAAAGCCAATGGGGAAGCCAGATTCATTTAACGACTGTGTTACTAACTTAACTTCAGTGATTCACTGATGACTGTAGCGAGAAAGCTCGTAAAATGGGGGCAAAATTCATTTAAGAAATGTGTCACTTAGAAATGTTGGCCTCAATTGTGGTCGTACGTTGAGGACTACCTGTATAAAGTAAGTTGAAGCAAACTGAATGCCCAGCTTCCTTCTACCGACTTTTCCATAGTTTATTCTGTTATTCTTAGAACAGGGGTCTCCAACCTTGGCAACTTTAAGACTTGTGAACTTCAACTTCCAGAATTCTGGGAGTTGAAGTTCACAAGTCTTAAAATTGGGTTGAGGACCCGTCTTAGAAGATGCTTTCCCGCCATCTGGTGGACAAAATGGCACATTGCAAGCCACACATAAAACAACATCGCCCTGTTGGATAAAGGCTCAATTCATTTAAGTGCTTCCCCATAAGAGGTTTGCACCACAAAAGTGTGACGGTTGTCATCCTGTGAAATTCAAAACACAAACCTGGTAAGCGGAAGGTTTTAACCAGCTCCAGTATCCCCCTTATTTGGATGTGCTGGCTTTTCATAGCAAGAAACTACAACGGAGTAAATCTATTTTTTTAGGATCCAATCTTGGGTCGGTCACCGGGACCAGATAGAATAGGGTTGTTTTTTTCAGAATAATAACTTTATTGTCACTTTGAATGTACGCTCATCGGCATACATTCAAACGAAAAAAGTGTTGCATACAGCCCTGAAAGGGTCACCACCTACATAAATATGACCAAAATAAATAAATAAATACAGTATTATGCATATAAAGGTAAAGATAAAGGTTCCCTCGCACATGCGTGCAAGTCGTTTCCGACTCTAGGGGCTGGTGCTCATCTCCGTTTCAAAGCTGAAGAGCCAGCGCTTGTCCGAGGACGTCTCCGTGGTCATGTGGCCGGCATGACTAGACGCCAAAGGCGCACGGAACGCTGTTACCTTCCCACCGGAGTGGTCCCTATTTTTCTACTTGCATTTTTTACGTGCTTTCGAACTGCTAGGTTGGCAGAAGCTGGGACGAGTAACAGGTGCTCACTCTGCTACGCGGCACTCGGGATTCGACCCACCAAACTGTCGACCATCTGATCGACAAGCTCAGTGTCCTAACCCACTGAACCACCGTGTCCCACAATTATGCATATACTCAGGTATATTATATGACACAGAGAAACAACAGTCTCCTGGGTTTTTGCAGTCATGCTGGAGCCTTTTTTCATGGAACAAAGCTCAGAAGACTAAGCCTCTGGTCCAGGTAACTGACCCAGATTGGATCCTGCAGCATTATCCTGGAACATTCGTAAATCTCTTTGTGTGTGTGTGTGTGTGTGTGTGTGTGTGTGTGTGTGTGTGTGTGTGTATTCAGAGATAATGATAGACCAGCCAAATGAAGAGGGCAAATCTCTGCTTGGAGAGGTTGAAAAAATAAAATTCTCCAATTAGAAGTTGGGAACTGGGCCTCTTGGGCGCTGCATCGTAACTTTTAACAGCCACTGTCAAATGGTCACCTGTAAGGGGAATTACCTGTCCAGAAATAAATATGTATTTCCAGCCTCGGGATAAACAGTACCCCCATACCTGTTTCTATCAGACAAGCAGGAAGGGAAGAGGTTGGGATGGAATAAAAACGACAAACCAGGATAAACAACCAAGCTACGTCTTGAAGCCATCGGAGAAAGGCACTAGCACACTTTATTCGAAGTATGCTACAAAAGTCCGGTATTGACTTTTATTAAGTACTTTTAATAACAAGCATACTTTTAAAGTAACAAAAACTATTGTTCTTTCGACTCGTCAGGAAGTCAGGAATTCCGGCGGGTTTATATTTTACAAGAGGGCAACCCTTATCCTTATGTTTTAAAATGAAAACAGGGGAACGGAAATCGGGACAAACTCAAAACAGAGCTCCACATATGAGCGTGAGTTGGTGCGAGGAAAGCATTGTTAGTGTAAGCTGTTTTAAAAACTTACTTCTATTACACTTAAGGAGGTTACATACTCAAAATGAGGTGCGTGCGTGCACACGGGCAGGCCCACACGTACACACACCCACAGGTCGGCGCACACACACGTAAATTACCTACACACGGATGACAACGGAAACACCCAACATTGGTTTACAAGGTATTTTGTTATTAACACACCATCGGATCCACAGTGAGGGAGGGGATGTGGCTGGAGGCTATGGAGCTTCAAGGAGTCGGGCTTTCCCATTTTGGAGACCCAGCCCATCCATGACTTTGGTGTGGACAACTTGCCTTACGGGTCAGTTTTGTCAAGATCGGGGAAGGGACCTGCTACTGGAGAATTTGCCTGGTGGAAGTGGTGGGGTAAATTCAGAAGTGAGTAAGAAGGCTGGGAAGCGGGGGGGGGGGAAGCTACACAGTGAAGGACATCCGTAGGAGTAGAAGATTTGCAGCGTCAAAGCAATCAAAGCGAAGATCATAACCAAGAACTAAGAAGCTGAGGTTGCTTAAGAGGTGGCCACGAGCAGAGGGGAAGATCTTCATATCGTGTCATCATCAACAAGAGGGAACAGAAACTAAAGGTGGAGCCAGTGGTGAGATTCAGCCAGTTCGCACCAGTTTAGCAAAACTCTGGTAGCTAATTTTTTGTTGCCCAGGCCCAGAATGGACTTCCGGAAGCGGCATCCACACAAAGAACTGGTTGTTCACCTATTTGAATCCCACCACTGGATGGATGGATTAGATTAGATTAGATTAGATTAATGGATGGATAGATGGATAGATAGATCGATACATACATATATACATACATACATACATAGATACATACATACATACATACATACATACATACATAAAATGGTGGAATTCAGCCGGTTTGCACCACTTCGGCAGAACCAGTAGCTAATTTTTTGTTGCCCAGGCCCAGAACGGACTTCCGGAAGCGACATCCATACAGAGAATTGGTTGTTCACTTATTTGAATCCCACCACCAGATGGATGGATAGATTAGATTAGATTAGATTAGATTAATAGATGGATAGATGGATAGATGGATGATAGATACAGTGGTGGAATTCAGCCAGTTTGCACCACTTCGGCAGAACCGATAGCTAATTTTTTGTTGCCCAGGCTCAGAATGGACTTTCAGAAGCAGCATCCACGCAGAGAACCAGTTGTTCACATATTTGAATCCCACCACTGGATGGATGGATGGATAGATAGATAGATAGATAGATAGATAGATAGATAGATAGATAGATAAATAGATAGATAGATAGATGATAGATAGATACAGTGGTGGGATTCAGCCAGTTCGCACCACTTTGGCAGAACTGGTAGCTAATTTTTTGTTGCCCAGGCCCAGAACGGACTTCTGGAAACGGCATCCACACAGAGAACCGGTGGTTCACCTATTTGAATCCCACCAATGGGTAGAATCGTCATTATAGATAAAAGAACGTGGCCTCATTTTCGTGGTTTGTTTTTTTTCTCCCAATGTCAGCAGCCGTCACGTCTTTGATGCTTCCAGCTGTAAACATCTGCCACCGTTTGTGATTGTAACTGACAGGATGATGTTCTTTTTCACACTTGCTTTGAGGTAAAAATTTTGTTTTAATCCTCCAGGACCCATTTCTACCAATATCTCTGTCACAACTCCTTTGTTTTTGATTAGATGGCTACAAATAATAATAATAATAATAATAATAATAATAATAATAATAATAATAATAATAATAATAATAATAATAATAATATAGGTACCAATAGTACCAATAGGTGGTACCAATAGTAATAGGCACCTCGGGTGCAATCCCAAAACAACTGGAGCACCACTTGGACACCATCATCGGCACTGACACATTCGCTATTAGTCAATTGCAAAAGGTGGCCTTACTAGGAACTGCTTCCATCCTGCGACGAGATCTGCAATACCATCAAACATCCACATCTGCCTATCCCAGGCCCCAGATTGATAGGTAACAAAAATGCCAAATCCAGTCTGAACATCTGGCTGACTGTGCGATGATTAATAATAATAATAATAATAATAATAATAATAATAATAATAATAATAATAATAATAATAATAAGAGTATAATAATGTGGGAAGGGACCTTGGAGGTCTTCTAGTCCAACCCCCTGCTCAGGCAGGAGATCCTATACCCTTTCAGACAAATGGTTTCTTTTCTTTCTCTTTTTTGCAACATACCAAAAGCTAAAACACACTGCAGGATCCTGGGACACGGATATTCACCTTCATTCGCTAAAACATATGATGAATGGTTGTGGGAACTGGGAATGTCTAGCCCAGGGGTCAGCAACCTGTAACAGTGAAAGAGCCACTCGGAACCGGTTCCCTCACAAAAGGAAAAACTGGGAGCTGCAAAAAAATGTGTGCACATGCATGTACATGCGCGCATGCGCAGAACAGGGTTTGACTGAAGAGTGGAGCCTAGACGAGATATGCACCTACCCTGCATATTTGAATTGATTGGTTGAACTTTTTTAGTCCCACTTTTTTTTTTTGGACTGCACATGGCAGAGGACTGGGAGCCGCAGGAGACGGTTGAAAGAGCCGCATGCGGCTCCGGAGCCGCGGGTTGCAGACCTGTGGTCTAGCCTAACAAAGAGAAGGACCAGGGGTGACATGATGGCAGTCTTCCAATATTTGAGGGGCTGCCCCAAAGGAGAGGGGGGTCCACTTATTCTCCAAAGCCCCTGAAGGCAGGACAAGAAACAACGGATGGAAACTAATCAAGGAGAGAAGCAACCTGGATTTAAGGAGAAACTTCCTGACAGTGAGGACAATTAACCAGGGGAACAACCTTGCCTCCAGAAGTTCTGGGTGCTCCATCACTGGAGATTTTTAAGAAGAGACTGGACAGCCATTTGTCCAGAATAATATAGGGTCTCCTGTTTAAGCAGAAGGTTGAACTAGAAGACTTCCAAGGACTATTATTCTATATTCTGTAAATTTCATTTAAGGAGGGATCAGCAATTCTCTACATTTGTAGAATTATGGGGTTGTTTTTTTTTTGTTCTTTCTGGACTCAAAAAGAATTGACTTTGGGGCCTACACGTCAGAAAGGAGCAAGATTGCACCTTGTGGATTTGTACTATTGAAATCTCCAATAATTCTAAGAGAATGTTCTTAGGACCGGACAACACGATGAATAGCTCCGTGCTCCTTATTACTGTCACTTCTAATAAAGCTAGAGCTGCTACTATCCTGAAGCATTTTTATAAGCCTACAGAAAGTAAAAGAATCAGGGCAATATCAGAAAACAGTCCTCCATCTTGGTTACAGCCCTGGAGATGAATAAAATGCTTCTGGCTAACAAAAGTCCTGGTTCAAATCCTTGTCCATTCATTACGTGGATGATGGATCCATGCAATTTAAGGAACGGGTGAGTTTTCTAGTACTATTGAGTAAACCTGTGGTAATGAGGACCTCTCCTTTCAACCTTTATTATCCTAAGCATTATTAGGTTCACTCTGGATTTGGTCAGACTGACCGAGTAAATTGTATCCCAGTAATTGCCGTGTGTTCACTTTGAATATGACTTAACCTCAGTCAAGCTAATTTCAGGTAGCCCCTGTCTTACTTTCACGATTCAGCCCAACATTTTTGTTGCTAAGTGAGATAGTTGTTAAGTGAATTTTGCCCCATTTTACGACCTTTCTTGCCACCGTCGTTAAACAAATCACTGTGGTTAAGTTAATGACACGGTTGTTAAGTGAATCTGGCTTCCCCCATTGGCTTTGCTTGTCTGGAGGTCACAAATGGGGGGATCACGGGGACACTGCGACCGTCATACGCGGGGGGCTGGACTAGAGGACCTCCAAGGTCCCTCCCAGCTCTATTCTATATTAAATATTAAATAAATGCGAGTCAGTTACCAAGCGTCTCAGTTTTGATTACGTGACCATGGGGATCGTAAGAGTGAAAAACGCTTTTTTCAGCGCCGTTGTAATTTTGAACAGTCAGTAAATGGGCTGTTGTAAGTCGAGGACTGCCTGGACACTGAGTGTTTTTCCAACCAGCATTGGTGACCAATGATAGAGAACCAGAATAAAGCCAAACCATGGGACCTTGACAATTTCTTACAGATTTGCCTTTTATCTTCACCGTCTCGATTATCTGAAACTTCTACATACCTTTGTTTTCATTTTCTAGGTCTCTGCATTGTGGCTACACATGTACGTGATCGTATGTACACACACTACTCTGATTTGATCAAATCATGGAATTCCCCAGGCTGTTCCAGAAGAATAAGACCACCTAGTTTCCGCTGGTTGATTAAAAACGTTTTAAAAAATCCGCTTCGTTTAACCGGGAAAATTCTTTCCCTTGCGTAAAATGCAGCTGGCAACAGATCTTTGTCATGCCACATACATGGTGAAGGATAATCAACTTTCCTTCTGGTGTAAGGTTTTAGTTAAGCATTGTGCAACATCGAATCATAGACTAGACTAAACTAGATTAGAATAGAATAGAATAGAATAGAATAGAATAGAATAGAATAGAATAGAAAATATAGAATAGAACAGAACAGAAAATATAGAATAGAATAGAATAGAATAGAATAGAATAGAATAGAATAGAATAGAATAGAATAGAATAGAATAGAATAGAATAGAATAGAATAGAATAACAGAGTTGGAAGGGACCTTGAAGGTCTTCTAGTCCAGCCCCCCTGCTCAGGCAGGAAACCGTATCATTTCAAACAAGAGATTGGTTCTTCAGTTCTTCCTAAAAAGCATTCACAACTTCTGGAGGCAGGTTGTTCCACTGGTTAATTGTTCAGGCATTCCTCAACTTACCACAGCTCGTTTAGCGACTGTTTGAAGTTACAACTAAATATAGATTTATGACCATTTGTCACTCATTGTGGCATCCCCATGGTCGCGTGATCAGAATTAAGACACTTGGCAACGGTCTCATATTTATGACGGTCGCCGGGGGTCACGCCATCCCCTTTTGCGACCTTCTGAAAAGCAAAGTCAGTGCGGGGGAAAGCCAGGTCCGGCTAAACAACAGTGTTGCTAGCTTGACAACCCTTAACCAGTGTGGCAAGAAAAGTCGCAAAAACGGGGCAAAGCTCTCTTAACAATTGTCTCACTTAGCGTCAGAAAACTCAAAGACAGCTTATTTAGTAGTTGACACATTGACACACACACACACACACATATATATATGTCTGTGTGTATATGTGTGTGTGTGTGTGTGTGTGTGTGTCTTGGTGTATTCGGGTCTTTTCCTGTGTATGTATGTATATATATATATATGCAAATGCGATGTTACATATGAACCCCTCAAGTCAGATCTCCTGAGCGGGCAGCGTTCCCAGCCGTGGCTCCCCAATATTTCTGGATGTGTCTGTGTTCTTTGCCAGTCGTTGGGCGGAGCATGTAAACCCTCCGTCGTGATGCCCTCGGGGCCATTCCCAAAGGGAGCACGGGGGAGGTAGCTGCCTTCAGAGGCAGCCTTGAGATTGGCTGGAGGAGGGGAGGCCGAACGTTGCACCTCTGAAGCCTCTCTCTCTCTCTCTCTCTCTCTCTCTCTCTCTCTGAAGGGCTGCATTCCTTTCCTTGCCTTTCCTCCACTCTCCTTCCTTCCTTTCCTCCACTCTCCTTCCTCCTTTCTTTTCCTTTCCTCCATTCTCCTTCCTTCCTTTCCTCCACTCTCCTTACTCCTTTCCTTTCCTCCATTCTCCTTCCTTCCTTCCTTTCCTTTCTTTCCTTCCTTCCTTCCTTCTTTCCTTTCCTTTCCTTTCCTTTCCTCCATTTTCCTTCCTTCCTTCCTTTACTCCACTCTCCTTCCTCCTTTCCTTTCCTGCATTCTCCTTCCTTCCTTCCTTCCTTCCTTCCTTCCTTCCTTCCTTCCTTCCTTCCTTCCTTCCTTCTTTCCTTTCCTATCCTTTCCTCCATTCCCCTTTCTTCCTTTCCTTTCCTTTCCTTCCTTTCCTTTCCTTTCTTTTCCTTTCCTTTTCCTCTCCTTTCTCCTTTCTCTTCTCCTCTTTCCTTCTCTTCCTCCTCCTTCTTTCCTTTTATCTCTCTCTTCCTCTCGTTCTTTCCTTTCCCTCTCTTCTCCTCCTTACTCCTCTTCTCTCCCGTTTCCTCCTCCTCCTCCTCTTCCCCCTCTCCCGTTTCCTCCTCCTTTCCTCTCCCCTTTCCTCCTCCCTTCCCCTCCTCCTTCCTCCTCTCCTTCCCCTCTCCCCTCCCCTCCTCCTCTTCCCCTCCCCTCTCCTTCCCTGCTAAGACCATAGCTAAGAGGTAAGGGACAGGCAAACATGCAAGGCAGACATTTAAATGGCTTTTCCCTCTCCCCCCCCCAGTGACAAAATGGCGGAAGAAGGTGAGTTAGTTCTCCTTCCACTGATTTTTCCAAGAAAGAACCCTAACCCCAAAATCCCTCCCCCACCCCCCATCCGTAACTCTACCCCAGTGCAACTTCACACTGGGAAACCATCATCTCAGCTACACAAAGGACTGCATGAGAAACGCCCTCTTCGTTGCAGGTGGGCTAAACCCCCAAGAAAGGGCGAAGAGGGGAACCACGGAGGCCAGAACGGAGCATGTGCAAATGGCGGATGAAAAAAACAACAACAACCACACGTTTTGCGGGTAGCATGAAACACGACCGTCTCTTTTGGGTGTGGCGAGGCAGCGGCAAAGGATATCCCGTTTTCTTCCAGGCATTTTAAGTGAAGGAATTCCCTTCCCTTCCCTTCCTGCTTCTTGCAAGGTTTTCTTCCCTCCTTAAGAAGCGTGCAAATTTCTTTCACGCGTGGACGTTGATCGCTCCCCCTCTGACGCGCGTGTTCCCCTCGTGTGACATTTCATGCCCACCTCCTGAATGTTGTCGAGAGCCGTGGTTTCTAATCAGCTGATGGCCAAATTCGTGTTTGAATCTTCTCACCAAAAGAATTCTTCCCGGATCTGTGTTTAGACGGCAGCTTTTTCATTCATTCATTCATTCATTCATTCATTCATTCATTCATTCATTCATTCATTCATTCATTCGTGTTCTCTTCATCCCAGGATCTTCTCGCAGGCTTCTCCTCCATTGATGTTGATGTACAAAAGCTGTTGCTCGATTTTGTTTGTGCTCATTCTACTGAGGACTCGCTTAACAGAACTGCAGAGCAAAACAACACAGGGAGAAAACAGAGTTAAGTACTCGAAAGAAACTCAGGTTTGCATTTTTGTTTTAAGTCAAACACGTTTCTGGAGCCTTGGTGGAGCAGTGGGCTAATGCCTCCTTAAGTAACACCAGCTGCCTGCAATTAGTGCAGGTTCGCCTCCCACCAGGCTCAAGGTTGACTCAGCCTTCCATCCTTCCCAGGTAGGTAAAATGAGGACCCAGATTGTTGGGGGCAATTAAGCTGACTTTGTAATAATGCCGCTTGGGGTGTGTGTGTGAAAGCCCTAATAAGCAGGCATATACATAGAATGAAGGCTACTGCTAAGCTTGTAAGCCGCCCTGAGTCTTCGGAGAAGGGCGGGATATAAATGGAATTAAAATAAATAAAAATAAATAAAACATAAGGAAGTTGTGTTTCAGCTTTAGGTAATACGCTGGGTAAATACAGGTTTTCCTGTAGTTGTCGATCAGTTTTCTGCCCCTCACCCATCCACTTGCTCCGAAATCAGCTTTCAGTAAATAAATAGACGCGGAACAGAAACTCAAAGAGGCAAGATGATGATCAAAAAAGCACATATTCCGGGGTTGATGTTCCTGATGATTGTCAGATGTCCATCAGCTCGAGGCTGTGTACTGGAAGTTGTGTTACATTAGAACAGTTTAGTTGTATGTTAAGTTTAGTAGCAATTGTATGATACGTTTAGTGGCATTTGTATGTTAAGTTTAGTTGCATTTGCTAGGGCTTATTTCCCAGTTAGGTCTTATTTTCAGGGAAATGGTATATTCAAACATC
Source organism: Vipera ursinii (assembly GCF_947247035.1). Lineage (NCBI taxonomy): Eukaryota > Metazoa > Chordata > Lepidosauria > Squamata > Viperidae > Vipera > Vipera ursinii. The sequence goes on along the minus strand of NC_139515.1, from coordinate 3,745,971 downwards.
GGGAGATATTTGAGTATACGTCTCCTTGCACCATTTTAGAGTACTACATTAGCGACCTCAAAAGAATCCCAAGTTACGTGTGGTGAAAAAGCAACAGCCTGAGATTCTATTCACACAACGAGCTAAATCAGGCTAGTCAATGGCCTATCTTTTGACAGGTCCATTGTAGTATTTAATTAGTTACTTTTCGATGCAAAGTACTTGCTGGGTGAAGCTAGAAAGTCAGTAACCAAGTTAAACACACTGGACAAAGCCAAACACTCAAAGCAACACAACTTCCAACGCCTGTTGTATACACGGGCCCAAAATGTACGACTCTGCAAAGGTCACGTGGTCAGAATCTAGCCCTGATGACGTTAGGTGCTCAGATAATGAAATGTCTGCGAGAAAACTACCTAGTTCAGACGGCAGCATGGACTCCTCATTTCAACCCCGGGCTACAAATATTCCTGTCAACACTGCTAACATTGGATGTTGTTGCTTTGACCATAGATTGAGATGTAACTATTTTCTTCTTATCTTTTACTCTTAGAGTTAAGAGTTAGATGATGCTGAGGGGAGGAATGTGCATGAGAGTTTAGCTAGACATAAAAAGGCTGAACCTAGTGTGAGCACCAAGGTTATTGAAATAAGAGATGATAAAGAATTGGTGGCTAGAGAGCTGGAGGGGAAGCCCGCATTTCAAACTAATTGGATAATGTGATTTATGACTGTTAATTGGGGGAGGGAATTGTGCTTTCATACTATGTGTTCAGAGGAGGGGAACTTGGTTTTTGGCTTCGATTATGTTAGTGCCGATGCCATGCTGCTCGAATAAAGATTCTTTAAGATAAACAATGCCTCGACGTTCTTTGAAGAGTTCCATTTGTTGGAACTATGACATTAAGCCAAAATCTCCAACTTTCCTAACTACCTAGGGGTCCTGAGTCCCAGTCACTGACATTTCCCCTTTATTGACACTCAACTTCAAAAGGTCTGTCTTCTTAAAATTGTGATATTTGGCGGGCTATGAAAATATTACCCCATTTCACTCCCCTTTTTCAATAGCTGCATGTTGTGAAAGAGTGAGCTTGTGTGTGTGTGATTGGGGAAGGGGTGCTAAGAGGGTGAGGATGAATTACAGGTGTTCCTCAATTTACATTTCACTTAGTGACCGTTCGAAGTTTCAACAGCGGCGCAAAAAGTGACTTACGACCGTTTTTCACATTTACAGCCATTGCAGCATCCCCCAGATTCGGACACTTGGCAACTGGTTCATACTTACGACGGCTGCCATCTCCCGGGGGGGTGTCACATGATCCCCTTTTGTGACCTTCCGACAAGCAAAGTCACCGCGGGAAGCCAGATCCACTGAACAGATGTGTTACTAACTTAACAATTGCAGGGGTTCACGTAACAAATGTGGCAAGAAAGGTCGTAAAATGGGGCAAAACTCAGTTAACAAATGTCTCACTTAGCATCAGAAATTTCGGGCTCTGTTGTGGCCGTAAGTCGAGGACGACCTGTAGTAACAGGAAAAAACAACAACATGTCCCTGATTGTCCTCCTTGGCCAGCACCCCCTTCTATTTTTACAACGGCAAGATTACATTAGCATTTATTTGCTAAAAATAAGCATCATTCATTTGTAGCTCCTTACAGAGTGCACGGCAGTAAAACCTTAATTTGCCACTCCCAGTTAAGAAGCTGGTGTTTTAAAAGGCAAATTGTTTTATGCAAAAATTCACTTGCCGCAGTCCCCCCGGCAATGTTGCTGCAACTGCCTGTCCGCGAGGAACGCTACATCAACGGTGCCACCTTTTCAATGGCAACTTTTTCCAGCGAATCAGCTACTCAATCAAACTGAATGGAGCTGGAAGGGACCTTGGAGGTCTTCTAGTCCACCCCCCCCCCGCTCAGGCAGAAGACCCTACACCAGAGGTAGAGAACCTTGGCTCTCAATTCTGGGAGTTGAAGTCCACGAGTCATAAAAGAGCCAAGGTTGCCTACCCCTGCCCTACACCATTTCAGACAAGAGATTGGTTTAAAGTTACAACGGTACTGAAAAAAGTGTCTTATGACTGTTTTTCAGACCTATGACCGTTGCGGCGTTCCCCAGGATCACGTGATTTACTTTCGGATGCTTGACAACCGACTCACATTTATGACGGTTGCCGTGTCCTGTGATTCCCTTTTGCAGCCTTCTGACAAGCAACGTCCACGAGGGAAGCCAAATTCACTTAACAACTGTGTTACGAATTTAAGAACTGCAGTGATTCGCTTAAGAAGCGGGGCAAGGGAAGTTCGTAAAATGGGCCAAAACTCACTTAAGAAATGTCCCACTTGGCAGCATAAACGTTTGGGCTCAATTGGGGTGGTAGATCCTTGGTGGAGCAGTGGGCTAATGCCTCCTTAAGTAACACCAGCTGCCTGCAATTAGTGCAAATTCGAGTCCCAACAGGCTCAAGGTTGACTCAGCCTTCCATCCTTCTGAGGTAGGTAAAATGAGGACCCAGATTGTTGGGGGCAATAAGCTGACTTTGTAATAATGCCGCTTTGGGGGGGGGCGAAAGCCCTAATAAGCAGGCATATACATAGAATGAAGGCTATTGCTAAGCACATTGATTTGTGCTTTAGATTGTAAGCCGCCCTGAGTCTTCGGAGAAGGGTGGGAAATAAATGGGATTTTAAAAAAAATGAGGACCCCCCTGTATTTCTAAATGTGAGCAGGTGAGAAGGGGGCGACGTTCGAAGCGAGGAATCGACGCAAGCCCACATCGGTCCCACTTAAACCACCTTCACAAGGTAGCGAAGCGAGTCTATCTAACCGGAAACTTCTGTTGCTCAGATGAGGTTATAAATGTTTACAGCCCTCCAAAATCAATTTTAGAAGCCGAAGTTCTTCACTTAAGATGCTCCCTGACAGCAATTAGCGCCTCGTGTTTCCTATAAAAGGCCACCCTGATGCCCCCTTGAAATGTCTCGGGGTGCGTGGTGCGTGGTGCGAATCAGGAAGTGCCAAACTAACGTTGCAGGATGAGCTTTCTGCACCAGGTACGTGCAGAAGATTTCCGAGGCGTCAACAACAACAGCAACAAGTCCCCTGCTCCAACAGAAGAACCTATACCATCTCAGACAAGTGACTGTCTACCTTCTTCTTAAAAACCTCCAGTGATGGAGCGCCCACGGTTTCTGGTGGCAAGCTGTTCCACTGGTTAATTGTCCTCACTGTCTGGAAGTTTCTCCTTAATTCCAGGTTGCTTCTCTCTTTGGTCAGTTTCCAACCGTTGTTTCTTGTCCTGCCCTCTGGTGCCTTGGAGAATAATGTGACCCCCTCTTCTTGGTGGCAGCCCCTCAAATACTGGAACTGCTGCTATCATGTCTCCCCTATTTCTTTAGACTAGCCAAACCCAAGTCCTGCAGCTGTTCTTCGTACGTTTTAACCTCCAAGCCTTGGATCATTTTAGTTTTTTTTTAATCCCATTTATATCCCGCCCTTCTCTGAAGACTCAGGGCGTCTTACAGTCTAACACAAGTCTAGCACAAATCAATGTGCTTAGCAATAGCCTTCATTCTACCTGCTGCCGGCATCAACTTCCCTCCGCCCTGTGCGTTCCCACACAGAGGGCCTCCTCAGGGTGCCACCGGTCAGAGAATGTCGTCTGGTGGCCCCCAGGGGGAGGGCCTTCTCTGTGGGCGCCCCGGACTTATGGAATTGGTTGCCGGTTGAGCTCCAGATGGCGCCCGACCTTCGCTCCTTCCGACGCGATCTGAAGACCTATTTATTCGAACAAGCCGGCCTGGCCTGATGGGGGATGGGTTGGGATTTTATTGTGGTTTTTATATTATTATTTATTGTTTTAGCTTGGGCCTTGTATTTAATTCTTTTTTAACTTTTGTATCCTGTATTTTATATGTGCCCTGTTCACCGCCCTGAGTCCTTCGGGAGAAGGGCGGTATACAAATAAAATTAACATTAACATTAACATTATATGCCTGCTTATTAGGGCTTTCGCCCCCCCCCCCAGCGGCATTATTACAAAGTCAGCTTATTGCCCCCAACAATCTGGGTCCTCATTTTACCTACCTCGGAAGGATGGAAGGCTGAGTCAACCTTGAGCCTGGTGGGACTCGAACCTGCACTAATTGCAGGCAGCTGGTGTTACTTAAGGAGGCATTAGGCCACTGCTCCACCAAGGCTCTTGAGTTGCTCTTCTCTGAATTTTTTCCCAAACTCTCAACATCTTTTTTTGTGATAGGTTGAACAAAACTGGCTGCAGTGTTCCAGGTGTGGCCTCACTAGGCTTTTTATAAAGCGGTACTAATACTTGGTGTGATCTTGATTCTATGCCTCTGTTTATACAACCCAGGAGTGTATTAGCTTTTTTGGCTGGTGCTGCACACGGCTGGCTCATGGTCAAGTTATCGTCCACTGGGACTCCAAGGTCCCTTCCACAGTTACTGTACAATATTACTAAGGTGATTACTAAAGTAAAAGGTAAAGATTCCCCCGCACATACGTGCTAGTCGTTTCCAACTCTAGGGGCCGGTGCTCATCTCCGTTTCAAAGCCGAAGAGTCAGCGCTTGTCCAAGGACGTCTCTGTGGGCATGTGGCCGGCATGACTAGACGCCAAAGGCGCACGGAACGCTGTTACCTTCCCACCGTAGTGGTTCTTATTTTTCTACTTGCATTTTTTTACGTGCTTTCGAACTGCTAGGTTGGCAGAAGCTGGGACGAGTAACAGGCGCTCACTCTGCTACGCGGCACTCGGGATTCGACCCGCCAAACTGCCGACCTTCTGATCGACAAGCTCAGCGTCCTAACTCACTGAGCCACTGCATCCCTTGTAAGGTGATTAGTACCTCTTCACTAAGTCTGGGTATTCATTTGTAATGGTTGGTGATGTCAGAAAACGCTTCCTTCAAGTCTTTGATACATTAAACATTTCTACGACATTTTTTTTAGCTACTGAGCTGGTATTCTGCCCACGGCCTATAGATAAGTTTTTATTTTACTGAAGGATGGTGAAGGTGGCCCAAATGTTTAAGGGCAAAACAGAAGACTCTCCTCACTCCTGTCACATCCACAAAGGAGCAACAATCCCTGCCTTAACCTTCACAACGGTCCTAAATCTTGGGATTGTAATCTTTACATACAATCTTGCCATCTCAACAGGGCATGGCAAAGGGGGAGGCTGCAGTGCCGCTCGCGACCACCAGGTGGCACGTTTCTCCCAAAGTTGAACAAGTTCGCCTAAGAAAAACTCCATAGAATAAGTTTCCAGCCTGTAGTTTATAATTTAACATTTCCGCATCTCCGGCACAACATTCAACAAGCGCTTACAGATACTGTCTGTTGGAAGACGCATGCAATTACGCAGAGCCTCCTCAATTTTAGGCAATCGCGCTTGGCCAGCCTGGTGGCTGCCACTTCGCCATTTAATTCCTGTCTTCCACGCATCGGAAACGCGGCATAAATCAGCTTTTCATGGATTTAATTTTGCCTGGCAGCCTATGGAGAGGGATCTTAGATGAATTACATAGGAACATGCCTAGGCTGGAGCTTGATTTCCCCAAAGTAACTCAGCCTCAGCTATCAGCTCCTGCTCGGAAGCTTCATTAACTGGGGGGCTAGCTTGGGAACAGTTGGGGGGGACGGTCTTAGCAAGTTTTCAATTCACCCCCGCCCCCGTGATCAGTGGTGGGATTCAAATAGGTGAACCACCGGTTCTCTGGGTGGATGCCGCTTCCAGAAATCCGTTCTGGGCCTGGGCAACAAAAAAGTAGCTACCAGTTCTGCCGAAGTGGTGCGAACAGGCTGAATCCCACCACTGTATCTGTCTGTCTGTCTGTCTGTCTGTCTGTCTGTCTGTCTGTCTGTCTGTCTATCTATCTATCTATCTATCTATCTATCTATCTATCTATCTATCTATCTATCTATCTAACTTTCTTTATCTATCTAGCATCTGTCTGTCTAGTCTCTCTCTCTCTCTCTCTCTCTCTCTCTCTATCGATCCATCCATCCATCCATCCATCCATCCATCCATCCAGTGGTGGGATTCAAATAGGGGAACAACCGGTTCTCTGTATGGATGCCACTTCCAGAAGTCCATTCTGGGCCTGGGCAACAAAAAATTAGCTACCAGTTCTGCCGAAGTGGTGCGAACAGGCTGAATCCCACCACTGTATCTATCTGTCTGTCTGTCTGTGTGTCTCTCTGTCTGTCTGTCTATCTATCTATCTATCTATCTATCTATCTATCTATCTATCTATCTATCTATCTATCTATCATCTATCTATCTATCTAACTCTCTTTATCTATCTAGCATCTGTCTGTCTGGTCTCTCTGTCTCTCTCTCTCTCTCTCTCTCTCTCCATCCATCCATCCATCCATCCATCCATCCAGTGGTGGGATTCAAATAGGGGAACAACCGGTTCTCTGTATGGATGCCACTTCCAGAAGTCCATTCTGAGCCCAGGCAACGAAAAATTAGCTACCGGTTCTGCCGAAGTGGTGCAGACTGGCTGAATACCACCACTGACTGACTGACTGTCTGTCTGTCTGTCTGTCTGTCTGTCTGTCTGTCTGTCTGTCTGTCTGTCTATCTATCTATCTATCTATCTATCTATCTATCTATCTATCTATCTATCTATCTATCTATCTATCTATTTCTATATCTATCTAGAGAAGGTGGAAGAAAAAATAATGCATTAACGCAGGTAGTCCTTGGCTTACGACGGCAGTTGACCCCCAAATTTCTGTCACTAAGCGAGACAGCTGTTAGGCGAGTTTTGCTCCATTGTAAAAATGCGCTTCTTTGAGTGGAGAGTGGCACCTGTGTGTGTTTTTTAAACATTGTTGTACAGATAGTCCTTGATTTACAACAGTTTGCCTACTGACTGTCCAAAGTTACAACGGCACTTATGACTGTTTTTCACACCTACGACCGTTACAGCGTCCCCAGGGCCACATGATTTACATTCGGACGCTTGGCAACTGTCTCACATTTATGACGGTCGCAGCGTCCTGGGGGGTTTTCATGTGACCCCCTTTTGCCACCTTCTGATGAGCAAAGTCAATGGGGGAAGTCAAATTCACTTAACAACCATGTTAATGATTTAGCAACCGCAGTGATTCACTTAGCAACCGTGGCAAGAAATGTCATAAAATGGGGCAAAGTTCGCTTAAGCAATTTCTCACTTCGCAACATACATTTTGGGCTCAATGGCGGTCGTACGTTGAGCGCTACCTGTACAATCCATTCTCAGGGTTATTGTTATCCTAAAATGTGAATTTCCCACAGCTCACTTATTCTGGGGTGTGTTGTTCTTGTTGTTTTTTGTCCCCCAGTTTTGCTCTTTTTCAGTACCTGGCCACAATCGCTTCAACAGAGACGGGCAGCCTATCAATTTAATACACAAATTCTTTTCTGGGACTTAGTTCTAAAGAGCAAAATGCAAAGTTTTGCAGAAGCAAGAAAGATTTTCAGCCTAAACAAGGTAGGACTCCCCCCCACACACACACAGCTTAGAACTCTCACAATGTAAGTGTGTCTCTGTGAAGTCACACACACACAAAAAAAAAACACTGTCCAAAATGCATGTTGCTTGTTAATCTCCCTTAAACCGTGTTTAATATTAATAAAATCCTGTGCTGTAAGCCAGTTGAAAAACTAGAATGTCAGTCACAGGAAAGGCTGAAAGAGCATCAGTGAGTTTCTTTGGATAGAACAGAATACATTTTAAATAATTTAAAGAAGGAAAGGCTTTTGCACAATTCCTCACCTTTTCCTCGGTATTACAAAACAGATGCATAAATACATATATTACATAGGCTTGTTCAGAGGGGAAGGAGAGAAAAAAAAGAGACACATTTATGTAACTTAGCCAGACGGACAGGAATTTAAAAAGCAAATTAATCATAATTAGGATCACAAACGAAGCATTAAGAGTCAAACACAATCCTCTTAATTGCTTAGTAAAAATTCTGGAATTGCTTCCTTTAATCTAAAACAACAACAACAACAATCCAAAAAACCAAGATAAGATCAAAGGCTCGGGAAAATAGACAGAAAGGCTCTAAGCACATAATCCACTAAGCCTCCCAAGAAACAAACCGACAAGTAACCAAGTTCAACATGTTGTGTGTATGCAGCTTTGGGTTTCAAAGAGCCTTGGTGGAGCAGTGGGCTAATGCCTCCTTAAGTAACACCAGCTGCCTGCAATTAGTGCAGGTTCGAGTCCCACCAGGCTCAAGGTTGACTCAGCCTTCCATCCTTCCGAGGTAGGTAAAATGAGGACCCAGATTGTTGGGGGCAATAAGCTGACTTTGTAATAATGCCGCTTGGGGGGGGCAAAAGCCCTAATAAGCAGGCATATACATAGAATGAAGGCTATTGCTAAGCACATTGATTTGTGCTTCTTAGATTGTAAGCCGCCCTGAGTCTTCGGAGAAGGGCGGGATATAAATGGGATTTTTTAAAAAAATTGAGGACCCCCCTGTATTACTAAATGTGAGCAGGTGAGAAGGGGGTGACGTTCAAAGCGAGGAATCGACGCAAGCCAACATCGGTCCCACTTAAAAAAACTTCACAAGGTAGCGAAGCGAGTCTGTCTAACCGGCTATTGCTAAGCACATTGATTTGTGCTTAAAATTGTAAGCTGCCCTGAGTCTTCGGAGAAGGGCGGGATATGAATGGGATTAAAAAAAAAATTAAACAGATCAAGCGTGTTTCGAGACCCTAGACAGGTAGTTAAAAAAATAACTCAAAATGCCCTGTGGAAACAAAAGCAAAATAAATTAGAAAACATATTTACATCGGTAGATCTGCCTGTAAACAGATCTGTCCGCTAGACCAGCATTTTTCAAACGTGGAAACATGTTGGCTGGGGGGGGGGAAGGAACTCTGGGAGATGAAGGTCACACCGTTTAACGTTGCCCAGGTTGAAGAACAGCATGTTAGATTTTATTGGTCCAAGGAAGGACAATATTTGTAGCTCAGGGTTAAAATGTGGGGTCCTTGGTGTTCTCTGGGCTTGGTTGATTCCTTGCAGACGTTTCGTTACCCAAATAGCTAACATCCTCAGTGCTAGAAGGGAGAAGGGTTTGTGGAATGATGGAGGAGGAGGAGGAGGAGAGGAGGAGGAGGAGGAGGAGGAGGAGGAGGAGGAGGAGGAGGAGGAGGAGGAGATGATACTGTGGGGTCCTTGGTGCTCTCTGAGCTGGGTGGTTTTCTTGCAGACATTTCATGACCCAACTAGGGAACATCATCAGTGCTAGAAATTAGGGTTTCTGGAATGATGGAGGAGGAGGAGGAGGAGGAGGAGGAGGAGGAGGAGGAGGAGGAGGAGGAGGAGGAGAGGAGGAGAGGAGGAGGAGGAGGAGGAGAACAGTGACTGTGGGGTCCTTGGTGCCCTCTGAGCTTCGTTGTTTCCTTGCAGATGTTTCATTACCCAACTAGGTAACATCATCAGTGCTAGAAAGGAGTAGAGTTTGTGGAATGATGGAGGAGGAGGAGGAGGAGGAGGAGGAGGAGGAGGAGGAGGAGGTGGAGGAGGAGGAGGAGGAGGAGATGATACTGTGGGGTCCTTGGTGCTCTCTGAGCTTGGTGGTTTTCTTGCAGACATTTCCTGACCCAACTAGGGAACATCATCAGTGCTAGAAATAAGTAGGGTTTCTGGAATGATGAGGAGGAGGAGGAGGAGGAGGAGGAGGAGGAGGAGGAGGAGGAGGAGGAGGAGGAGGAGGAGAACAGTGACTGTGGGGTCCTTGGTGCTCTCTGAGCTTGCTTGTTTTCTTGCAGACGTTTCATGACCCAAGTAGGTAACATCGTCAGTGCTAGTAAGGAGTGGGATCCACCCCCAGTTTATCTTCTAGTGGCTTGCCCTGTCAGTGTTGGTGGGGGTCGTCTTAGAGATTGTTTGCCTGGCTGTTTATGGTTGGCTTGTTTGGCAATTCCTTAATTGGGGCATTCTTTACCCCAAAGGTGCTTTTTCATGAGGCAACTGGACTTTTTTGGTTTTCCTATGAACGAACACGTTTCGCTTCTCACCGAGAAAGTGAAGAAGCTTCTTGGATGAGAAGCAAAATGTCTTCAAAAGGAAAAATCAGGAAGTCCAGTTGCCTCCTGAAAAAGCCTCTTTGGGATAACCGTGGATCTGGATGACTGAGGATCTCCACAGACACGAGTATTATTTACTTTTAATTGTTGGTCTGATGTTAATCTTGGAGTTCATTTCTGCTCATCTGGGTGCTGATTGTTTCTGAACACCGATGATGTTCCCTAGTTGGGTCATGAAACGTCTGCAAGAAAGCCACCAAGCTCAGAGGGCACCAAGGACCCCAAACTCCTCCTCCTCCTCCTCCTCCTCCTCCTCCTCCTCCTCCTCCTCCTCCTCCTCCTCCATCATTCCACAAACTCTACTCCTTTCTAGCACTGATGATGTTACCTAGTTGGGTAATGAAACATCTGCAAAGAAGCCACCAACCTCAGAGGGCACCAAGAACCCCAAACTCCTCCTCCTCCTCCATCATTCCACAAACTCTACTCCTTTCTAGCACTGATGATGTTACCTAGTTGGGTAATGAAACATCTGCAAAGAAGCCACCAAGCTCAGAGGGCACCAAGAACCCCAAACTCCTCCTCCTCCTCCATCATTCCACAAACTCTACTCCTTTCTAGCACTGATGATGTTCCCTAGTTGGGTCATGAAACGTCTGCAAGAAAGCCACCAAGCTCAGAGGGCACCAAGGACCCCAAACTCCTCCTCCTCCTCCTCCACCACCACCTCCTCCTCCACCTCCACCTCCTCCTCCTCCATCATTCAACAAACTCTACTCCTTTATAGCACTGATGATGTTCCCTGGTTGGGTAATGAAACATCTGCAAGGAAACCACCAAGCTCAGAGGGCACCAAGGACCCTGCAGTCCTCCTCCTCCTCCTCCTCCTCCATCATTCCACAAACCCTACTCCTTTCTAGCACTGATGATGTTTACTAGTTGGGTCATGAAACGTGTGCAAGAAAGCCACCAAGCTCAGAGGGCACCAAGGACCCTAACCCTTTATTTTTCCTTTCATAGCAAGAAGCTCCGGGGTCTTCTTTTGTCTCCACTTTGAAATATTTGACCTGGTGCAGATTCCCACCATCATCTCAGATCTGGAATCCAAACTTTCCACTCTTAAGCTAGTTTCTCAAGTTTGATGTAGGATCTGTGGTCAGGCTTTAAATACCGAAACTCTGTTATTTTCACGCCTCTGTTCTTTATTTTGATTGTATCTCAGGGTTGTGTTTTTTTTTTTAAAAAAAAATCTCTTGTGTCCTAGTTCACGCAAGCCTATTTTTGTCCCATCGTTTAGATGCTAGCTTCATTTTTTTTCTTTTTCTTTTTTCCTCAGCTCTCCTTGGTTCCATTTGACCAATGACTCATCCTGGCTGAAATCTGATGTTCTCAGATGTTCTCTCTGAACATTTTAGAGATTCCTATTATTATTATTTTTGCCATTTGATTACTTTCTCTGCTATTCCTGAATTCTAGCTCCCAAGAGAATTTACATAACAACAACAACAACAACAACAACAACAACAACAACAACAACAATAATAATAATAATAATAATAATAATAGTTGGAAGGGACCTTGGAGGTCATCTAGTCCAACCCCCTCCTCAGGCAGGAAACCCTATTCCATTTCAGACAAAGGACTGTCCAGTCTCTTCTTAAAAACTTCCAGTGTTGGAGCATTCACAGCTTCTGGAGGCAGGTAGTTCCACTGGCTAATTCTTCTAACTGTCAGGAAGTTTCTCCTTCATGATGTTACTTTTAAAAAGCATAAAAGGCAGGGTGGGATTCTGAATGGAGTTTATTTTTTTATTTACAACGGCACTAAAAAAAAGGGACTTACATCCGGTCCTCGCAGTTACGACTGTCGCAGCCTCACCGTGATCACGTGATCAAAATCGGGAGACACGCTTGCAACCCGTGAATAATGATGACCATTGGAAAGCTTCCCAGTCTGCTTCCCACATGGAAAGCCAAGGGGAGAAGCTAGATTTGCTTAATGATGGGGTGATTCACTTAAGGACCACAGTGATTCATTTAACAACCATGGCAAAAAAAGGTCATAAAATTGGGTGCGACTGACTTCACTGTTGTTGTTACACATTGGTTTGTAAGCGTGTGTCCAAATTTTGACCACGTGATCAGGGCGATGCTGTGATGGTCGTAACTACGAGGACCAGACATAGTCCCTTTTTCTTTTAGTGCTGTTATAACTTCAGATGGCTGCTAAATAAATAGCTGTTAGTCAAGGTGTATACCTTTATCAGGGGTAGGCAACCTCAGCTCTTTTATGACTCATGGACTTTAACTCCCAGAATTCCTGAGTTAGCTGACTCAGGAATTCTGGGAGTTGAAGTCCATGAGTCATAAAAGAGCCAAGGTTGCCTACCCCTGACCTATATCTTCAATGTCTTTAGTCATTTTTTGTTGCATTCTTCAGCAATAAGTCATAAATCCCTTTTTTCCAATGCTGCTGCAATTTCGAAATAAACTGTTGTAAAGTTTGGGACTATCTGCAACAAGCACGCACACAAATCAACCCTGTTTGATGCCGCGATCATCCCTCCTCATAAAAAAGAGAGTCATAGTTGATAAAAAGGCTAGAATTCAGCTCCAAACAGAAAGAAGTCTAGTTTAAGCTTCCTCACTCGAACTATTAAAATCTGTCAGAAACAGCGATATATGCTCTTTTGATGCTTGAACCTAGAGTGGATTACAACACCATTAATCTAGGTCAGAATCAAATCTGACCTAGATTATATTATACAGGTAATCTTCGATTCACAACACTTCACTTAGTGACCGTTCAAAGTTACAACGGTACTCAAAAAAGTGTCTTGCCACCGTTTTTCACACTTACGACCGTTGCGGCATCCCTGCGACTTACATTCAGATGGTTGACACTTACATTTATGACAGTTGCTGTGTCCCCGGGGGTCAGGTGATCCCCTTTTGCAGCCTTCTGACAAGCAACGTCCACGAGGGAAGCCAGATTCACTTAACAACCGTGTTACGAATTTAAGAACTGCAGTGATTCGCTTAAGAACCGGGGCAAGGGAAGGTCGTAAAATGGGCCAAAACTCACTTAAGAAATGTCTCACTTGGCAGCATAAATGTTTGGGCTTAGTTGTGGTGGTAAATTGAGGACCCCGTTCAAAGCGAGGAATCAATGCAAGCTAACATCGGTCCCACTTAAACCGCCTTCAGAAAGTAGCGAAGCGAGTCTATCTAACCGGAAACTTCCGCTGCCCAGATGAGGCTATAAACGTTTACAGCCCTCCAAAGTCAATTTCAGAATCCGAAGTTGTTCATTTAATTTGCTCCCTGACAGCAATTAGCGCCTCGTGTTTCCTATAAACGGCCACCTTGATGCCCCCTTGAAATGTCTCGTGTTGCGTGGTGCGAATCAGGAGGCGCCAAACTAACAGTTGCAGGATGAGCTTTCTGCACCAGGTAGGTGCCGAAGATTTCTGAGGCGTCAGCAACAACAGCAAGAAACAGGTCACTAACGGACTATTCCACGCATCTGGCAGAAATAACCGGAGGTGTTATGTTTGCGAAGGGAAGTGATAATTCCTCGTGCGAGAAAAACAAACGGGATGGTGTTAGGAATCGCAGGCGCCACACTCTGGAAATTGGGGAGTGGCCGATTTGCTAGGTCGGTTTGGTGATGATCTGGGTATAAATAGGGCTGCTTAGATGCCAAACTCTCCAACTAAGGGATCTTCTTCCCAACTAATGCACAGATAGTCCTCGACTTACAACAGAGCGTGTCATTAGCCAAAATTCACAGAGCAAGTTAGTGTATCTCATCAGAGTCAGGCAGGGATCAGATTCAATCTGGGTCGGTCACCGGGACCAGAGGTTTACAGGTGACAAACTTACAACGCTTTGTTTAGTGACCATTCAAAGTTACAACGTCACTGCAAGAAGTGACTTATCCCCATTTTTCACACTTACGACCATTGCAGCATCCCCAGGGTCATGGAATTTACATTCGGATGCTCAGCCACTGGTTCACGTCCTGGGGCCACTTTGCACATTTCTCACTTAACAACATAAATTAGGAGCTCAATTGGTTGCAAGTCAAGGACTAGCTGTTCCATGGAATGGAATAGAATAGAATAGAAATACAGAATAGAAATATAGAAAAGAATAGAAATACAGAATAGAATGGAATGGAATTAGAAATAATAGAAATAGAAATAGAAATAATAGAATAGAATAGAAATAGAATAGAATAGAATAGAATAGAATAGAATAGAATAGAATAGAATAGAATAGAATAGAATATATGGAGTGGAATGGAATGGAGTGGAATAGAATAGAATAGAATAGAATAGAATAGAATAGAATAGAATAGAATAGAATAGAATAGAATAGAATAGAATAGAAATAGAAATAATAGAAATAGAAATAGAAATAAAATAGAATTGAATAGAAATACAGAATAGAATGGAATGGAATTAGAAATAGAAATAGGAATAGAAATAATAGAATAGAATAGAATAGAATAGAATAGAATAGAATAGAATAGAATAGAATAGAATAGAATAGAATAGAATAGAATAGAATAGAATAGAATAGAATAGAATAGAATAGAATATATGGAGTGGAATGGAATGGAGTGGAATAGAATAGAATAGAATAGAATAGAATAGAATAGAATAGAATAGAATAGAATAGAATAGAATAGAATAGAATAGAAATAGAAATAGAAATAGAAATAGAAATAGAAATAGAAATAGAAATAGAATTGAATAGAAATACAGAATAGAATGGAATGGAATAGAATAGAATAGAATACAACAGAACAGAACAGAATAGAATTCTTTGTTGGCCAGGGGTGATTGGACACACAAGGAATTTGTTTCCGGTGCATAAGCTCTCAGTGTGCACACATACAACAACACAATAATAGGTCATAGATCATAAATCGCGGTTACAATGAACATGAATTTGGGCAAACTCTGGGAGACGATGGAGAGGAGCAGCTTGGTGCGCTGTGGTCCATGGAGTCACAAAGAGTTGGACATGACTTAGCAACTGAACAACAACACTGGCGAGGAGATGTGGGAGGTTTCCTTTGCCATAATAATAATAATAATAATAATAATAATAATAATAATAATAATAATAATAATGATGATGATGATGATGATGATGATGTTGGAAGGGACCTTGGAGGTCATCTAGTCCAACCCCCTGCTCAGGCAGGAAACCCTCTACCATTTCAGACAAATGGCTGTCCAATCTCTTCTTAAAAACTACCAGTGTTGGAGCATCCACAGCTTCTGGAGGCAGGTAGTTCCACTGGTTAATTGTTCTCCCTGTCAGGAAGTTTCTCCTTAGATCCAGATTACTTCTCTCCTTGGTGAGTTTCCATCCGTTGCTTCTTGTCCTGCCTTCAGGCGCTTCGGAGAATAGCTTGACTCCCTCTTCTTTGGGGCAGCCCCTGAGATACTGGAAGACTGCTATCGATATCAATTCCTCTATTCAGGATTCATGTACTGAATTCTGGGAATTTCCCCCTGCGGTCCCAAATCAACGCTCCACAGGGAAATGAATGACCTTAAAATTACTCCTACATCTCTGGATACGAAAGATGCACGAAGAGCTACATGTTGTTTCTGACACATCCTCCAGAAATATTCTTTGCTGTATACGTGGAAACTTTTAATATCACAGTTAACATTTCACATTTTATTTCGGGAGCATCTCCCGCCCGTCTAATATTTTAAAGAAATATCAGGGCTCGCTTATTAATTAGAAACAATTTAGCAGGTTGCTGTTGACAGCCGGTGCAATTCCTGAAATGTTTAGATCTAAGACAAGCTATTGTCAAGGGAAGAGAGAAATGGGTTGCATAAAACCTCTTTGATCTCGCAACTTTAATAGCTCGGAGGCCTTTTTTTCCCCCTTCCAGGCAGAAATGTTTGAAGGGGAAAAAAAAATCTTGATGATTAAAAAGGTACTTTTCTTAGTTGGCTAAGATATCAGGCTAAGATAATTTTAAGTAAGGGACCTGCTCACTTTCTTAAATGAGCGGACGAATCCTTTTGAAGAACTTTCCTACGGACAGAAACTCAACTATCTGATCACATTTGAGGTCTTCTCTTAGGCCCCCAGAATCAGAATTCCAGTCATTTTCAGCTCAGAAAATTTATTGCTCAAGACTGTACACACGAATCAACTAGTGGTCAGTGATAAATTGGCGCTAGATAAAAGTTAACATCAGGGACGCGGTGGCTCAGTGGGTTAGGACGCTGAGCTTGTCGATCAGAAGGTCGGCAGTTTGGCGGGTCGAATCCCAAGTGCCGCGTAGCAGAGCGAGCACCTGTTACTCGTCCCAGCTCCTGCCAACCTAGCAGTTCGAAAGCACGTAAAAAATGCAAGTAGAAAAATAGGGACCACTATGGTGGGAAGGTAACAGCGTTCCATGCGCCTTTGGCGTCTAGTCATGCCGGCTACAAGACCATGGAGACGTCCTTGGACAAGTGCTGGCTCTTCAGCTTTGAAACGGAGATGAGCATCGGCCCCTAGAGTCAGAAACGACTAGCACGCATGTGCGGGGGAACCTTTACCTTTACCTAAAAGTTAACATCAGGAAGTGGCAAAGATGCTTTTTGAAGAGGCACCTGGACTTTCTTTGTTTTTCCCTGAAGATAATAATAATAATAATAATAATAATAATAATAATAATAACAACAACAACAACAACAACAACAACAACAACAACAACTAGTTCCACTGGTTAATTGTTCTGATTGTCAGGAAGTTTCTCCATAGTTCCAGGTTGGTTAGTTTCCATCCGTTGCTTCTTGTCCTGCCTTCAGGGGCTTTGGAGAAGAGCTTGACTCCTAACAATATACAGGTATGCCTTGACTTACGACCACAACTAATCCTCAAATTTCCATCGCTAAGTGAAATACTCGTTAAGTGAGTTTTTGCCCCCTTTTAAGACTTTTCTCACTGCAATGATTAAGTGAATGACTTCCGTTATTAAGTTAGTAGCACGGTTGTTAAGTGGATCTGGTTTCCCCCGTGGACTTTGCTTGTCAGACTGTCGCCAAAGTGGGTCACATGTCCCCGGGGCACTGCGAGCGTCATAAATATGAGCCAGTTGCCAAGAGGCTGAATTTTGATCCCCTGAACCACGGGGATGCCGCAACAGTCGTAAGCGTGAAGAACGGTTCTAAGTCTCTCTATTCAGTGCCGTTGTAACTTTTGAGCAGTTGCTAAATGAACCGTTCAGACAAATGGCTGTCCAGTCTCTTCTTAAAAACTTCCAGTGTTGGAGCATCCACAGCTTCTGGAGGCAGGTTGTTCCACTGGTTAATTGTTCAAACTGTCAGGAAGTTTCTCCTTAGTTCCAGGTTGCTTCTCTCCTTGGTTAGTTTCCATCCGCTGCTTCTTGTCCTGCCTTCAGGTGCTTTGGAGAATAGCTTGACTCCCTCTTCTTTGGGGCAGCCCCTGAGATATTGGAAGGCTGCTATCATGTCCCCCCTCGCCCTTCTCTTCATTAAACTAGACATACCCAATTCCAGCCGCCGTTCCTTCTATGTTTTAGCCTCCAGTCCCCTGATCCTCTTTCTTGCTCTTCTCTGCGCTCTTTCTAGAGTCTCAACATCTTTTTCAGGTGCTTTGGAGAATAGCTTGGCTCCCTCTTCTTTGGGGCAGCCCCTGAGATATTGGAACACTGCTATCATGTCAAAACAAAAGCAAAGTCTAGAGACATGAAAATTGGAAATTCTCTAGATCAGGGGTTGCCAACCCCAGGCCCGTGGATCAGTACCGGTCTGTGGCATGCCAGCAACCGGTCCGCACAAACAAGTAAACCCCCATCCGCGGGATGCAGGCAACACACAAAACCACACTCTCTCCAGTCTGTGGGAAAGTCTCTCTCCACGGAACCAGTCCCTGGTGCCCCAAAGGTTGTGGACCTCTGCTCTAGATTGTTTCCTAGGACCTTTCATTGATTGATTGGACAGCCATTTGTCCGGAATAAAATTATGGGACCTCCTGCTTGAGCTGGGGGGGGGGAGGTGGACTAGGAGACCTCTAAGGCCCCTTCCAAGCTTGTTATTCTTGAGCCTTGGTGGAGCAGTGGGCTAATGCCTCCTTAAGTAACACCAGCTGCCTGCAATTAGTGCAGGTTCGCATCCCACCAGGCTCAAGGTTGACTCAGCCTTCCATCCTTCCCAGGTAGGTAAAATGAGGACCCAGATTGTTGGGGGCAATAAGCTGACTTTGTAATAATGCCGCTTGGGGTGTGTGTGAAAGCCCTAATAAGCAGGCATATACATAGAATGAAGGCTACTGCTAAGCTTGTAAGCCGCCCTGAGTCTTCGGAGAAGGGCGGGATATAAATGTAATAAAAATAAAAATAAAATAAATAAAATATTCTGCATTCAATAGTCTTTGGGCAAAAGCAAAGCAGCTGGAAGAAGTGATCCATCCCCATAGCATTTCCCCCTGCCCACAAAGCTCATTTATATATAACGGCAAATCACTGTAATTCTCAATCAGGCCATAATTATAGGCTACGGCCTCTTTAGTCTCTAGAAGCTTGTCCAAAGTCCTTTGTTGGGTTATCTTGAGCACTTTCTGGGCTTGGCAACCCTTTATTTGCGATTAATTGCATGCTGTTCCTAAACTCAACCAGGAAACTTACATTTCAGTGGAAAAGGGGGTTATAGAAAAGCTGACAGTGTGTATGGAGATACAGGATGCCGGTATCTCCATACCATGGGTCGAAAGCCATGGACTCTCCTGAAAATATCGAAACAAAACAAAGCAAAAGCAAAAAAAAAAAAAAACAAAAAAAAAACCCCCAAAACAAAACTATAAAGTTAGAATATTTGAACACAGGTAGTCCTCGACAACTAATTCTTCCCTCAATCATTCGAAGTTAAAACAGCACTGGGAAAAGTGAGTTATGACCGTTTTTCACTTTTAACGACCCTTTGCAGCATTCCCCGCCCCCCCCGGGTCACGGGCTTGGCAACTGACTCGTATTTATGACGGTCGCAGTGCCCCGAGGTCACGGGATCCCCTTTTGCGACCTTCCCGACGAGCAAAGTCAACGTGGGAAGCTTAACCATAAGTTAACGACTGCGGTGTTTCACTTAGCAACCATGGCAAGGGAGGTCACAAAACGTGGCAAAACTCACTGGACAACTGTTTGCTTAGCAATGGACATTTTGGGCTTAGGTGTTGTTATAAGACGAGGACTAGCTTATTGTCCACCCAGGATCTCTGACATAAATCAGATTAGGGAAGTTGCTTCTAAACTTGTATATGTCCCAAATAGCAGTGCTTTTTTTGTAAAAGAAAAAGGTGCCGGAACTCACACATGTCATACAACCCGCCTTGCCTACCCTACAAGGTTCCATCCAAAAAAGGTGCCGGAACTCCGTTCTGAGCGTTCTATGAGAAAAAAAAGCCCTGCCAAATAGTGTAGCTTTCACGCATCCAGCTCAGCCAGAATTTTTTTTTTCTTGCCATTGCATTTCATAAACTGTGGTTTACGATACTGGGCAAACCTTTGGGGCCATTTTGAATTTGAAGCACCCCCCTGGCTAGTCTGAAACCCCTTATTTTGGAGGCAGAATAGCCACAATATTTATATTTATATTTATTAAATTTTTATACCGCCCTTCTCCCGAAGGACTCAGGGCGGTGTACAGGGCAATAAATATTAAAATACAAAGGAGAAAAGTTAAAAAACAATTAAATAATTCTGCCCAATATATACAATAATTAAAACCATATTAAAACCCAGCCCCGAAACCCATCAGACCAGGCCGGCTTGCTCAAATAAATAGGTTTTTAGATCCCGCCGGAAGGAGCGAAGGTCGGGGGCCATCCGGAGCTCAACCGGCAAGCGGTTCCACAGGTCTGGCGCGCCCACAGAGAACGCTCTCCCAATGAACGTGAAGCTAGCTATTTTTAACGTTCACACTTACAACCGTGGTTGCAGCGTCCCCCGGGGTCACGTGATCCCCTTTTGAGACCTTTTGACAAGCAAAGTCAAGGGGGTGTGTGAAAGCCAGTTTTACTTGACAACCGTGTTGCTAACTTAACAACGGCAGCGATTGACTTTACCGCTGTGGTAAGGAAGGTTGTGAAATGGAGCAAAATTCACTGGACTGTCTTGCTTAGCAACATACAGTTTGGGCTCAGCCGCGGTCGTAAACTGAGGACTGCTGGAAACAGCCGGAAATGGAATATTCAGATTCAGTCTTGATTTTACAAAGGGTGCCCCATCCAATCCCATTCGATTGTTGTGCTGGATTTATTTTCGGGTGGATAAAATGCTGATTTCCCCCCCCCCCCGGCGTTCTTCTTGCCTTCTTCCTTTTTTGGCGGGCAATGTGGATTGAATCAAATGAATAAATAACAGATTATATCGTGGGGCCGACATTAATAACAGTTTTATTAGACTCTTCCTTCTTGGCTCCAGGGAACTGCAGATTACATCTCTAGATAATGCCTTACTGCTTGGTTGCTGGGTCCTCTAAATTCTGACTTAACGTCCCCCAGGTGTGCCATTCCTTTGTAACGTGGAGTGTAAACCCTTCAAATGCGCGTTTCCTTAATTACAGCCCGGAGCAATATAATCCAGGGGAAACTTTGCCACTGGAGGCTCAGTAGAACATTCAACGTGTTATTAGAAAAAGATCTGCTTTTTTTTTTTAAAAAAAAGGGGAGCTCTAGGTGAATCAACCCCCATCTCCATGATTTTTATAGCAAAAGAAGGGGATAGATTAAATTCTTCTTGATGTTGCTCCAATAATCAGAATCCTTTTTCCTAGGTCAGTGATGGCGAACCTTTTAAAGACCGAGTGCCCAAACTGCAAGCCAAAACCCACTTATTTATTGCAAAGTGCCAGCACGGCAATTGAATCTGAACACTGAGGTTTTAGGTTAGAGAAAACAACTCATACATTAACATCTTTTGTCTTAAAAGAAAAACATAATAACAAAGCTTTCGATTCAAACAACTTTTTACTGAAAGGTAAAAGTTTGCCTTTGGCATGCTTTTGAACAATGAATGTGATTTTTGCTGTTGTATGCCTGCTGATCATTTGTCTAACCTTGGCTTATACTTTGTAAGTTTGAGAGCAACACATGCAGCACTCAGGTCATCTGTTAGTCTGTTTCTGGTGTCAGATTTGATATAATTCAAGGCTGAAAACAGTGCGCTCGCTCCGGAGGCTTGTTTTGGCTAGGAAGGGGCTTGAGAAATGGCTTTTTCGGGCGAAAACCTAGCCAAAGAGTGAGGCACGCGTGCCCACAGAGAGGGCTCTGAATGCCCCCCTCTGGCACGTGAGCCAAAGGTTTGCCACCACTGTCCTAGGTAATTTAGTCCGGGGGAAACTTTTTACTCCCTCTTTTTTTTAATCACACCATTTTGTTTTACTGTTAACAGGTTAGGCTTGTTATCTTTTTAAAAACTCTACATAGGTTGTCCTCAACTTACAGCAGTTCATTTAGTGAGCCTACAAAGTTATAACGGCAGTGAAAAAAGGGACTTACGACCATTTTTCACACTTAGGACTGTTTCACGTCACCCTACGGTCACATGATCAAAACTCAGGCACTTGGCAACTGACTCCTATCTATGACGGTCGCAGTGTCCCCGGGGCCCTGTGATTCCCCTTTTGTAAACTTCTGACAAGCCGAGTCAATGGGGGAAGCCAGACTCATTTAACGACCGTGTTGCTGATTGAACACCCCGCAGCAATTCAGTTAACAACTGCGGCAAGAAAGGTCATTAAAATGGGGGCAAACCTCACTTAACGAATCTTTGAAGAAGAGTTTGGAGAAGGATTTGTTTGAAATAGTACAGGGTCTCCTGCTTGAGCAAAGGGTTGGACTAGAAGACCTCAACGGTCCCTTCCAACTCAGTTATACTATTACTGTTATGTGATGGATAATCCGTTTTCTAAATTAATTAATGAAAGAAAGAAAGAATGAATGAAAGAAAAAGAAAGAAAGGAAAAAAGAATGAAAGAATGAAAGAAGAAAGAAAGACAGAAGAAAAAATGAAAGGAAGAAAAAGAAAGAAAGAAAGAAAGAAAGAAAGAAAGAAGAAAAAATGAAAGGAAGAAAATGAAAGAAAGAATGAATAAAAGAAAGAAAGGAAAGAAAGAAAGAAAGAAAGAAAGAAAGAAAGAAAGAAAGAAAGAAAGAAAGAAAGAAAGAGAAAGAAAAGGCCAATAGGAAAATAAAGGTAAGCCACATATACTACGCTAAGGCGAGGGTTGCAGAGCACTTTAACAAACACACAAACGACAACTTCGCCCTTTTTAAATACGAGCTTGGGGAAACGAACATCTGTAGAGCCACACAAGGAATCTGGCATGCTGCTCAGGTCAACACAACCACAGCGGAAGCCATGCAAAGCTTTTTCTTGGCAGAAGCACACAGACATGCCACCACACAAGCCAGCAGCTCATGCTGAACACTTACATTGTGAGTTTCACACTCCCTTTGCCTTAAGCATTTCCATCTTCTGCGCAGGAGGAGACAAAACAAAACAGAACAGAAAGGAGAGCTTAAAAGGGCCGCCCCCCCCCCGCTCCTCCGTGCACAGGCCCCACAATTCATTTTCCAGCACGTGACCAATTGGTACGCAGGTAGTCCTCGACTTACAACGGTTGGTTTAGTGACCGTTCAAAATTGCAGCGGCTTGTTTTGGCTAGGAAGGGGCCCAAAAAAACAACAACAAAAAAGCAACTTTTGTGAATTACGACCGCTGCAAGCATTCCCACGGGTTACATGAGCAAAATTCAGAGGCTTGGCAACTGGCTCCTGTCTATGACGGCTGCGGTGTCCTGGGGTCACGTGACCTGCTTTGTGACCTTCTGATAAGCCAAAGGGGGAAGCCAGATTCACTTAACAACTGTTATATAACTACAGAGATTCTGAATTTGTCTGACATGGCATATAGGGTTTCCTGCCTGAGCAGGGGGTTGGACTAGATGACCTCCAAGGTCCCTTCCAACTTCTTCTTCTTCTTCTTCTTCTTCTTCTTCTTCTTCTTCTTCTTCTTCTTCTTCTTCTTCTTCTTCTTCTTCTTCTTCTTCTTCTTCTTATTATTATTATTATTATTATTATTATTATTATTATTATTATTATTATTATTATTATTATTATTATTATACAACTGGGGCAAGAAAGATCTTAAAAATGAGGCCAGATTCACCACGAATGTCTCACTTAGCAATGTAAATTATGCGCTCCATTGTGGTCGTAAGTCGAGGAACACCTGCATGTTGCCAATTTGTATATAAGTCGTCCCTGACTTACGACAGTTTGTTTAGCCAGCCTTCAAAGTTATGATCACACTGAAAACAGGGACTTGTGTACCAACATCCCCGTGGTCACGTGATAAAAATTCCCACGCTTGGCAACTGACATGTACTTATGACGGTTGCAGCGTCCCGGGGTCACGCAATCCCCTTTTGCGACCTTCTGACAAGCAAAGTTAATGGGGGAAGACGGAATCACTTAACAGCCGTGTGACTAACTTAACAACCGCAGTGATTCGCTTAACAACGGTGGCCAGAAAGGTCATTAAAAGGGGCAAAACTTATTGAGCGATGGTCTCGCTTAGCCACAGAGGTTTGGAGCTCAGTTGCCATCGTAATTTCAGGACCAGCTGTGTTAGCTTGGTAGGACTGCACGCATTATGCAAGCAATAAAACTTCTAAGGCAGCAGTCTTCCAACTTGGCCCTTTTATGACTTGTGGACCTCAATTCCCAGAATTCCTCAGCCAGCGTGCCTGGCTGTGGAATTCTGGGAGTTGAAGTCCACAAGTCATAAAAGGGCTGAGTTTGAAGGCCCCTGATGTGGAGGTTACTAACCCAAATGAGACGACTTTCCAGAAGACTACCTTATCGTTCCCATCTGAAAAATAAAAACAGGGAATTTTTCGGTCTGTATATTATTTTGCTTTAATCAACTAATTGCCTCTTGGATCAATGAGAGTTATCGTTTATAGCTTGGTAGCATTATAAAGGGAAGCAGACAATGATAAAACGGTTTGGTGGAAGTTGTAATTTGTTAACACCGAGGAGGAGAAGTTGAACACAGTAATTTGGAAACGTATCAGCATAGATTTTCTCATCTGTATTTTTTCCCTCTTGTCGTTCAGACTTTTTTCTCATCATCTCCTATACTCCCGCACTCTCAGTGCCCTTGCATTTAACCTTCCTGACAGTGAGGACAATGAACCAGGGGAACTGCTTACCTCCAGAAATCGTGGGTGCTCCATCACTGGAGATTTTAAAGAAAAGGCTAGACAGTCATTTGTCTGAAATGGTATAGGATCTCCTGCTTGAGCAGGGGGCTGGACTAGAAGACCTCCAAGGTCCCTTCCAGCTTCCATTCCATTCCATTCCTCTATTCTATTCTATTCTATTCTATTCTATTCTATTCTATTCTATTCTATTCTATTCTATTCTATATTTTCTATTCTATTCTATTCTATTCTTCATTCTATTACATTCTACATTCTATTCTATTTTCTATTCTGTTCTATTCTGTTCTATTCTACTCTATTCTATTCTATGCTTCATTATCCTATTATATTCTACATTCTATTCTATTCTATTCTATTCTATTCTATTCTATTCTATTCTATTCTATTCTATTCTATTCTATTCTATTCTATTCTATTCTATTCTATTCTATTCTGTATTTCTATTCTATTCTATTCTATTCTATTCTATTCTATTCTATTCTATTCTATTCTGTTCTGTTCTGTTCTGTTCTTATTCTGTTCTATTCCATTATTATTCTATTCTATTCTATTCTATTCTATTCTATTCTAGTCTAGTCTAGTCTAGTCTAGTCTAGTCTAGTCTACCCCAAAGCCTTATTTACCTTTTGCAATTTTTCATTAGCAGCCTTTGCCTGTTTTATATTTACTCCAAAGCTTATTAAAGAATAACAGAATTAACAGAGTTGGAAGGGACCTTGGAGGTCTTCTAGTCCAACCCCCTGCTCAAGCCAGAAGCCCCATAACCATTTCAGACAAACAGTTGTCCAATCTCTTCCTAAAAACCTCCAGTGATGGAGCACCCACAACTTCTGGTGGCAAGTCGTTCCACTGATTAATTGTTCTCAACTGTCAGGAAAATTCTCATTATTTTGAGGTTGATTAATTTCCATCTGTTATTTCTTCTCCTGCCTTCAGGTGCTTTGCGGAGAATAATTTGACCCCCTCCTGCTCTGTGGCAGCCCTTCAAAGTTTGGAATAATAAATGACTACACTCCAAAAGAACATTCTTCACCCTTTTGTCTTTCACTGTTCTTTTTAAATCACATGCTGGCTCCATGGGTTAGGACACTGAGCTTGTCGATCAGAAAGTCGGCAGTTTGGCGGTTCGAATCCCGAGCGCCGCGTAACAGAGTGAGCACCTGTTACCCGTCCCAGCTCCTGCCAACCTAGCAGTTCGAAAGCACGTAAAAATGCAAGGAGAAAAATAGGGACCACTCCGGTGGGAAGGTAACAGCCTTCCGTGCGCCTTTGGCGTCTAGTCATGCCGGCCACATGACCACGGAGACGTCCTCGGACAAGCGCTGGCTCTTCGGCTTTGAAACGGAGATGAGCACCGGCCCCTGGAGTCTATATCTTTCTCTCTCTATATATATATATATATTATATCAGCCTCTAATACTTTCCCCAAGATCTCTGAACTGGAAAAGGCTTCCTTTGCCTACTACATTTTAGAAATTTGGCTACAGCATGAACTCGACTTACCGCAGTTTATTTAGGGACCCTTCCGAGTTAGAAACGGCACTGAAAAAACGTGACTTATGACCGTTTTTCACAGTTAGGACCTTTGCAGCATCCGCCCAGGGTCACGTGATCAAAATTCGGAGGCTTGGCAATTCAACCACCATTCAAATTTAATGATTTAAAATAAATTTAAAAATATTTTAATTTTTGCCCCTTCGCATTTTGTTTTGCCCCTCCTTTGGCATCCTTTCTTTCATGATTCTATGTGACTGTTTCTTTGATAGTAAGGTGGCCACAGCAAGTTAGAATACACTAGAATAATAGAGTAGGAAGGGGACCTCTGAGGTCATCTAGTCCAACCCCCTGCTCAGGCAGGAAACCCTATACCATTTCAGACAAATGGCTGTCCAGTCTCTTCTTAGAAACTTCCAGTGTTGGAGCATTCACCGCTTCTGGAGGCAGGTTGTTCCACTGGTTGATTGTTCTAACTGTCAGGAAGTTTCTCCTTAGTTCTAGGTTGCTTCTCTCCTTGGTTAGTTTCCATCCATTGCTTCTTGTCCTGCCTTCAGGTGCTTTGGAGAATAGCTTGACTGCCTCTTCTTTGGGGCAATATCTTTGAGATATTGAAACACGGCTATCATGTCGCCCCTAGTCCTTCTCTTTATTAGACATGAGTATAAACTGTCCCAAAATGTCATTTTTCTTCAGAGCAGGAGCATGGCGAACTGGACAAAGATACGTATGTTAAAAAAAACAAAACACCTTTTCCTTTTTTTTGTTATCTTGTTCACCAGTTGACTTAAAAAAAAACCACCCCAAAAACCTCATAGTTGCCTGACCAGCCAATATTCGATATCTCTACCCACCCTCCAAAATTTGGCATGGGTTGAAATTCCACCTGTCACCCAGCTGTTTAAAATCGCAACCAACCTGCTAGAGGGGAACTGTGGAGAAAGTAATTACGTTCACGTTAGGACCTCAAAATGTCAGGTGAAATTACCCGGAATGACAGATATATCTCTATTGAACTTCCAAGGGTATGTGGATATCTCAGGAGCTTTCTCAAAGGCTTGTTGAAGGTGGAAAGATGCTTGAGGCCCTTACAGTAGAGCAGCGCATCTCAACCTTGTCAGGTTGAAGATGTGTAGATTTCAACTCCCAGAATCCCCTAGATATCAGTTGCGGAGCTGGAAAAGCCATGGGTTTCCCTTCCTTTGCAAAGCAAGCAGAGATCCTGTGCTTAATGGCCTGGGAAAGCTGCGAGGAAGACTTCAACCAGAGCTTCTTCCCTCCCAGAAGGACTGGTAGTTGAAGGTGTTAAAGAATTCAGGAACCAGCTGTTAGATGTGGCTGTGGACCTTCTAGAAGAATCCAGGATCAAACTGCCATTTCCGACCTTGGCTCCAAAGAACGGAATGACAGAGTTGGAAGGGACCTTGGAGGTCTTCTAGTCCAACCCCCTGTTCAAGCTATGCTATCCCAGACAAATGGTGGTCCAATCTCTTGCTAAAAACCAATAAAGGGGAATATTTGTAGCTCAGGGTTGAAATGAGGGGTCCCTTGGTGCTCTCTGAGCTGGGTTGTTTTCTCGCAGACGTTCCATTACCAAACTAGGTAACATCATCAGGGCTACTAAGGAGGGTTGTTTGCTGTATATAGAGCTGTAACTATATTAAATACCACTGTATAGTGCAACATTGAAGTGCACTATATTAGAGGCAGCGCAATGGTGAACAGAATGTGAAGGATGCGTGTACATAATGTATGGTTTTACTTGTGGTTTTTTACTTGCGTGTAGTGTACGCTCTGGACAGCCCTTAATTTCCTTGTGAGATACACAGTGACAGTAAAGATATTCTATTGCATATAAACCAAGAGAATATAAACTGCTTAGCAGTAGCCTTCATTCTATGTATATGCCTGCTTATTAGGGCTTTCATACACACCCCAAGCGGCATTATTACAAAGTCAGCTTATTGCCCCCAACAATCTGGGTCCTCATTTTACCTGGTGAACTTCAACTCCCAGAATTCCTGAGTCAGCCACGCTGAGGGAAAAGGGCGAGGTTTCCATGCTGAGCCATGCTGGCTCAGGAATTCTGGGAGTTGAAGTTCACGAGTCATAAAAGAGCCAAGGTTGCCTACCCCTGGCCTAGGCCTAGGCTGCTTTATGACTTGTGGACTTCAACTCCCAGAATTTTTTTTTTAAATCCCATTTATATCTCGCCCTTCTCCGAGGGCTCAGGGCGGCTTACAATCTAAAGCACAAATCAATGTGCTTAGCAATAGCCTTCATTCTATCTATATGCCTGCTTATTAGGGCTTCCACACACACCCCAAGCGGCATTATTACAAAGTCAGCTTATTGCCCCCAACAATCTGGGTCCTCATTTTACCTACCTGGGAAGGATGGAAGGCTGAGTCAACCTTGAGCCTGGTGGGACTCGAACCTGCACTAATTGCAGGCAGCTGGTGTTACTTAAGGAGGCATTAGCCCACTGCTCCACCATCATGTCAATCCTCGTCAACAAAACTCCACTAAGAGTCACCAAAGAAAATGACATACGTATTTTAACCTTGATCAGATCAACCAACTTTATATTCCTTCCTTTTACTTTTAATAATGTTGATCTTTAATCCCTTCAAATGACGTCCTAACATTTTTCTTTTCATGTTCTCTTTGTCTCTTTTCACAAAATTGCAAAAATTGCGACAAGCCTCTTTGATAAATACAGCGTAGGAAGATTACCCAGCTCGCTCTCTTGGTTTTCATTATTAAAACATCAGTCAAGTGTTGTTGTTGTTTTGCATGCCCAGTGTAGTATATTTTAAAATAAACTTTTAGTCATCTCTGATAAAACTTGTTTTTCTCTCATAAAACCCTCTAAACACATATGGAGGCAGACACTCTTAAAATTAACTTCTGAGTTCATTGTTCAAAAATATCATTCAATATGTTCAATGATACGAAATTTTTTTTCCATTCTGCATTAGTAAGTCAAATATAATTTGACTTACCGTACTTACTTACTTTAATTGTAACCTCTAGTTCCTTCTAGTTCCCTTTAGCATCTAATCTTCAAAGTCTCATCCTGTGATTTTATTTTATGCATTCAAAGCAAAAGCGTTTTCCCGCGGGAAGGATTATTATAATTAATTCCAAAATCTTTTTTTTTTCAAACTTATCTGGATCCTCCGTCAGTTTGTTACTTTCTAAAATCAAAGTTTTAATCACCCCTTTGCTGTTTCTTAAAAGAAAAAAAAGTCCTTGAATTTGTATTTAAAACTTGTTTCACTAATGATTGGAGGAAACTCACCTGATGCTATAAAACTTGTTAATTCAAAGATTTCTAATAGCTGAAAAGCAGATAACAAGCAATTACTAAAAGTGATTAGTGAAGGAAATATGAGAATCTGGTGTCTTTAAAAGGCTAATTGAGCAAGATGCCTATTGCCTCATCTCTCCCACAGCCCTAAACTCATGGAAAACCACAATTTTGCAGTTTCCTCACAAGGAGTAACTGTACGGAGCACTAGTGGATAATGTCCGGTCTTCTCTTTTCCCAGAGAGGAATTACAAAGAGCCCATCTGCTTGCTAGCTCTTCATTACCTCTGCATTGGTCAACTCTGTTAAAAGTTCACTTTTCAATTTGCCATCTTATTCCCTGGGTGTTCTGGATCTTTCCAGTGTCTTAAAGACCAATCTGGCTTCGTTTTCTGCTGAAAATTGGTTTGTTTTTCTGCTGTCAAATTTCAGCAGGGCTGAAATTGCTGAAACTGTTGGGGGTCACAAAACACAAGCGCCGAGGCTGTGTTAAACTGCAGCTAGAATAATCACAAAAAGAAGCTGTGCAAAGTATTCACCTCACAGAATTTTTCAATTACCCAGAAATGGGTTGGCTACATATACTGTATGCTACGTCGCATTCTCTCCTACCTGCATAACGGGTTCTTGTGATTTGACATATTACTTGACTGCTACTAAAACTGTAGGATGTATACAGAAATAGTTTGTAGGAGTTTACGTTGAAATTGTCCCCTACTCTGCAGGATGGGATCATCAACTCTCCATCAATGAGACAACTGCATAGTAACAACTATAGAGTAGAATAGAATAGGAATAAGAATAAGAATAAGAATAAGAATAAGAAATAAGGAATAGAATAGAATAGAATAGAATAGAATAGAATAGAATAGAATAGAATAGAATAGAATAGAATAGAATAGAATATGGAACAGAACAGAACAGAATAGAATAAGAATAAGTAAGAATAAGAATAAGAAATAAGGAATAGAGTAGAATAGAATAGAATATGAAATAGAATAGAATAGAATAGAATAGAATAGAATAGAATAGAATAGAATAGAATAGAATAGAATAAGAATAAGAAATGAGGAATAGAATAGAATAGAATATGGAATGGAACAGAATAGAATAGAATAGAATAGAATAGAATAGAATAGAATAGAATAGAATAGAATAGAATAGAATAGAATAGAATAAACAGACTAGAATAAGAATAAGAAATGAGGAATAGAATAGAATAGAATATGGAATGGAATAGAATAGAATAGAATAGAATAGAATAGAATAGAATAGAATAGAATAGAATAGAATAGAATAGAATAGAATAGAATAAGAATAAGAATAAGAAATGAGGAATAGAATAGAATAGAATATGGAATGGAACAGAATAGAATAGAATAGAATAGAATAGAATAGAATAGAATAGAATAGAATAGAATAGAATAGAATAGAATAGAATAGAATAGAATAGAATAGAATAGAATATGGAATGGAATAGAATATAGAATGGAATGCCGTTGTTGAGCAACTGTTTCATTTTTATACTCTATTTTGCTTTTCTGCTGGCATCAACACCTGCTCTTCAACAATATAGCATCTGATATTTCATATCTGAGCTAGCAATATTGCTATCCACTTGTCTGGACCTCATTTGGGCAGCCAGTGAAATTAAATTAAAATGAGTTCTCCCTGATTTATCGTGAGAGTTGTTCATGCTGGGTTTTTTCCCCCCCCTTTCTAAATCAGAGATGTGGATTTAATTTCAATTTAACCAGAAGGAAATTTGGTGGAGATTAAAATGGATCAAAATAAACACCACTGCCTTCTAAGAAATCTTGCCTTGCAAAGGAAGCCCCAAATAACTGTTCCCTCTTTTTTTTCATTCAACTAGCAAATTATGTCATATGTTGCCTGTTTCCATTTTAGCACTTCTTCAGGAATACGGTGAATTAAAACCCAGGCACATAGACAAAAAATTACAAAGGCAAAAAAGGTAACCCGAAAGCTTTTTGCACTTTGCGTATAATTTCTGCAGTCCTCGGATTGCTTTTGATGCTGAAGGGATTTTAAACAAAGAAAATATCAGCTATATTTAAATATAAATCCTCTATCCAAAGACAACATAGAATGATTCATTTATAATGATTCTTCTTCTGACGGTATCTAGGGCAGGATTTTTACATATGAATTTAATAAGTTCTTAACTCCTAACAGATTAAGTTGGAAACCCACTTTGTGCAAACGATGTGTTTTTCCCTCTAAATCTGGGAGAAATAGTCCCACGTTCTAAAAATGACACCCCTCCCAAAAAAAAATCCAGTTTCATGGTTCCTGAAAAAAGAAAACCCGGAAGATGGAGCTCTGGGAATGAAACAGGGACAACTGAAGATGGAAAATGGTTGAAAGCTAAGTAGAATCTACAGTCCTGGAGTATTCAACGTAAAATAGACAATGTGATGTTCAATGAACCACCACTCCTCAGATTTTAGAGCAGGGGTCTTCAAACTTGGCCCTTTTATGACTTGGGGACTTCAACTCCCAGAATTCCTCAGTCGGCCATTTTGATGAACCCGCAGGCTTGGATCCAGACCAGGGGACTGCAAACTTGGCCCTTTTATGACTTGTGGACGCGTGCCTGGCTGAGGATTCCTTGGAGTTGAAGTCCACAAGTCATAAAAGGGCCAAGTTTGAAGACCCCTGTTTTAGAGGAAGGAGCCATCACCTCTGATGACTGCTGCCCCAGTCCAGTTAGACCCAGCTTGACTCTCTCCATCCTTCGCAAGAGATTATCATGATCATTTGCGAGGTAGCTCACGAGGACCATTGGGTCTGACGCTAGCAGAGACCAAGATGAAATCTGGATTTCCCTGAAGAAACCCATTGTATCTCAGAGAGCCTACAGAAGCAGTGTGGTGTCCTTCAGCTTTGCCTGGGAAGACTCAGCTTCAAGACCCTCTTTGACCGAAGAATTCCCTAGGTCAAATATGTCCCATAGAATCATCCAGATGGGAATTCATACCCACCCTTTGGTCCAACCACCTGCTCAGGACTGAGTACACAAGAACATCTTCGGCTGCCCACCCTCTCAACCTCACCCAATGCGCTAATAGGAAGGTGACGTGGAGATAAAATGAGAGGAGACCTCCTCATTAGTCACCTGAATTTCTCTGAGAAGAAGCTGGATGAAGGCAATGAAATAAATAAGGAACAATAATTATAATGTGCTAAGGATCAAGGCTCCTGCCCGCCCAGCAGTTTGAAAGCGTGCAAATGCAAGTAGATAAATAGGTACCACTTCAGTGAGAAGTTAACCGTGTTCCATGTGCCAATGTATTGGGCCTTGTTTTACTGAGTGTACCACGTGGGTTTGAATGCTGGAAGGTTGCTTAAGCAAGGAGCTGGCTAACGGCTCCCAGCTCCTCAGACACCCCGTCTCTGGAGCTCCCATTGGCTGTCTCTAGAGCAGCAATAGGTTGTTTTAAACCTATTGGCCGCCACCTAGAGGCCAGGGTATAAATAGCTGCATTTGTAGCCCCGTTTCTCAGTTCAGTTCCTGTTCTCAGTAAAAGCATGTAGCTGCCTGAACTCACTCGCCTCGTCTCTTCACTCAAGCAAAGAACCCAGTACACAACAGCCATCCTGGCCACTTGGCCACAGAAGCAACTTTGGACAATGTTGGCTCCCTCAGCTAGGAAACAGAGATGAGCAGCACCCCCTAGAGATGTCTGGACCAGGTAAACCTTTACCTTCCTGAATTATTTTACCTTTCCTTCCCCTCTTGTTTCAGTGTCATCTCTCTCTCTCTCTCTCTGTTTTTTACTAGAAGGGCCAAAGGAGGATTTGTAGGAGAAGAGCAGGCAAAGGCTGGTAATGGAATCAAGAGAGGAATCAGCCTAGAGTCCTTACATGCTCACAAAGGTCCCACTTAAATTCTGTTGACTTTTATCTAGTACCAATTTAGTCAAGAGAGGAATCAGCCTAGAGTCCTTACATGCTCACAAAGGTCCCACTTAAATTCTGTTGACTTTTATCTAGTACCAATTTAGTCAAGAGAGGAATCAGCCTAGAGTCCTTACATGCTCACAAAGGTCCCACTTAAATTCTGTTGACTTTTATCTAGTACCAATTTAGTCAAGAAAGGAATCAGCCTAGAGTCCTTACATGCTCACAAAGGTCCCACTTAAATTCTGTTGACTTTTATCTAGTACCAATTTAGTCAAGAGAGGAATCAGCCTAGAGTCCTTACATGCTCACAAAGGTCCCACTTAAATTCTGTTGACTTTTATCTAGTACCAATTTAGTCAAGAAAGGAATCAGCCTAGAGTCCTTACATGCTCACAAAGGTCCCACTTAAATTCTGTTGACTTTTATCTAGTACCAATTTAGTCAAGAGAGGAATCAGCCTAGAGTCCTTACATGCTCACAAAGGTCCCACTTAAATTCTGTTGACTTTTATCTAGTACCAATTTAGTGCTGATCGTGAGTTGGCTCCTGTCTATATGGGTGAGTGATAAATCACCTTACCCGGAACTAATTATTTGCGCCTGACAGGATTGTTCTTGTTGCCGCCCATTATTATTTAGAGCTAAAGACTACTAGACTATAAATACTAGGAAGGGAAGGAGAGAAGGGGAAATGAAGAAGGAAAAATAAGGCACAGATTATTAATTGCCCTGCAGGCATGTTTAAAAAAAAAAACAGGTTCATGGCCAAGCCAAACAACCGCAGATCGTTGGACTGCTTAAACATCTACAATTCCAATACTACGTCCCAAATATTTGTAATTTTTTTGTTTTTAAAAACAGGTAAACAAAAAGGCACTCCAGAGATAGCCTGACTTGTGAAAACAGGTTCAAAGGCGGCCTCGGAATTGAGACATTTTCAATTTGGGAGAGCTGGAAATGTATAAATAACTGCACACCGGCTGTTGGCAGAATCTGCCCAGATCTTCAAAATGTTGAGTTTTAAGTGGAGAAATAGGAAGGTTGCCTTAAGGTAGAAGGTGCAATATTAACCTCAGTTGTTGTCTCAATTTTTTTTCTAGTCACCCTGAAGCTTATCACCACTTCCGCAGACCCTAAAGACTAGGACAGGGGGGGGGGTGTCTTCAAACTTGGCCCTTTTATGACTAGTGGACTCCCAGAATTCCTCAGCCAGTCACCTTGGCTAAGGAATTCTGGGAGTTGAAGTCCACAAGTCATAAAAGGGCCAAGTTTGAAGAGTCCTGGACTAGGATCTTTTCAAGCTGAGGGTGGTACATACAGAAAGCAGAGGGATTTATATTTTTTATTTTTAAGGGATGGTTGCTGAACAGAGCAAAAGGACTAACATTCTGGGGTTTACAGATGCCGTTTTGCATCTATAAGGATTCTTGAATATTGAAGAGGAGCTGCCATACAAATGGATGCAAAGGAATGGCTGAGTTAAAACGTCGGTCCAGGATATCTTGAACCGCGCTCTACGTTTTAGAGTTTTGCTTCTCCTGCAAAAGCTTGTAAATATCCATCACAGCTAGCTAGTGAACAACTAGGACGATTTCTTGAGATGGAAACAAATTGCACACACCTGAAACACAGTATTGACATTTCCAGCAAGGTTTTTACTAACTAGTACCTTCAGGGGGAAGAAAAAAAAATTCTCTGCAGAGATAGAGCTGTAATGTTTTTTAAGAGTTACATTCTGTTCTAAGCCAAGGCGTGTTTAGACCTTAAATAACATCTCTGAAGTTATATGCTTACTGCTCTCCTCTTTGCATTTGTATGAGAGGGGCTGTTCTTCCTCCCTCCCTCCCTCCCTCCCTCCCTTCCTTCTCTCTCATCCTTCCCTCTCTTCCACCTTCCTTCCTTCCTTCCTTCCTTCCTTCCTTCCTTCCTTCCTTCCCTCCCTCCCTCCCTATCTTCCTTCCCTCTCTTCCACCTCCCTCCCCCCCTCCCTCCCTCCCTTCTTTCCTTCTTTCCTTCCTTCCTTCTGCCAGGAAGGAAGGAAGCTCAGTGGTTAGAATGCCCTATTGCAGGCTGACTCTGCCCACAGTCTGGAGTTCGATCCTGACCTGCTGAAAGTTGACTCAGCCTTCCATCCTTCCGAAGTCGATAAAATGAGGACCCAGATTGTTGGGGGCTTGCTTAGAGAGGGCTCTGAAGCACTGTGAAGCGGTATATAACTCTGAATGCTATTGCTGTTTCTACGTTTTCTTCCTTCCTTCCTTCCTTCTTTCCTTCCTTCCTTCCTTCCTTCCCTCTCTACCACCTCCCTCCCCCCTCCCCTCTACCTCACCCCTCCCTCCCTTACCTTCTTTCCTTCTTTCCTTCCTTCCTTCTGCCAGGAAGGAAGGAAGCTCAGTGATTAGAATGCCCACAGTCTGGAGTTCAATCCTGACCTGAATGCTATTGCTGTTTCTACGTTTCCTTCCTTCCTTCCTTCCTTCCTTCCTTCCTTCCTTCCTTCCTTCCTTCCTTCCTTCCTTCCTTCCTTCCTTCCTTCCTAGAAAGTTTTCCCAACAGGGTCCTTCAGACATGATCCTACCAAATAGCTGCTGGAATATAAGGAGGATGATTGAGAGTTCATTCCCAGCTCTATAAATCTCCAGATTTTCGCTGGCTCATTTCTCTTGCTGCCGTTATTATTTATTTTCAAGCAGCTTTGATAGCAGTCATTTTTAAAAGGAGCAATGAAGATTTATAGCGCCTTTTTTTGGAGAGCTACCTTCAAATAAAGCAGAAGTGGGCAACCATGGTCCCTTTCGGAGTTCAATTCTCAGAATTCCATTGTGGCACAAAATTGCAAACCTGTTCCTATTTCTTGACCATCTTATTGTGGGATATCCTGATGTCTCAGTGATTGACAGCTACGAGAACTCTGCCAGTAAATGATCATGCTTAAGCACTGTGCAACTGTTAAATTGTTGAGCTGGTTTACAAATCCTGAGAAAAACCAGTGTGGTTTTTGGATGTAGGCTTAAAAGTAAATTTTCCTGGCCTTTTTACACCAACAGCTGCATATAAAGGAGCCGTGGGCACAGTGGATAGAATACAGTATTGCGGGCTAATTCTGCCCACTGCCAGCAGTTCGATCCTGACCGGCTCAAGGTTGACTCAGCCTTCCATCTTTCCAAGGTTGGTAAAATGAGGACCCGGATTGTTAGGGACAATAGGCTGACTCTGCAAATTACTTAGAGAGGGCTATAAAGCACTATGAAGCGGTATATAAGTCTAAGTCTAATTGCTAAATTACTGGGAGAAATTTATTTCACCAGGAAATATGGCTGCAAAATCCTGTGTAATTCCATTTTTCATCTTTGAATTGGCGTACATCCAAAATAGCTCTTAGGTATCTTTGGGACACAACCTGCTTTAAAATCCCCACTAAAATGATCTGAATTAGAGGCAGCAGGCAATCCTTTTAAACCACATGCTTTTCTGATCCATACCACGGTTTTCCAATCTCTTAAACGGCTCTGATAAAATGAGATGCTTAGGCAGAGGACACGGGGATCGCTTTACGTTTTTGTTAATTGAATTTTTTTGGGGGGGTTACCTGCAATTTTGGTAAGCGATGGGATTGTTTATATTTTAATTGATTTTGCTGTTTTTAGTGACTGTAACCTCGCTTTTTTTTAAGAAAAAAATTAGATTGCTTTGCCTTTGTAATTTTATTGCGCAATGATTTCTCACTACTGTTTTCTTTGACATTTGGATGCTTAATTGTCTTTCAAATGCTTGTTAGGTCCCTTGCTAAGTGATGCACTATGCGTAAGTGTTATTTTATTGACATCAGCTATACGTTTGACAAGCAGAATTGCTGCCACCCTGCAGAAGGCGGCACAGGTAGCGTTGGATGCACACAGTTTGAAAAAGATAAATCTAGCAAGGCTGAGTATCCCTCAGTCCTCTAGCAAAATTTAATGATTACTACCCACATATAAAGGTAAAAACTAGGGACGCGGTGGCTCAGTGGGTTAGGACGCTGAGCTTGTCGATCAGAAGGTCGGCAGTTTGGCGGGTCGAATCCCGAGTGCCGCGTAGCAGAGTGAGCACCTGTTACTCGTCCCAGCTCCTGCCAACCTAGCAGTTCGAAAGCACGTAAAAATGCAAGTAGAAAAATAGGGACCACTCCAGTGGGAAGGTAACAGCGTTCCGTGCGCCTTTGGTGTCTAGTCATGCCGGCCACATGACCACAGAGACGTCCTCGGACAAGCGCTGGCTCTTCGGCTTTGAAACGGAGATGAGCACCGGCCCCTAGAGTCGGAAACGACTAGCACGCATGTGCGGGGGAACCTTTATCTTTACCTTTTTACCCACATATACTGCTCCCATAAGACCCCTGAAATCCAATTTGGATGGATAACTCAGTCAAATCCACCTTTTTAGGCTGACATATACTTTCTTTTTTTTAAAAAATATGTTTTATTGATTTTTAACATACACCTTAATATTTGGTAAACATCTTGTTGTCTAGGTTAGTGTTTAAAAAACAATCAATAACAATTAATTTCTATAATTCTGCAGTCTATATAATAACTTTACTCGATTTTCTCTTCTTCCAATAATATTCTCTTTAGCCAACCTTAACGCAGTTCTTATTTTAAAAAATGACAATGAAATATAAACCTTTTTCTCATCTTTCTGCAAATATTAACCTCATCAGTATGAAGCTTCTTTTCATGACCATCTTGATTGCCTCGTCATAAATCCCCTTTACTTTCTTATTTCTCGTACGAGGAAAAAAAAAAGATTTAAATACTGAAGTGTAACTAATTTTGAGAAACTCCTAACCAGGAAGAATGTTTTGAATACTGTGGTGAAAACGAATGCCATTTACTTTCATACCATCTCTTTTGCCCTGTATTTCTCCAAATACAGGTAGTCCTTGAGTTATAACTGTTAGCTTAGTGATCATCCGAAGTTGCAAGAGCCCTGAAAAAAGTAACTTATGACCCTTTTTCACAAAATTCCAATATCCCTGTAGGATGACTTCCGGTCTGCACAGAAGCAATCACCCTTAGCAAAGCTGGAATTGACTAGGAGTCTGGCCTTTATACGTGATTTCCGAGCGTTTCTGAAGCATCAAATAAAGGATATAGAATGCCACTCCCTTTAAATGGGGCTCTGAATTTGCTGTTTTATTGATAGTTAAACCTCTTTAGCGGCCCTCCTGCAGCTTCTCTTAGGAAGATAGAAGTTCCCTAACGTAAAAGAGCTTTTACTGTGGCACCGTGAAATGGACTTTATTCAGCGTCTTTGATGGAAGATACAGAGAAAGAAAGAAAGAAAGAAAGAAAGAAAGAAAGAAAGAAAGAAAGAAAGAAAGAAAGAAAGAAAGAAAGAAAGAAATTCTTTTTTTATAATGTCCATCTCAGCCTGGGCATATTAAGAGTAGTGCAGATGTCCATTAGCTTCGCTTCCTATGGAGAGACATTCAAAGATCTTTCATTTCTCTACAATTTATAAGATTGCTTGACCATACTGATCAATTTAGAATAACAGAGTTGGAAGGGGCCTTGGAGATCTTCTAGTCCAACCCCCCTGTTCGGGCAGGAAACCCTATACCATTTCAGACAAACGGCTGTCCAGTCTCTTCTTAGAAACTTCCAGTGCTGGAGCATTCACCGCTTCTGGAGGCAGGTTGTTCCACTGGTTAACTATTCTCACTGTCAGGAAGTTTCTCCTTAGTTCTAGGTTGCTTCTCTCCTTGATTCATTTCCATCCTTCTGGTGCTTTGGAGGATAGCTTGACTCCCTTTTCTTTGGGGCAGCCCCTGAGATACTGGAAGACTGCTATCCTGTCACGCCTCGTCCTTCTCTTCATCAAACTGGACATACCCAATTCCAGCAACCATTCTTTATACGTTTTAGCTTCCAGTCCCCTGATCATCTCTGTTGCTCATCTCTGCACTCTTTAAAGTCACCTTTCTGACAGTAATCCTGGTGTCACGCTTGTTGCCAAATTTTGCAGCGCACCTTGCCAAGTTAACCTCCTGTAAGAATTAAATTGCTCCAACAATTTAATTGAGGTAAAATGAGGACCCAGATTGTTGGGGGCAATAAGCTGACTTTGTAATAATGCCGCTTGGGGTGTGTGTGAAATCCCTAACAAGCAGGCATAGACATAGAATGAAGGCTACTGCTAAGCTTGTAAGCCGCCCTGAGTCTTCGGAGAAGGGCGGGATATAAATGGAATTAAAATAAAAAAATAAAATAAATAAAAACAGAAGCCGTGCTTAATAGCAGTTGTTTTACACGTAGTCCTTGAATTACGAGCACAACCGAGCCTCAGATTTCCGTTGCTTAAGCAGTTGTTGAGTTTTGCCCCATTTTATGACCTGTCCTGCCACCGCTGTTAAGCGAATCACTGGGGTGGTTACTAAGTGAATCTGGCTTTTTTCATGGACTTTGCTTGTCAAAAGGTCACAAAAAGGGGATCTCGGGACCCTGCAAACTGTCATAAGTACATGCCAGTTGCAAAGCATCTGAAAGGATTTTGAACATGCGGCCACAGAGGTGGCTGCAACAGTTGTAAGAGTGAA
This sequence comes from Vipera ursinii, assembly GCF_947247035.1. Lineage (NCBI taxonomy): Eukaryota > Metazoa > Chordata > Lepidosauria > Squamata > Viperidae > Vipera > Vipera ursinii. Next base: position 3,706,349 of record NC_139515.1, on the reverse strand, counting down.
AAACAATCGTAAGTTGTTTTTGTCCAGTGCCAATGTAACTTCAGTCATTAAACAAATGTTTGCAAGTCAAGGGCTGCCTGTATTGTATTCCGGTCTAAGTCTAATCTTCCAGGCATTTTATTTTAACCAACTCTAGTTTTCACTTCTTAGCAGGGAACATTTTACAACTTACATTTTTTTTTATCCTTTGTGTTGACGGTGCTGCAGTTATATTTTTATTCTTTGAACAGAATATTTTATATATTGCTTTCACGATAGCGTGTAATTATTGTTTTGTACATTCATGTTAATAGATTACCATACAAAGTTTTAATATAATTCCAGCATCTCAGCAGGGAATAGCTGTTGTATGAAATAGCCTGCTGCTGAAAGCCACGTGTGTTCTCACATTATTGCATTCCTGTAAGGTTCTTTCAGACAGCCTAAGGAAGAGGAAATAATTGCTGTTTTAATTGCTGGATTTCCTTTTATATTTTAAAACTTATACGAGGGGTATTTTATTGCACACTGCCTGTAATTTTATTGTATTTTTGATTGCCATGATATTATTATCTGCTGAGCGGCCCTGTATAACAGCCCTATAAGTGAATCAAATCAAATGGAAATGTACTTGGTGGTTTCTCATGGATTTTTAACCTTTGTCAGGACTTTAGACTTCTAAGCTGTAAATTTAACCTTTTAATTTTCCCATAATTTGCACACATAAATTTTATCGTGTTGGGGAAAAAACCCCCTCATAATTCCATAATTTTAAATGGTATTTATGTCAGTCTTGGACCAAAATAAAATAACAGAATAGCAATAACAAGAGTTGGAAGGGACCTTGGAGGTCATCTAGTCCAACCCACTGCTCAGGCAGGAAACTCTATACCATTTCAGACAAATGGTTGTCCAACCTCTTCTTAAAAACCTCCAGTGTTGGAACACACACAACGTCTGGAGGCAAGTTCTATAAAATTCAAATAATCTGAATTTACCGGAGCCATTCAGATGAATAAACTCTCAGAAAGAAAAGTCTAACTTTAACGCCTGGATTGACTTCAAAATTGCATCTTAATCATCGTAGGAGAAATGGGTGGTTTAATAAATAAGCTAAACAGATAATCGATGTAAAAATAGTGTAGTGGCAAATCAATCTCAAGAAACGAACAAAGAAACATAATGGAATTCTGTGAAAAATCCACGTCCATGCCAGGATCAACAGCAACACTAGCACACAACACACGCAGAAATAGACAAAGTCCTCGAGGTATAACAGTTCATTTAATGACCGTCCAAAGTTACAACAGCACTGGGAAAAAGTACTTATGACCGTTTTTCACACTTAGCAACCGTTGCAGCATCCCCGTGAGTCACATGATCAAAATCTAGATGCTTGGCAACTGGCATGTAATTGTGACGGTTGCAGCGTCCTGGGGTCACATGATCTTCTTTTGTGACCTTCGGTCAAGCAAAGTCAATGCGGAAGCCAGATTCAGTTAACAACCTTGTTACTCACTTAACGACTTCTGTGATTCACTTAACGACTGCGGCCGCAAAGGTCGCAAAATGGGGCAAAACTCACTTAACAACTGTCTCGTTTAGCGACAGAAATTTTGGGCTCGCTTGTGGCCATAAGTCAAGGGCTACCTCTATGAGTAATACTGGACGATACCGGCGTAGACAGAATTTTGATGATCTTGCCTATAAAAATTCAGATAATAAGGTCAGCACAGTTTAAAAACAATGGGTAATATTTTTCTTGGGGTAAACGTTTTCTCACAACGTGACTTTGGACCAACTTAATTTAAGACAGGCTGTCTCCCCAAAACTCTGCGGAACGTAAAAGTGAGTTTGACTTATCTGAGAATGTCGGTGTGCAGTTTATTCAGCTTAATTATCTGCAATGTGGATGGCTTGATCCCAGTGTTATGGCTGCTGTGAAGTTTTACAAAACTGCCAGAGATTTTCGAAGGAAGTAATTAAGGCTCTTTAAGCCAATAATCTGTATTTACAGGGGGAGGACGCTACACGCAACCTATTTCGATGACTTCAGAAGTGACATTGAATGCCCTATTCTTAAGCAGCGGAGGGTTGCTTTAAAAAAGGCGTAATTATTTTCCTTTAATCTTACAATGAGATTATGGCAGCAAAGTATTTATCTGGTAAAGGAGAATGTTTGTAGCTCAGGGTTGAAATGAGGGGGTCCTTGGTGCCCTTAGCCTGAGCTTGGATGTTTTCCTGCAGACGTTTCATTACCAAATTAGGAAACTTCATCAGTGCTAGAAGGGAAGGGGGTTTGCAGACAGGAGGAGGAGGAGGAGGAGGAGGAGGAGGAGGAGGAGAACAGTGACTGTGGGGACCTTGGTGCCCTCTGAGCTTGGTTGTTTCCTTGCAGACGTTTCATTACCAAAGTAGGAAACTTCATCAGTGCTAGAAGGGAGGGGGGTTTGCAGAGAGGAGGAGGAGGAGGAGGAGGAGGAGGAGGAGGAGGAGGAGGAGGAGGAGGAGAACAGTGACTGTGGGGTCCTTGGTGCACTCTGAGCTTGGTTGTTTCCTTGCAGACGTTTCATGACCCAACTAGGTAACATCATCAGTGCTAGAAGGGAGGAGGAGGAGGAGGAGGATTGTGGGGTCCTTGGTGCTGTCTGAACATGCTTGTTTCCTTGCAGACGTTTCATTACCAAACTAGGTAACATCATCAGTGCTACTAAGGAGTGGGCTGTGCTCTCAGTCTATATTCCACTGACTTTCCCTGTCAGTATTGCTGGGGATGGTCTTAGAAATTCTTCGGTTGGGCTGTTTGCTGTTGGCTAGTTTGGCAATTCCTTAATTGGGGCATTGTTTACTTTTTAATTGTTGGCCTGATCTTAATCTTGGAGTTAATAATCTACGCTCATCTGGGTGCTGCTTGCCGATTAGGCGATATTTTGGTGTTTTTGTTCCCTCTTTGGCTTGTTGATTATCTCTTTTGTATAGGATATAGATATTGTTTATTTATTTATTTATTTATTTATTTGATTTGTATACCGCCCTTCTCCCTAAGGACTCAGGGCAGTGAACAGTGACATAAATATCAAATGCACAAATACAGATATTGAAAACATTAATGTAGAAGATTATGTCTATGTGTCTATTGATAACCAAGTCGTCACAGCGCTAGACTTCCAGGAATTCTGAACTTCGCTTGGTCTAGGGCAGGGGTCAGCAACCTGAAACAGTGAAAGAGCCACTCGGAACCGGTTCCCTCACAAAAGGAAAAACTGGGAGCCTCAAAAAATGTGTGCGCATGCGCGTACATGCGCAGAACAGGGTTTGTCTGAAGAGTGGAGCCAAGGCGAGATATGCACCTACCCTGCATATTTAAATTGATTGGTTGAACTTTTTTAGTCCCACTTTTTTTTTGGGACTGCACATGGCAGAGGACTGGGAGCCGCAGGTTGCAGACCTGGCTGAAAGAGCCGCATGTGGCTCCGGAGCCGCAGGTTGCAGACCTAGGTCCTAGGAGAGTCACAGTTTTCCAGTTGAAACTGCCGTAATGCCTGTCCATGCGTTATAAAATTAAAAGAGTTTTCATCCTGCCTTCTGACTCTACTTGTTCACTATACTTCAGAAAGGATGTTGAGATGCTGGAAAGAATTCAGAGAAGAGCAACTAAGAGGATCCAAGACTAAAACATACAAAGAGCGGCTGCGGGAATTTAGGTTTGGCTAATCTAAAGAAAAGAAGAAACGGGGGTGACATGATAGCAGCATTTCAGTCTTTGAGGGTCTGCCACAAAGAAGAGGGTGGCCAAATTATTCTCCAAAGCACCTGAAGGCAGGACAAGAAACAATAGTTGGAAACTGACCAAAGAGAGAAGCAACCTGGAATTAAGGAGAAACTTCCTAACAGTTAGGACAATTAACCAGATTTGCCTCCAGAAATCGTGGACGCTCCATCACTGGAGGTTTTTAAGAAGAGACTGGACAGCCACTTGTCTGAAATGATACAGGATCTCCTGCTTGAGCAGGGGGCTGGACTAGAAGACCTCCAAGGTCCCTTCCAGCTATTGTAATTGGCATTATGGATGTATTCTGCTAGCCTTCTGCCTCTTTTTAACAGGAAGCAAAACAATCGAACAATTAACAACCCTGACAGAATACAAATTGAGAAACAGCCCCCCACTCCTTACTAGCACTGATGATATTACCTAGCTGGGTGATGAAATGTCTGCAAGAAAATAGTCAAACGTGGAAAGCCCTTATTTGAGATGTACCAAACATTTTAGGGAATACTTAAGCAAGACAGGGTGCTACGTGTATGCTGCTGGCAATCCAATTCAAGTGTCTGACAGTATCATACCATAAATGCTAGATTTTGGATTGAAATCTAAAAAAAAAAAAGCATTAGCATAGCTTTACACCATTTATTGTAGATTTGAGATGCATATGTCCTGCTTGGCTGGCACCCCACTATTTGGAGTCTATCAATAAATGTTTTCAACCCCTTTTTTAAAATAATATTATATCATATGGTTAACCTAATTGAACATATGTATTTTTTCATCAGTGTGGGGTAGTGGATAATTCAGTTTCCTAGGAAACTCTGTTCAATTGTCTTTATCCCAACAAATAAGTATCTTGCACAGATATCTGCTTGACGCTACCCTTGAAAAAAAATGACAGTTATTGCTAACTCTTCAGAACCGAAGAGATTTGTGTGGAAAGGCAGCTGCGTTAAAACTTAAAATATTTTCCTCTTTCTGCACTGCTTGACGTAGAATAATGGAAGTCACCAAATGGTTGAAGAATGTCTCGTGCTTTACTGCATGTTATTTGAATACTTTGGCAGCTTTAGTTTTAACCTCACCAAATAAAGAATAACAAAAACATTTTCCTTTCCCCCCCCCCGCCCCCGGCCATTTCTGAAACTCTTTGAAACCCTGGAACAGGGATCTTCAAACTTGGCCCTTTTATGACTTGTGGACTTCAACTCCCAGAATTCCCCAGCCAGCATGCCTGGCTGAGGAATTCTGGGTGGGGTCTTCAAACCTGGCCCTTTTATGACTTGTGGACTTCAACTCCCAGAATTCCCCAGCCAGCGTGCCAGGCTGAGGAATTCTGGGTGGGGTCTTCAAACCTGGCCCTTTTATGACGTGTGGACTTCGACTCCCAGAATTCTCCAGCCAGTGTGCCTGGCTGAGGAATTCTGGGAGTTGAAGTCCACAAGTCAGAAATGGGCCAGGTTTGAAGACCCCTGCCCTGGAAGGACCATCGTTTTGCCTTCTAGCTACAGCAGATCCCCTTGTTCTGTTGACATTCAAGAGATCCATATTGGCTTCTCTTTTAGAAGATTGGCTGACCAGATCTTTTTTTGTTTTCCCCGTCGGGGAAGATCATTCTGTCAATTTAGGAGAAAATTGCGAGCTCTCTTCAGGAAAATGGCGGTGTTAGGAAGGGGGGGGGAAACAACTCTTTGAGCAATTTGTCATATTTGACTTCTTGTTCATCAGGCAGCACCCTGACACCGCCGCAAACTCCACAGTAGAAGAAAAACGTGAGGGGAAAATAAAATGGCCGACCATCAATTGGACGGTCTTGCTGCAAAGCTAAAGGGCACATGGCAATTAATCCCTCATGGGTGGCCAACGATTGCTTTCAGTGCAAGAATTAAAAGCCAAAGGGTAATTCTGAAATGGCGGAGAGTCACAGCCAGAAAGGCAGGGAACAATTTTTGTTCTTCGGTCCCGGAAGTTTTGTCTCTTTAGCTATTCAGCGCCTCTTCTTTCCACACTGACAGCTCCCACCCATGGTACCGAAGGTCTTTTGCATCTTCTGAAATGTGCCGCTGAGCAACTCTAATGCCAGAACCTCTAATTAGGCCTCAGAAATGTCTCTTTTTCAAACATGCCCTGTCATTTCGGATACACACACCAATATATCTGTCGTCTCTAAGTGACAGAAGCACCAAGTGGAATAGCAAGGCAAGATTAGACGGCGGGCTCTGGGAGGGTTGCATTTGCAGAAAATTTATACAGATTTCTCTTTCTCTCTCTCTCTCTCTCTCTCTCTCTCTCTTTCTTTATCATTCTCTCTTTTTATCTCTTTCTCTTTTTTCTCTTTCTCTCTCTCTCTCTTTCTTTATCACTCTTTTTATCTCTCTTTTTTCTCTCTCTCTCTTTCTCTCTTTCTTTCTTTCTCTCTCTCACTTTCTTTATCACTCTCTTTTATCTCTCTCTCTTTCTCTTTATTTCTCTTTATCTTTTCTCTCTTTTTTCTCTTTCTCTCTCTCTCTCTCTTTCTCTCTCTCTTTCTTTATCACTCTTTCTCTTTTTATCTCTCACTCTTTCTCTTTTTTCTCTCTTTCTTTTTATTTGTCTTTCTCTCTTTTTCTCTTTCTTTCTCTTCCTTTCTCTCTTTCTCTTTCTTTCTCTCTTTCTCTCTTTCAGTCTCTCTCTCTCCTCTCTCTTTCTCTCTCTCTCTGTTGCTCAAACTGAGAGCAAGCCTGTAAAAAAAATGTATTGCCACCAAAATGCGATTTACAAACGTGGCGTTCTACAAATCAATTAAGGAGGCCACTTTACGACATTCCCCACTTTATGTCACTTTTATGACCTTCCCAGAAATGGCTTCGCGAGCCATTCTGGCAACATTTCTAAATGGCAAACATTTACCGTTGCCGCTTTTGCGAATCCTTATTGCATTTTAGGAGTTTAATACACGTTTAATAATTCCCAACGTGCAGCCACAATTGAGCCCCAAATTTACGTTGCTAAAGGAGACTGTTATTGTGCCCCATTTTACCACCTTTCTCGTTAAATGAATCGCTGAGGTTGTTAAATTAGTAACCCAGTCGTTAAGTGAATCTGCCCTTTTCCCATTGACTTTTTCCCGTCAGGAGGTCACAAAAGGGGATTCAACATGACCCTGGGGGCACTGCAAGTGTCATAAATATGAGTCAGTTGCCAAAGGTCTGAATTTTGATCATGTGACCATCGGGACGCTGCAGCGGTCGTAAGTGTGAAAAACGGTCTTAGGTCACTTTTTAAAGTGCCGTTGTAACTTCGAACGGTCGCTAAATGAACCGTTGTAGGAAACCTCTGATACCAAAATTGTGCTTTGCTCCTAGGAGGAATCAGGTTTATACGCCCCTCCTTTTCCTTCACTGCAATTTCCTGTTGCCTTGATTGGCAAAAGAAAAACCAACAACCCCTCAACAAGATATATTTGCTTTACAACCAGTAGCGTAAATTAGACATCCTGGCTTACGAAAGAACTGGAAAGCGTATTTTGCCAGTCTGAGCAAAGAGCCAAGCTGGATTTGCAGCAAAAGAGGAAGCAGCACGCAGATCTTTCTCTGTCTTACTTAAAGTTGAGGGGAAACCTCTCTCCCAGCCAACCTTTGCGTCTCTTGAGGCTGTCAAGAATGGTCTCTCTCTCTCTCTCTCTGCCTTCATCCTTGACTTATTGCATCTCTCAAGATTCTAGCAGTCAAAGTCTGTTGTCTTCCTTTTCCCTCCCTAACTATTCCCCGGTTGCACCCGGAGCAGCGTCCATCAACTTGCAAATAGGATCTGTCTTGTTTCTCATCTTTCTTGCTCTGGAAGCCTATCTAGATGAAGAGATGGATAAAGAGGGAGAGAGGGAAGAAAGGAAGGAAGGAAGGAAGGAAGGAGGGAGGGAGGAAGGAGGGAGGGAGGAAGGAAGGAAGGAAGGAAGGAGAGAAAGGAGGGAAGGAAAGGAAGGAATAAGGAGGGAGAGAGGAGAGAAGGAGGGAAGATAGGGAGGGAGGAAGAAAGATAATGGAATGATAACAAAAGAAGGATGGATAGATGGAAGGAGGGAAGGAAGGAGAGAGAGAGAAGGAGGGAAGGAATGAAGAGGAAGGGAGGAGAGAAGGAGGGAAGACAGGGAGGGAGGGAGAAGGGAAGGGAGGAAGATAATAGAATAATAGAAGGAAAGAAGGAAGATAACAGAATAATAAGGAAAGAAAGGATGGAGGGAAGGAAGGAAGGAAGGAAGGAGAGAGAGAAGGAGGGAAGGAAGGAATGAAGAGGGAGAGAGGAGAGAAGGAGGGAAGACAGGGAGGGAGGGAGGGAGGGAGGAGGGAGGGGAGGAAGATAATAGAAAAATAGAGAAGGAAAGAAGGAAGATAACAGAATGATAAGGAAGGAAGGAAGGAAGGAAGGAAGGAAGGAAGGAAGGAAAGAGGAAGGAAAGGATTGAACAGGGAGGGATGATAAGAGGGAAGGGAAGGAGGGTGTAAGGGAGAAGAATTTATCTTATCAGAGAGAAAAAAGCTCAGCACTTGAGTAAAGAAATGTGTATATCCCCCTGAGCATCTTTCGAACCTTATTCTCGTACAACATCAAATGAAATCCCTCTCGGTGTGCTCCTTTCTTCACCTTTACCTAACTAAAAGTTGTCCACTTAGATTTTTAAAAATGTGACTGAATCTGCTTACTTGTTTCCCAATATTTGTTATTTCTTGTTGAACGCATGCTTTTTCACACACACACACACACACACACACACACACACACACACACACATACACGTTGTTCAGTTGTTTTGTTCGTAGTTGATGCTTCCCCCCACTTCTTTCTATTTTGCATTTTAACTTTGGAAATAAACAATCTTTTATATGTCTATAAGAAACAGGCAAGAGGCAAGGAATGTTTGGCAGGACTTAAAGGGGCAGTAGAAAAACAAGCTTTTCCTATAAAGCTGCCTGACAGTCTATCATAGAAAATGTTTTGAAATGAAAGAGGTCACAGTATCTTTAAAAATCATATTTTATGCAGTTTCTTATGAATATTAACGATCCCATTCGTATGGGTTTGCTCTCTTAACTTCTAAAATAAATTAGGTGTTGGCTTTCAGACGAGATAAGACACATACTGTAATATATATTTGAACTGATACTGGAGGAATAAATTTTGCTCCTTTAACCATAAGTGCAAGAAAAATGTATAAAGATGCATTTACGAGTTCCATATATTTCTTTGGACATCTGTATAGGAAGCTCTTTGAAGTTTGTACTTGGTATATTTTTTTCTCAATGAAAACCCACAATTTTAAGGATGCTGCTGAGTGGGTTAGGACGCTGAGCTTGTCGATCAGAAGGTCGGCAGTTTGGCGGGTCGAATCCCGAGTGCCGCGTAAACAGAGTGAGCACCTGTTACGCGTCCCAGCTTCTGCTAACCTAGCAGTTCGAAAGCACGTAAAAATGCAAGTAGAAAAATAGGGACCACTCCGGTGGGAAGGTAACAGCGTTCTGTGCGCCTTTGGCGTCCAGTCATGCCGGCCACATGACCACGGAGACATCCTCGGACAAGCGCTGGCTCTTCGGCTTTGAAACGGAGATGAGCACCGGCCCCTAGAGTCGGAAACGACTAGCATGCATGTGCGGGGGAACCTTTACCTTTACCATTTTTTACCCCCACATAATCTCTTTTAATCTTTAGAGATCAAATTCTCTAGAAAACTCAGTGTTATGTTATTTATTATGAATTTCCTCTGTTTCCCAGCTACGTGTAACCTGTCTATTTGGTGAATAGCAAGATTGTCAGTTACATCTTTTGCAAAACATTTAATTGCCTCGAAATTGTTGCGTTTCAACAAAATAACTCCAGCTGCTTTGGAAGGAGAGAATAATAACTATGCTCAATCATTTTCCTGAGCACACTGAAGAAAGTTATATGGACTTTGGACAGATCCACGACAGCCCTAGTAAGACTACATTTAGAATACTGCATCCAGTTTTGGTCACCCCAACACAAAAAAAAAGATGTTGAGATTTTGGAAAAAATTCAGAGAAGAGCAACAAAGGTGATTAGGGGTCGAGAAGCTGTAACATATGAAGAACGGTTGCAGAAATTGGGAGTGTCTAGTTTACAGGTCTGCAACCCGCGGCTCCGGAGCCGCATGTGGCTCTTTCAGCCGTCTCCTGCGGCTCCCAGTGCAGTTCAAAAAAAAAGTGGGACTAAAAAAGTTCAACCAATCAATTCAAATATGCAGGGTAGGTGCATATCTCACCTTGGTTCCACTCTTCAGTCAAACCCTGTTCTGTGCATGCGCGCATGTTACACGCATGCACATGCATTTTTTGCAGCTCCCAGTTTTTCCTTTTGTGAGGGAACCGGTTCCGAGTGGCTCTTTCACTGTTTCAGGTTGCTGACCTCTGGTCTAGTTTAATGAAGAGAAGGATTATGGTGACATGATAGAGGTGTTCCAATATTTCAGGGGCTGCCCCAAAGAAGAGGGAGTCAAGCTCTTCTCCAAAGCACCTGAAGGCAGGAGAAGAAGCAACGGATGGAAACTAATCAAGGAGAGAAGCAACCTAGAACTAAGGAGAAACTTCCTGACAGTGAGAACAATTAACCAGTGGAACTCCTTGCCTCCAGAAGCAGTGAATGCTCCAACACTGGAAGTTTTTAAGAAGAGACTGGGCAGCCATTTGTCTGAAATGGTAGGGTTTCCTGCCTGAGCAAGGGGTTGGACTAGATGACCTCCAAGGTCCCTTCCAACAACAACAACAACAACATCATCATTATTATTATTATCATAAAATCTGGGTGGAGGGGGAAGGAAGAACCTCTGAACAATATAATAAAAAGGGAACATAACAAATCATAACTGTGCTTGCATATCCTGGTGTGGAAAAGGGGTGTCTGCAAGCAGCGATGTTCACAATCAGAGCCGTACAATAACTGCACAAGCTGAGCTGGATGCTGTTGTTGTTGTTGTTACTATTCCCTATCTGGGGACTAAAAAAAAGGCGAAAAATAAAAAAAACCCAATGGCTGAATTTCCTATTTGCAATTGTCTTAGACTCTGCCCGTTCCTTGGAGCGATACAAATTTTGATATCAATATACACCTGTTCCATGGTTGGGATGACAACTGAAGCGATTCTCTTACCGACTGCAGCCAGAAAGGATTTGTAAAACGGGGCAAAAATCACTCATCTCTCTTAGCAACGGCAATTTTGGACTTGTGTTGCGGTCATGAACCGAGGACTACTCATCATTTGAATCTGACGGAAGCAGTGTGAAAATCTGGAGGAGGGCTCCGTTGTTTTAGATAGCACTGCATTTCCTCCAAAGGTCTAGCGCAGACATGTCAAACTCGCGATGTCACGTGACATCGCGCGACCTATCGGAACTGTTTCCCCATTGCCGGCAATGGGATGGGCGCCGTTTCTCTGTGACGGCTTCGGGTTTTTTTGCATTCATCACCAGATGACAGAAAAAAACTATAACGATGGTCCTATCAAGTTGACTTTGCTACATCAGTTGTGACTATTCTTAACCCTGCCCCCCCTCCCAGGTGGAGTTTCACTGTGAACCCATTTTGAAACAGCAGGTGCCTTGTTTGCATCCTTTTTGTGCTAGCTGCCAGATCACATAAGGTCTTCCGGAAATCTACCCAGCGATTAATTAATGCCTATAGTCACAATCTAGGCCTTTGAACTATGGTGCTGGAGAAGACTCCTGCGAGTCCCTTGGACTGCGAGGTGATCAAACTGGTCAGTCCTAGAGGAGATCAACCCTGACTGCTCTTTAGAAGGCCAGATCCTGAAGCTGAAACTCAAATACTTTGGCCACCTAATGAGAAGGAAGGACTCGCTGGAGAAGAGCCTCGTGCTGGGAAAGGTTGAGGGCAAGAGAAGAAGGGGACGACAGAGAAGGAGGTGGCTGGATGGAGTCACTGAAGCAGGAGGCGTGAGCTTAAATGGACTCCAGAAGATGGCAGAGGACAGGAAGGCCTGGAGGAACGTTGTCCACGGGGTCGCGATGGGTTGGACACAACTTCACAGCTAACAACAACATAGTCACAATCTATCAAAAAAAAAAAATTCCAGATGCAGAAGAGAATTCCACTTCTGGTTCATAATCATAATCATAATCGTAAAGTTGGAAGGGACCTTGGAGGTCATCTAGTCCAACCCCCCTGCTCAGGCAGGAAACCCTATACTGTTATTAACCAGCAATTCTACTCACTTCTGCTACTAACTCAAGGAAGCAGTCGGGTTGCTTATATAACACGACTAAAAACAAACATTATACTTTCTAATAGTGAATACTAAAAGCCGGAAGTTATAAATACAATATTTATTTTAAAAAAAGAAGAAAAGAAGCAAGGTAAAGGGCCTACCTAATGAATTCAACGGAGAACAAGGATGGCGAGAGAGGATAGCTTGACGTCCCCAATTTGTTTAGTGGCCGTTTGAAGTTACGACGGTGCTGGGGGAAAAAAGGGACTTCCTGACCGTTTTTCACACTTACGACCTTGGCAGCCTTCCCCGTGATCAAAATTCGGGCACTTGAGAACTGACCTGTGTTTATGATGGTTGCAGTGTACTGGTGTGTGTGTGTGTGGGTGTCATGGAGTAGTGGGATTCAAATAGGTGAACAACCGGTTCTCTGTATGGATGCCGCTTCCGGAAGTCCGTTCTGGGCCTGGGCAACAAAAAATAAGCTACCGGTTCTGCCAAAGTGGTGTGAACTGGCTGAATTCCACCTCTGTATCTATCATCCATCCATCTATCTATCTACCTATCTATCTATGTATCTATCTATCCATCCATCCAGTGGTGGGATTCAAATAGGTGAACAACCGGTTCTCTGTGTGGATCCCAATTCCGGAAGTCCATTCTGGGCCTGGGCAACAAAAAATTAGCTACTGGCTCGGCTGAAGTGGTGCAAAACCAGCTGAATCCCACCACTCTATCTATCTATCTATCTATCTATCTATCTATCTATCTATCTATCTATCTATCTATCTATCTATCCATCTACCTACCTACCTACCTACCTACCAACAGTGGTGGGATTCAAATAGATGAGCAACCGGTTCTCTGCGTGGATCCCACTTCTGGAAGTCCATTCTGGGCCCAGGCAACAAATAATTAGCTACCGGTTTGGCCGAAGTGGTGCAAACCAGCTGAATCCCACCACTGTATCTATCTATCTATCTATCTATCTATCTATCTATCTATCTATCTATCTATCTATCTATCTATCCATCCATCCATCCATCCATCCATCCATCCATCCATCCATCCATCCATCTATCTATCTATCTATCTATCTATCTATCCATCCATCCATCCATTGGTGGGATTCAAATAGGTGAACAACCGGTTCTCTGTGTGGATCCCAGTTCCGGAAGTCCATTCTGGGCCTGGGCAACCCAAAATTAGCTACCGGTTCTGCCAAAAGGGGGTGCAAACCGGCTGAATCCCACTCCTGGGGGTCACGTGATGCCCTTCAGTGACCTTCCGTCAAGCAAAGTCAATAGGGGAGTCCCTGTTTTTGTTTTTCCTTGAAGTAATTTCGCTTCTCCTCCAAGAAGCTCCTTCATTCGGAGCTGAAGAAGCTCCTTGGATTGAGAAGCAAAAGGTCTTCAAGGGGGAAACCCCCCCCCAAAACCCCGGAAAGTCCAGTGGCCTCTTGGAGAAGCATCTTTGGGACAACCGTGACCAACGTGAGCCAGGATCTCTGCAGACGTGGACCGAAACCGTCTTACCTTTGTTTTCCAGCTTCAGTTCTTCTGCTAGTAAGCTGTCCTGTCTATTGCCGAGTACAAATGCCAGAAAGGAGAGGATCAGGGCATCCAAGATTCCGATAATGGCCAAGATGTAGGCCCAGCGGATCGAACAAGCGCCCAGCGTGTACTTGTCGGTCTTCTCCCCACACATCCGCTTCACTTCTTTTGCATCCCAGCCATCGGGATAAATCATACAGCCCAGGATAAGGCAAAGAGCTGGGGAGAGAAAAGCGTATGGGGGAGGGAGGGAGGGAGGGAGGGAGGGGAAGGAAGAGGAGGAGGAGAAGAGGAGGAGTTGGTGGTAGATAGAAGAAAGAGGCGGAGAAGGAGAGGAGGAGGAGGTGGTAGATAGAAGAAAGAGGAGGAGGAGAAGGAGAAGAGAAGGAGAAGAAGGAGGAGGAGGTGATGGTAGATAGAAGGAGGAAGAGGAGGAGGAGGAGAAGGTGGTAGGAGGAGAAGAGAAGGAGAAGGAGGTGGTGGTAGATATAAGGAGGAAGAGGAGGAGGAGGAGAAGGAGAAGGTGGTAGGAGGAGAAGAGAAGGAGAAGGAGAAGAGAAGGAGAAGAAGGAGGAGGAGGTGATGGTAGATAGAAGGAGGAAGAGGAGGAGGAGGAGAAGGTGGTAGGAGGAGAAGAGAAGGAGAAGGAGGTGGTGGTAGATAGAAGGAGGAAGAGGAGGAGGAGGAGAAGGAGAAGGTGGTAGGAGGAGAAGAGAAGGAGAAGGAGAAGAGAAGGAGAAGAAGGAGGAGGAGGTGATGGTAGATAGAAGGAGGAAGAGGAGGAGGAGGAGAAGGTGGTAGGAGGAGAAGAGAAGGAGAAGGAGGTGGTGGTAGATAGAAGGAGGAAGAGGAGGAGGAGGAGAAGGAGAAGGTGGTAGGAGGAGAAGAGAAGGAGAAGGAGAAGAGAAGGAGAAGAAGGAGGAGGAGGTGATGGTAGATAGAAGGAGGAAGAGGAGGAGGAGGAGAAGGTGGTAGGAGGAGAAGAGAAGGAGAAGGAGAAGAGAAGGAGAAGAAGGAGGAGGAGGTGATGGTAGATAGAAGGAGGAAGAGGAGGAGGAGGAGAAGGTGGTAGAAGGAGGAGGAGAAGAGAAGGAGAAGGAGGTGGTGGTAGATAGAAGGAGGAAGAGGAGGAGGAGGAGAAGGAGAAGGTGGTAGGAGGAGAAGAGAAGGAGAAGGAGAAGAGAAGGAGAAGAAGGAGGAGGAGGTGATGGTAGATAGAAGGAGGAAGAGGAGGAGGAGGAGAAGGTGGTAGGAGGAGAAGAGAAGGAGAAGGAGGTGGTGGTAGATATAAGGAGGAAGAGGAGGAGGAGGAGAAGGAGAAGGTGGTAGGAGGAGAAGAGAAGGAGAAGGAGAAGAGAAGGAGAAGAAGGAGGAGGAGGTGATGGTAGAAGGAGGAAGAGGAGGAGGAGGAGAAGGTGGTAGGAGGAGAAGAGAAGGAGAAGGAGGTGGTGGCAGATAGAAGGAGGAAGAGGAGGAGGAGGAGGAGGAGAAGGTGGTAGGAGGAGAAGAGAAGGAGAAGGAGAAGAGAAGGAGAAGAAGGAGGAGGAGGTGATGGTAGATAGAAGGAGGAAGAGGAGGAGGAGGAGAAGGAGAAGGTGGTAGAAGGAGGAGGAGAAGAGAAGGAGAAGGAGGTGGTGGTAGATAGAAGGAGGAAGAGGAGGAGGAGGAGAAGGAGAAGGTGGTAGGAGGAGAAGAGAAGGAGAAGGAGAAGAGAAGGAGAAGAAGGAGGAGGAGGTGATGGTAGATAGAAGGAGGAAGAGGAGGAGGAGGAGAGGAGGAGTTGGTGGTAGATAGAAGAAAGAGGAGGAGAAGGAGAAGAGAAGGAGAAGAAGGAGGAGGAGGTGGTGGTAGATAGAAGGAGGAAGAGGAGGAGGAGGAGAAGGAGAAGGTGGTAGAAGGAGGAGGAGAAGAGAAGGAGAAAGGAGGAGGAGGTGGTGGTAGATAGAAGGAGGAGGAGGAGGAGGAGGAGGGGGAGGAAGAGGAGAGAGAAGGGATAAAAACTTTAATCAAGCGAAAGCTGCATTTCATTTGCTACTTGTTATTAGAGTGTCTCCAGGACTGTATTTCTCATACACAGATTAGGAGAAAGTAAAAGATGCGCCAGGTGCACCTAGGAGAAGGACGGGGGGGGGGGGGCCTGTCTAAGACAGAGTCAGAACAAGGAAGCGGTCGGTGGATGAAAGGCTTGAGTTGCAGGACAGGGCTGATTTGGCATCATAGAATTCCTTCCTCCCCCTCCTTTATTTCCTTCCTCCCTTTCTTCCTCCCTCCCTCCCTCCCTCTCCCTTCCTTCTTTCTTCCCTCCCCCTCCCTTTCCTCCCTCCCCCTCCCTCCCTCCCTCCCTTCCTTCCTTCCTTCCTTCCTCCCTGCTTTCTGCTTCCTGTTGGCCATCTTGTTGATTGACCTTTCTTTCTTTCTTTCTTTCTTTCTTTCTTTCTTTCTTTCTTTCTTTCTTTCTTTCTTTCTTTCCTTCTTTCCCCTCCTTCCCCTTCCTTCCTTCTTTCCTCCCTCCCTCCCTCCTTCCTTCCCTCCTTCCTTCCTTCCTTCCTTCCTTCCTCTCTCCTTTCTGCTTCCTGTTGGCCATCTCTTTCTTCCTCCCTCCCTCCCTCCTTCTTCCTTCCTTCCTTCCTTCCTTCCTTCCTTCCTTCCTTCCTTCCTTCCTTCCTTCCCCTCCTTCTCCTGCCTCCCTCCCTCCCTTCTTTCCTCTCTCCCTCCCTATTATTTATTTAGCTTTTAGGGAATGAAAGGGACCTTGGAGGTCTTCTAGTCCAACCCCCCCTTATACCATTCCAGACAAATGGTTGTCCAATCTCTTCTTGAAAACCTCCAGTGGTGGAACATCCATAATTCTGTCGCTGTTGCGTTGTGTTTATGTACTACATTAATGATTCTTGTGAGCGGATCTTTCGGCAACAGGCCGCTAAATATAACACAATAATATTTTCTTTTTTTACCCACCCCCCCACATCTTAATTTAATTTTAATAATTAAAGATAAATTTAATTTATCTTGCTCATCTGTTCATGACATAGCAGGAAGTTCCCGCAATTTTTATAAAAGAAAACTTCTCTCTAGCACACAGTACTTTCACGGATCTTGTACTTAGTGCCAAGAGGCTGAAAGCATAAGAACTTCTATATTTATTTCTCTGCTCGCTGATCTGATTTTTAAAATACCTAAATTAGCTTTTTCCCAGATTTGTCACAGTCAGTAGGAGTGAACACACACGCATGCATTTTTTTTATATTTTAATTTGGTCTGCTTGAAAGAGTCAGAGGCTTCAGAAAATATCCACTATTGAAATAAGCAGTTAAGGAAATCGAATGTGTCTATGCAGCTATTTAACGATCGGCTTTAAACTATGCAGGAATGGGAAATAAATTCAATTAAAACAGTTACCAAACAAAATACAAAGGGTTGCCCATCTTCTTTAAACATTTAAAACAGATTTGTGCAATACTTTAATTGAATTTCAGCTCGGCTGACTGCCAGGTGAAATGTCTTGACCCATGTCACCTTTGGAAAACAGAAAAAAACTACTCTCTTCACTGCAGTGTATAATTTTCCTAAATTTTATTCTAATTAGCAATCTTCACATCCCACAAAAACGATGCAAAGTGCAAGGCAGGGTTCGTTCTTGGATTCTCTTATCGCTGCCTGAAAGTAGAAGAGTATTTCTGAGACGCAGGTGGATTATCAGCCTAAATCATTTGAAGTGTAAAACTATTTTTTTCCCCAACTGCTTATTGCAGGATAGCTGGAGTTCTGCACCGCCTTAAGGACAGCCAGATGTTAGATGTTGTACCTTGGCTTCAGTTTTGCCATGAAGGAACAATTCAGGCTAGGAATAAATCAGGGAGGATGGCTTTGGCGCGGTCCAGCAGATGCTCAGGATTTTCATACGGCCACATTACCTAAAATACTTCAACAACAGAAAAAAGTAACGAAAACTGCAACTCACTCCTTCCTTCCTTCCTTCCTTCCTTCCTTCCTTCCTTCCTTCCTTCCTTCCTTCCTTCCTTCCTTCCTTCCTGGACAGTCACTTGTCTGAAATGGTCTAGGGCAGGGGTCGGCAACCTTAAACACTCAAAGAGCCACTTGGACCCATTTCCCAGAGGGGGAAAAAAACACTGGGAACCGCAAAACTCTCTCTCACACGCGCACGCAAGGGGGGAAATGTGACTGAAGAGTTTAATTAAAAAGAAATAGAGGCTGCTGTGTATGAGCTCTCTCTCTCTCTCTCTCTCTCTCTCTCTCTCCCTCCTTCCCTCCCTCCCTCTCTTTCTCTTACTCCCTCTCTCTCTCTCCTTCCCTCTCTCCCTCTCTCTGGACAAACTGACACACATTCTTATTGGGCTGGCTCTCCTGCCCTTAAGAGCTGCTGCTTTCTGCTGCTTCCTGCTTCCTGTGGAGATGCAGCAAAGGCAGGAGCCCCGCCCAATAATCTTGTCAGCTTCTCAGAGAACAGTGTGAGTTTTACACACACTCACACACACACACACACAGAGAGAGAGAGAGAGAGAGAGAGAGAGAGAGAGAGAGAGAGAGAGAGAGAGAGAGAGAGAGAGAGAGAGAAGGGAAGCACTAGTACCCCTCTCTGTCTCTCTCTCTCTGTGCAAATGGCTGGGAGCCGCAGGAGAAGGCTGAAAGAGCCGTATGCGGCTCCAGAGCCGTGGGTTGCCGACCCATGGTCTAGGGTCTCCCGCTTGAGCAGGGGGTTGGACTAGAAGGCCTCCAAGGTCCCTTCCAGCTCTATTCTGATTGTTTACTTTATTCATACGTACCATTTGTAATGAGACCCAGTTTAGCATAGTGGCTAAGACATCAGGAGAGAAAGCGGGAGACTGTGAGTTTCCCCTAGGAAGGAGGCAACGGCGAACCACTTCTGAAAAACCTTGCCAAGGAAATTGCAGGGACGTATCCAGGTGGCACGCAGAGCCCTCTCTGTGGGCACGCGCGCCGTCACCCCAGTCCTAGGCCTTCAGCTGGGTTTTATAAAACCTTTTCATTTTAGGCCTCCGCCGCCATGTGCAAAAAAAATAAATTAAAAAAATGGTTTAATCAATCAATCAATTTCAACTTCTCACGGGAAAAAAAAAAGATCTCGCAAAGTGGAATTGATGGATTGAACTTTTTAGTCCCACCCAGTCTGCCGTTACCACAGCAGCCACACCCACCCAATGGGCCACGCCAACCCGGCACCTGACGATACATAAGTGGGTTTTGGGTTGCAGTTTGGGCACTCGGTGTCCAAAAGGTTGGCCATCACTGTTCTAGGCTATCTTCAGTCAGGGAAGATCCATAGATGATGACTTTCAGACATTCTCTGAGTCTGTCCCACCTTAAAACTCCTTAAAGAAAAGCAATAGATAAGTAGCGGATTTTTATGATGTATAACTAGTTCAGGGGTCGGCAACCTGAAAAAGGAAAAGAGCCACTGGGAACCGGTTCCATTACACATAAAAAAGTGGGAGCCGCATGCGTGCGTCCATTCGCACGCATGCGCAAAAAACGTTTTGCGCATGCGCAAAACGGGTTTTTCTTGCGCACGCGCGGACGCTCACAGTTGCCATTTTTTTTGTGTGATGGAACCGGTTACCGGTTGTGCGACGGCGACAGCCCGTTTGCAGAGCTACCGCCTTTGGCAGCCTGCAAACGTGCCGCGACAGCTTTCCCAAAGAGCGGCGCTGCTGCCCGTTCGCGCGGAGGTGCGCGTGCACCTCTCCAAAGGTTTGGGGAGGTGTGCGCGCACCTCTCGGAATGGGCAGCGGCACCGCTTGTTGGGAAAGCTGCCGCGGCCCGTTTGCAGAGCTGCCGCTTTCGGCAGCCTGCAAACGTGCTGCGGCAGCTTTCCCAAAGAGCGCCGCCGCTGCCCGTTCGCGCGGAGGTGCGTGCGCACCTCTTCAAAGGTTTGGGGAGGTGCGCGCACACCTCCGACCATTCGGAGAGGTGCGCGCACACCTCTCCAAACGGGCGGTGCCACTCTCCATTTGGAGAGGTGCGCGCGCACCACTGCCCGTTCGAAGAGGTGCGCGCGCACCGGGCAGCTGGGAGCCGCAGGAGATGACTCAAAGAGCTGCATGCGGCTCCGGAGCTGCAGGTTGCTGACCCGTGAACTAGTTAATAATTATTTTATTAATATTTCGACTATGGAGAGTTAAAGCGTGATAGAATTTAATGTTTTATTATTGTTGTTAGCATATTTTAGATTATGTTTGTTTGTATTATTATACCCTGTATTCAGCTCTGGGAAGTTGGGGAGGGTGGGAGGGTAGGGGAGGGGAGGGTTGGGGAGAGGGGAGGGGGAGGAGGGTTTTTTTTGTATTCAAAAATGTATTGTAAAACTTTTCAATAAAAAAAAGAAAAGCAATAGATAAGCCTAATTAATGGTTGTTGTTGGCTAAGTAAAATGTACTCCTATCACTTATATTAGAAGTGGCATAGAGGGCATAGAGAAATGTTGATTTTTCTTAAGGCAGAGGGCTTGTTTCTTTATTCTACCCGGTCCTTTGTGTGACTAAGGCACACACAATTTAAAGGGAGGCAAACCTGACCTTTTCCTGCAGCTCAACATATTATGACTGACATGTTGGGAAAATAAACCCAAATAAAACAGCCAGTGCCCAAATCTGGTGTAAATAAGTTTGTAAAACCTATGGACCGAGTCTACTAACGGTGATCACTCCCGGAAAGGTAATTTTTTTTTCCCTTTCCTGTTGATGTTGATGGAAAAAGACACTTTTTTGGGGGGTGGGGTGTCTTTCCTCGAGAAAAACGAATTGGATCTGTCAAGTTAATCAGTAACACCGAAAGGTTGTGAACAGATGTTTGAAAACAAGCTTGTTTGGACAAAACCGAGATAGGGAAAGGAGACTTTGGGGGATAATTAATTGAAAGGTCAACGGGGAGAAACAACACGATTGCATTCAAAGAACAAAGTTGGTTTTTTTTTTTTTTTTTGCAGTTTCTATTTTATAAACAGGGGGACGCGGTGGCTCAGTGGGTTAGGACGCTGAGCTTGTCGATCGGAAGGTCGGCAGTTTGGCGGGTCGAATCCCGAGTGCCGCGTAACAGAGTGAGCGCCTGTTACTCGTCCCAGCTTCTGCCAACCTAGCAGTTCGAAAGCACGTAAAAATGCAAGTAGAAAAATAGGGACCACTCCGGTGGGAAGGTAACAGCGTTCCGTGCGCCTTTGGCGTCTAGTCATGCCGGCCACATGACCACGGAGACGTCCTCGGCCAAGCGCTGGCTCTTCGGCTTTGAAACGGAGATGAGCACCGGCCCCTAGAGTCGGAAACGACTACCACGCATGTGCGGGGGAACCTTTACCTTTACCTTTACCTATTTTATAAACATCTTTTTTTGCTTTTGGATATTCTTCTCCCGATCTACAAAACGGGCAAGAGACAGAGGCGGAAGCTTATGGTCACCGTCTCCTTATCCCCCGTCAAGAAGACATGAAGGTGCCTTAAATTTGGTCCTTGTCTTGGTGAAAAGAAGGGGTGAGGGAAAAAACTTTGGGTTGAGTTTTCTTTTTTTAAACACGCGGAAAACTGGATCATAACGACGGGTTTTTCTCCTTGTCTGCGTTAAAAAATAAATAAATACCCTTCGCCTGTGGCAAGGAGAGATCATCTTCACCATATACATCCCATTTCAGTCGCTAAGCGAGATCCTTCTCAAACGAGCTGTGCTTCCGTTTTAGGACCTTTCTCCTTAAGCGAATCGCTGCCGTTGTTAAATCAACCGCACAGTCCCTAAAGCGAACCTGCAGTTGTTAAGCGAATCGCGCAGACCTTAAGCAAATTCCCCCTTGATTTTGCTTCTCCAAAAGTCGTAAAAGTGGATCACGTGGCTCCGGGGACATCGCAACCGTCATTAAGTACATGTCAGTTGCCAAGCATCTGGATTTTGATCAAGTGACCCTGGGGGGGGGGGAGGCTGCGACAGTCTGTAAAAATCAGACCGGGGAGGCCCCCCCCCCAAATGACAGTCATTGTCTGTTTGTTTGTTTTTAAAATGTTTTTAAGAGAATTCTCTTCTCTCCCAAACTATTTCTGAATAAAGGGGTTTGTATCCTAGCAACAAGCATTTACCTGGTGCACCCCCAGACACAAGAGTTGCAAAGAGTTTAATTGATGTTTATATAAGGAATACACAACGGTATTCAAAGCCTACCACTAAATATGTTGTGTTTTTTTTTTCCAACAAGCACTTCAGTTTGAAAAGAATTGTCAAATTAATTCCCTCCCTTTGGATTAGAAATCTGTTTAGCAATAACAATTATCTACCAAGTGGCATTTTTGGCACACCCGCATTTTAGTCCTTTGCACGTTTTTTTCTTGCCAAATGTCTGTTACATATGTACAACCTTTCCTGGCCTTTTAACCGTTGGATTAAGCAAAAAAAAAAAAAGATTCTTTTTTTTTTAATCTTTGACTTTATCTGAGATGCTGTGTAGCGTAGTAGTTAAGGTGTTGTAGTAGAAACAGGGAGAGTGTGAGTTCTAGTCCTCTGTTAGGTAGGAAAGGCAGCTGGGCGACTTGAGCCAGTCGCTTTCTCTCTGGCCGGCCCGCCTTGCAGGGTGAGTGTCATGGTTCCGATAGATACCATTTCAGACAAATGGCTGTCCAGTCTCTTAAATTAAAAAAATCACATAAAAAATAAAATAAAATGATAAAAGTCCTGAAGGCAGGACAAGAAGCAACGGATGGAAACTAACGGAGGAGAGAAGCAACCTGGAACTTAAGGAGAAACTTCCTGACAGTTAGAACAATTAACCAGTGGAACAACCTGCCTCCAGAAACTGTGAATGCTCCCAACACTGGAATTTTTCAAGAGGAGACTGGACAGCCATTTGTCTGAAATGGCATAGTTTCCTGCCTGAGCAGGGGGTTGGACTAGAAGACCTCCAAGGTCCCTTCCAACTTCATTATTATTATTATTATTACAAAAAAATTGGAATTTTTGTACCGAAACATTGGCCGACAAAGCTTGTCAGCACAAATGAAGGGACTTCTCAAATCTAGAAATATCTTCAATTGAGAACACAGTCTGGGGGGTATGTTTCGTTTTGCTGTTGGTACAAACTGCCATCGCTATGTATGAACAGACAGAAGAAAGAAAAGCCAAAATACGGTCATTAACTCAGATTTACAAGTGAGAGCTTCTGTCTGAGTCTTAGCTTAGTGAAGGAAGCAAATATTGATGGGGCTTTAAATTCAAAATGCTCTCCCGGGTTCAGCTAATGGCTAGAAGTTTCTGTTTGTTTAAAAAACTGCTTCTCAGCCGAAGCAAGTGCAATGAACAGAGAAGGCTGATCCGTGGTGGTGATTTCAAAAAGAAAATATTCTTCCATTCCAGGTTTCTTCTCCAAATGAGATGAATTCCAGAAAAGCCAGCTGTTTCAAAATGTTTTGTTTAGAACAGTTG
This sequence comes from Vipera ursinii, assembly GCF_947247035.1. Lineage (NCBI taxonomy): Eukaryota > Metazoa > Chordata > Lepidosauria > Squamata > Viperidae > Vipera > Vipera ursinii. The sequence goes on along the minus strand of NC_139515.1, from coordinate 3,683,407 downwards.
CCGTGTCTTATCTTGAACAATAGTTGAGTATTGTTCGCATTATTTAATGCCAACATAATGATAGCATAATGATAGCATAATTATTTAATCTTTTTTAACTTTTGTATGTATATTTTGATATTTATTGCCCTGTACACCGCCCTGAGTCCTTCGGGAAAAAGGGCGGTATAAAAATTTAATAAATATAAATATAAATTTAAGGGGAAGAAAAAAACATTCATAAATTTATAGTTGCTTACTTTAATTTTACCTCTACTCCACCTCCTGCCCAATGGCCAGTGGGGGGGAGGGACAGTAGGCTCTTGATGGAGTTAAGACAATGAACAGGCTCACCCCGAAAAGAGCCCAAACTTTTATTGAAGTGATATGTCAAGTTTCCGACGTATGGGCTTTTCAAGTGACTTGACATGATATAAACGGCAGCAGAAGCTATACCTAAATGTCTTTTCTGCAGACAGAAATTCGAAACAGCATCTTCTCAGCGAAGTCTGCACCAAGGATGTCCAACCTTGACAACTTCAAGACTTCAACTTCCAAAGGTGCTTTTTTTCAAAAGGCAACTGGACTTCCCCCCCCCCCGCCTTGAAGACGTTTTGCTTCTCACCCAAGAAGCTTCTTCAGTTCTAACTGAATGGTGGGGACTTTGCTTTGGGGCACTTTGCTTTGCCTCAGAACTGAAGAAGCTTCTTGGATGAGAAGCGAAACGGACTGCCACCTGTCAGAAATGGTGTAGGGACTCCTGCTTGGCAGGGGGTTGGACTAGATGACCTACAAGGTCCCTCCCAACTCTGGTATTCTAAATTCTAAAGGCTGGATACGTTCATGGAAGTCAAATCAACCGAAAGGTTTAAAGTCTTCTAGACTTAGCGTTACATCCAGGTGGGGGTAGCACCTCCCAAACATCAATTTTAGGGAAGAAATAGGAGACAAATAACAGGGTGATTATTGTTTAAGCTTTCATCGTTCACAGTTACTGTACTGGGGGTGGGGTTTCCTTGCTTTTATGGGACCCTTTTCCCATTTTTAGCCAGAATAAGTGGACATTTGGACCTGATATTGGATATTGTTCGCTGAATTTCAGAGGATTATTTTTCGTAACCATTTCCTGCTGCCTTACTTATTGAAATGTGTAACTGGAATCCTACTGCTTATATTGGGTTGGGAAAAGAATATATTTCCATCCAAGACATCTCAAAGCATCGAAAGGGTAAAACTAAGCTAACAAACAAATATATATCTACTGTAAAACCCTAACAGCAGACCACAGCATTGTTGTATGGTTCTGCCTGATAAATTCTCATTGTTACGGTTTGGAAATAGGGATGTCAGTACAAAGAAATCTAAATTGATATTTGTTGTGATTCAGGGTCAGCCTGTGGGTTCGGCAGTTGGGTCGGACGACTCAGAGGAGGAGGAGGAGGGGGGTGTTGAAGAGCTTGCTGAGGGGATTGGACAGCTTGATGAGAGCCCCCAGCCAGGCCTCTCCCACCTGGTCACGACGGAGACCCAGCTGTGTGAGCCTGACAGCGTGGATGAAGATGACCCACAGCTGGCCCTGTTCAAGGACGCCCGACGCAGGAGGCAGTCAATCAGGAGTAAACAGAGGAAGGCAATGGGGCACCTCGGAAGGAGGCAGAGAGAGGCCATGCCCTGAACTGTATTTAAGGGGAATGTGTGGGAGGGCTGGTTTGCTGAAGGCAACCGCTTGGATAGTTCCTGTTTTTTAAAGGTCCTGTTTCTTGGTTTGTCTTGTTCCGTTTGTTTTTGTAGCAATAAATTTGGCAGGTGTAATTCCAGCCTCTTGCCTTCTTGTAAAAGGGGTTGTCCCTGCCTTTTCTGCAGGGCCGGTAGCAGGCTGGTACAGAACAATATTGCTGTTATAATGGTAGAACCACTAAACATAAAAAAAAACGACAACCCTGTTTTTCTGTTTGCTACTAGCTACTAGAACAGACTGTGGGCAGATGTTGGGAAGATCCTTTAGGTTTGTCTAAGACTTTTCGGTATTCTAAAATGTGGAATATTGCCCTTGGAGAGAAAAATCACATGTCAATGTGAGATTAAAAGCTTTGTTAAGTTCTGAGTTGAGTGTGGGCTCCATTGAAAATAGCAGCCCCAAAGCTACAAAAAGCTTATGTGCCTTTCTAACAATTTTGAATTTTAATTCATTTGGGCAGTGGGTTCCCCCCCCTCTTCTCTTTCTTTCTTTTTGTATGTTTATACATTAGAAGCACATCATAAGGGGGGGGGGGAAAGAAAAAAAGATCCAGAAATTAGGAGAATACCATTTTGTCTCATGTTTCGGAAACATGAGCTCAGATTTCTTTTATCCAGTGATGTGACTGCAATAATAGAGGCCACAGAATGATCACAAATGAAGGCAAATATATGTTTCCCAGGATAATGTTGCCGGATACAACCTGGATCGGTCACTGGGACCAGAGGGTTAGTCTTCTGAACATTTGGACTTGAACAAGGCCATACATTTCGATTTCGCAGCTACTAAGATTGCTGGTCAAGCAGGTACAAAAATAGCCAGGGAAAAGGTTGAAGTCTGGGAAACTGGACTCTTGTCAGTCAATAATAGGAGTGCTGATTTATCACCAGCTTCTTAATGTAATCTACCGGATCCCCTACACAGATTTCCCCTGTGATTATGTAGAACAGATAGGGAGGAAGCTAATCACCAGGTGGCAAGAAGACAAGTGAGCAGTCATACGAACTCATTGATAGCTTCGCATTGTAATGAACAAGGCCTTACATTCAATTTCGCAGCTACTAAGATTGTTGGCTGATCAGGTACAAAAATAGCCAGGGAAATGATTGAAACCTGGGAAACGGGCCCCTTGTCTGTCAATAGGGATGCTGATTTACCACCAGCTTATCAGGAGCTTGGCAGCACAAGGAAACAAGAGCCAACGACATAATAGCTGGCCGTCAACACCCCAATCAACAACTAAAAAGCCACACACACAACCAAGCACCATATAAATACCGCACACAGAATAGCCCAAAGCACATATTCCAGTAGAGAGAAGCTCCCTGAAAGCTCGAAAGATTAAGACCTACCCTGAATCCTGCAAAGAATGATCCATTAATATACAGCAGGAAAACTAAAAAAAAGAATTAAAGCAGTGTTCTCACCAGATGTTCCTACCAATGAATTACAGCACAGTATTTTTTTAATTAGACAGTCATTAACAGCATGCTGTCCGCTTCATAATCCCTTGTTAAAAAAAGATGCAATTGTCCAGATTGTCCTTCTAAATAATGAGTTGGTGTACGCAGCTCAGCATCACATTTTAATTTCTTAGGCACCGTAATGTTACCTATCAATGTAATATTGGATTGGTCATCAATAAAACCAAAGAATTATAAAGTGAACTAAACAGAACATATTTTAGGACAAATTTACCCGGATAGGCTATCCAGAGAACATTTTAAAAAGTATACACTGTATTTATAAATACACTGATCGTTTATGAAAATATTTTAGCGCATATTAAAAAAACTAATTTAATGCTACCTGTGTAGATTGAGGTTTTATATACTGTGTATATATAAATACATGTTTATAAGTATTTATATAAATGCACTCACAGGTGTATTCTGTATGTATATCTCTATTCCCTGGGTGGCACGTTGGATCATTGTTTAAGACAGGGGTCCCCAACCCCCGGGTCCATGGACCGGTACCGGGCCATGGCATGCCAGCAACTGGTCCACACAAACAAGCAAAGCCCCATCCCTGGGATGCAGGCAGCACACAAAACCACGCTCCCTCTGGTCCACGGAAAAACCTCTCTCCACGGAACCGGTCCCTTGTGCCCAAAAGGTTGGAGGCCTCTGGGTTAAGACACTGGATGTCAGAGCTGCCTCAACTTGAACCTTTAAGTAAGAATGATCATTCCTTGAGAAAGGTATATTTTACTAAAGGTCAAGTGAAGTTCGCGCGCCAAAATTCCCCAAGTCTAAAGTTCCTTCCCCTTGGATCCTCCCTATGCTGGTCCCCAGACGTCCAATCAAATTCAAAAGGGATGTTTTCAACATGGCCAATCCAAGTGGAACACAGCTGCAGTCTGTTCTCAGCCATCTAATCTTGAAGTCACATCTCTACAGCAAACTCTTCGTTCTCCTGGGTACTCCCCCTTCCCATCCAGTCTCCCCGGAGTTCATGGTAGACTGGCACCAAGTGATAGCAGAGTGTCAGGTGGCAGTTCTGACACTGGGCTTGTCGGCTGGAAAATTGGCAGCCCAGGTTTGAGTCCTGAGCACCACGCAACAGGGTGAGCTCCTGTCCTCGCCTCAGCTCCTGCCAAACTAGCAGTTCGAAAGCACGCAAATGCAAGTAGATAAATAGGTACCAATTCAGTGGGAAGTTAACAGTGTCTCTGTGACGTCACGCTGGTCACGTGACCGTGGAAATATCTTCGGATAGCGCTGGCCCAATGGCCTTGAAAGGGAATTGAGCACTGTCCCCTAAAGTCGGAACGACTAGCAGAGTAAAATCCACAGGGATTCCTTTACCCAGTGCTTTTTTTGTAAAAGAAAAAGGTGCCGGAACTCACACATGTCATACAACCCACCTTGCCTACCCTACAAGGTTCCATCCAAAAAAGGTGCCGGAACTCCGTTCTGAGCGTTCTATGACAAAAAAAGCCCTGCCTTTACCATAACTCTATACACGTTCTTGATATTTTGCAACCAGATTTCCACGTTCTTATAATTTTAGACTTCACCTCCTGCAGAGATAAAGCAAAATCAGTGCCTTTCTCTCTCATGCTCTTTTTTGCACACATGTGAGCATAGACACACAGGCACCCAGAGTCTTCCCGGGCACAGAACTGATATACTGTATGTCCTGTGTACACTTATAAAGAAAGGGTGTAGGGGAAGCATTGGGTAACTAAAATTAAGAGGAGTCAGTAACGCATGCATGTTTTCCCAGCCTAAGATACGCTGATGTTTTCGTCACAATATATTACAAGACACATTACTTTCCTCTCGTTTACAGTTGAAGTGAAACTCGTTATACCGCTGTCCAGTTTCCTTGGCAACAAAATGACTTTCTGCTACGACTCGCATGACTCTAGTGTTAGAAAGTGTGTGTTCCTTTCTTCTGTGGGGTTCTGAGGAAAGCCAGACCTAATACGTGTCTTTTTGTCTGCCTCTACGAGAGCTGTCTTTACCATGCTTCCTTTCGGAAGCATATTCGGAAATTATTCCAAAGGGCAAGAAAGCCAAACAGGGGGAAATTTGCTGCTTATTAATTTTATACTGCATTTGTGGCCCTTTCTTGCAAGACTTACCTTGCAAAGTAGCAATAAATCAATCTCTCAATCCAGTCTCCGTAAAGTCAATTTAAAATCAAGAGTTTGTTTTTCAAAAGAGCCCTCGGGGTGCTGCGGTTAAACTGCAGCATTGCAGGCAAACTCTGCCCACTGTCAATAGTTTGACTCAGCGATATGCTGACTCGGTAAACTGCTTAGAGAGGGCTGTAAAGCACTATGAAGTGGTATATAAGTCTAAGTGCTATTGCTATTCCTTCCTGAAGCCTGAAACCATTCCAAGGACACCGCAGCAGGTGCGGAGAGGAAGCAGATGGTTCCCATAACAAAGTGAAATTGTTTACATTGTTGGGGAAATTATTGTTTAATTCTATGAACTGGTGCCTGGGAGCCTCAGAGTTAGTTTTGCTTCGACAATAACCACGTTGTGTATTCAATAAGCAGTAAGATTTTGGGAAATGGAATGAACCTGGCGCATTTATTTGGATTCTCGAACTGGATGTTGACACTTTGGTGATCATAATTTTGGTCCCAATTAGGATCAAAAAGCGATATCCTGTACAGGTAGTCCTGGACTTACAACTACAATTGCCATTACCAAGCAAGGCAGATATTAAGTGAGGTGTGCACCATTTTACGACCTTTTTGCCACAATTGTTAAGCGAATCGCTGCAGTTGTTAAGGGAACCGTGTGGTTGTTAAGCAATTCAGCCTTCCCCCATTGACTTCGTTCGTCGGAAGCCAGCTGGGAAGGTCACAAATGGGGATCACATGAGCCCGGGACACTGCAACTGTCATAAACACAGGTCAGTTGTCAAGTGCCTGAATTTTGATCACGCGACCACGGGGATGTTTTAGCAGTTATAAGTGTGAAAAATGCTGCTTTTTTCAATGCCGTTTTAACTTTGAACAGTTGCTAAACGGTTGTAAAAAGAGGACTACCCATAGAACTTGCATAAAATAACCAGGCAGATGGTTCGGCTGAACGTGCATGGCTGGACAACTGGATAAAACACAGTTAACAAGCTTCACAAACTTGAATATGCTGGTTCACTTGCCGTCAGGTATTCCCTGTCATCTCCAAGCCTTTCTAAGAGCTTAATTTGCTTGGCTGCATGGATTTTAATTAATCTTGCCCTACAACGGCAAGCCAGATGAGCACAGATCATTTCCGACAGAAGCATCAACATGCAGATATATTTTCCCAAGCTCTAGATTTCTCAAGCTCTGGCTACTCACACCCAAGGCCATCAAATATTCATAGCCAGAAATGAAAACCTACAATCTTGTGATTCTGACCGTTTTAGTAAAGAATGAAGGCAGGTTGATAAATATAGAATTTCTTGTTTCTAATATAAAGCAGCTCAGTACAGAAGCAATGAGGGTCTTGGGAAAAATAAAATATTTGGATAGTGTAGTATGTCTAGGATGTACAAAGATCGGAATCACGCAAATATTTTTTTTCTGGGATGTTTTATGAAAGCAATATAAGTCTTTGAAGAAGCAGGATAGAAAATTAATAGCATTTTTGAATTTTGGTTTTGGAGAAGATAAATAGATAGATAGATAGATAGATAGATAGATAGATAGATAGATAGATAGATATAGATAGATAGATAAGATAAATAGATAGATAAGATCGATAGATAGATAAGATAGATAGATAAGATAGATAAGATAGATAGATAGATAGATAAGATAGATAGATAGATAGATAGATAAGATAGATAGATAGATAGATAGATTAGATAGATAGATAGATAGATAGATAGATAAGATAGATAGATAGATAGATAGATAGATAGATAGATAGATAGATAAGATAGATAGATAGAGATAGATAGATAGATAAGATAGATAGATAGATAGATAGATAGATAGATAGATAAGATAGATAGATATATAAGATAAATAGATAGATAGATAGATAGATAGATAGATAGATAGATAGATAGATAGATAGATGACGGTTGCAACATCCTGATGAGACAGTTGACAGATGATAGATAGATTAGAGAGAGAGACAGAGAGATGAAAGATAGATATAGATGATAAATAGATGAAAGATATATGATAGGTAGATGATAGATGAAAGATAGATGATAAAGATGAAAGATAGATGATAGATAAATAGATGAAAGATACATATAGATGATAAATAGATGAAAGATAGATGATAGATAGATAGATGATAGATAGATGATAGATGATAGTCAAACAGAGAGACAGATAAAAAGATAGATGGATGACAGATAGATTAAAAAATAGGTAGATGACAGATAGATGATAGATACGGTAGATGTAGTCAGACAGGAATATATAATAGTTTATTGATTAGCTATTAAGGCATATCAGAACATAAAATATAAATATCTCTGAAGATTTACAAAATAAAATGATGTTATCAGTGAATAGTAGAGGGAGTCCTTGATTTACGACCAAAAACTGAGCCCAAAATTTCTGTTGATCAGTGAGACTCTTGTTATATGAGTTTTGCCCCGTTCTGCGACCTTTCTTCCCACATTTGTTAAGGGAACCCCTGCAGTTGTTAAGTGAATCTGCCTTCTCCATTGACTTTACTTGTCAGAAGGTCATAAAAAGGGAATCACGTGACCCCCAGGACAGTGCGTCCGTCATAAATGTGAACCAGTTGCCAACTGTCTGAATTTTGATTACGTGACCACGGGGATGCTGCAACGGATGTAAGTGTGAAAAACAGCCGTAAGTCCCTTTTTTAAATGCTGTTGTGACTTTCAATGGTCACTAAATTATTATCTATCTATCTATCTGTCTGTCTGTCTGTCTATGTATGTATGCAGGTATGTATGTATGTACAATTTCTTAATTTCCTAATCTAGTGGGGATGCTGCAACGGTCCTTGGTGTGAAAAACAGTCATAAGTCCCATGGTTCAGTGCCTTTGTAACTTCGAACAGTCACTAAGGAAACTGTTGTAAGCTGAGGACTCCCTGTATAGGACCCTAGAAGTTCCTGATTGATGCTCATCTGGTTTTTTTTTAATCAGGTCCAATTTTGCTGACATCGTGATGGTGAGCTTTTCCATTGCAAGGAGCTATCAAACCACAAAAGCTCTGTAATTCAACATTATTTTCTAGCTGTCTCAGGTTATTTATTATCAGCTTATTCAAAGAGAATCCCAGATTGATGTGGCCATCGGAAAAACTTCAGCAGCGCCTGCAGGAGACAAATAGTTCTCATCCGACCTCTACGAAGGTGGCATTCATCAGTTATGTGGTGATTATATCCAATCAGTGGTTACCCAAGGTGGGATCCTGGGAGTTTAACTCCATACGTCTGGAGGCGTCGTATTAGGGAAGAGGTTTCTATCCCTCAGGAAAAAGAAAATAGAGTAGAGTAGAGTAGAGTAGAGTAGAGTAGAGTAGAATAGAATAGAATAGAATAGAATAGAATAGAATAGAATAGAATAGAATAGAATAGAATAGAATAGAATAGAATAGAATAGAATAGAATAGAGCTGGAAGGGACCTTGAAGGTCTTCTAGTCCAGCCCACTGCTCAAGCAGGAGAACCTACACCATCTCAGACAGGTGACTGTCCAGTCTCTTCTTAAAAATCTCCAGTGATGGAGCACCCACGATTTCTGGTGGCAAGCTGTTCCACTGGTTGATTGTCCTCACTGTCAGGAAGTTTCTCCTTAATTCCAGGATGCTTCTCTCTTTGGTCAGCGTCCAACCATTGTTTCTCTGGTGCTTTGGAGAATAATCTGGTCCCCTTGTCTTTGTGGCAGCCCCTCAAATCCTGGAACGCTGCTATCATGTCTTCCCTATTTCTTCTTTTCTTTAGACTAGCCCAGGGGTCGGCAACCTCGGCTCTTTTATGACTCGTGGACTTCAACTCCCAGAATTCCTGAGCCAGCGTAGCTGGCTCAGGAATTCTGGGAGTTGAAGTCCACGAGTCATAAAAGAGCCGAGGTTGCCGACCCCTGGACTAGCCAAACCCAAGTCCTGCAGCCGTTCTTCGTACGTTTTAGCCTCCAGGCCTTGGATCATCTTAGTTGCTCTTCTCTGAATTTTTTCCAAACTCTCAACATCTTTTTTGTGATATGGTGACCAAAACTGGCTGCAGTATTTCAGGTGTGGCCTCACTAGGGTTTTATACAGCGGTATTAATACTTCGCATGATCCTGATTCTATCCCTCTGTTTATACAGCCCAGGATTGGTTTAGCTTTTTTGGCGGCTACTGCAAATAGCGATGAAGATTCTCTGAGCCAGGAACAAAAAGTATACAGCTAGGCCTCAACTTAATGACAGCTCATTTAGTGACTATTCAATGTTACAACAGCCCCCCCCCCCCAAAAAAAAAAGTGAGTTAGGACTGTTTTTCACACTGACGGTGTTGCAGCATCCCCGTGGTCACACGATCAAAATTTAGACGCTTGGCCCCTGACTCATACGTACGACGGTCACAGCGTCCCGGGGTCACGTGATCCAGTTTTGCCACCTTTGTGATCAGCAAAGTCCATGGGGAAGCCAGATTCACTTAACAACCATGTATCAACCGTGGCAAAGCTGACTTAACACGTGTCTCGCTTAGCAACAGAAATTCTGGACTCCATTGTGGTCGTAAGTCGAGGGTCACCTGTTTTTAAATTAATATGAAAGAAAGCTCACCTTTGACCAAGGGGCCCCTCTAATTGCAAAGAGGTCTTCTAATGGCATAATTAGAAGTCTTATTTTTTTAAAAAAGCGACTGATTTATCATTTGAAATTTGCCTTACGTGCCCTGGCATTTCTCAAGCCCGGCATTATTTATAAGCAGCCTTGGGTTTTCAACATCTCATTATTGGTGATGTAGTCCCATAAATATGTCAGGGAGAGAGTTATTTGTTTTTCCAAGACAAAAATGCTGAGTATGGTCGCAGGAATTGAAAAAGAGAAGGCGGGCATTAATTAAAGGAGCTCATTAAGAACATTATTCTGCTTCAGACTATCCGACTTAATCAATTCATTTAAATTAGCTGGAGGCAAGCCTGCCACGTGCCGCTGAGGGTCGTATATCTCTGAAATGGTTCGGATTCTCTCTGTTGAGCCATAGCCTTGAAATCTGGGGTGCACGTTGCCCAAGGCCACCCAATTTAAAAAGGAGAGAGAGAGAGAAAACGGGAGCAAAATAGATTCTGAACGTGAAGGCAATGTGCCAATAGGCTCTTTAACTCTGCATTTTTTTCCTTCATTGATTAGAAGCAATCAAACTATCGCTTTGACTTTGCTGGCAGGAATTGGGCACGTCTAATTTAATGAAAAGAAGGACTAGGGGGGATATGACAGCAGTCTTCCAGTATCTCAGGGGCTGCCCACAAAGAAGAGGGAGTCAAGCTATTCTCCAAAGCACCTGAAAGCAGGACAAGAAGCAACGGATGGAAACTAGTCAAGGAGAGAAGCAAGCTGGAATTAAGGAGAAATTTCCTGACAGTGAGAACAATTAATCAGTGGAACAACGTGAAGTGTTAATACCACTTTACAATGCCTTGGTAAGGCCACACTTGGAATACAGCATCTAGTTTTGGTCACCATGATGTAAAAAAGATGTCGAGACTCTAGAAAGGGTACAGAGAAGAGCAACGAAGATGATCAGGGGGCTGGAGACTAAAACTTATAAGGAAGGTTGCTGGAATTGGGTGTGTCTAGTCTAATGAAGAGAAGGACGAGGGGTGACATGATAGCAGTCTTCCAATATCTCAGGGGCTGCCCCAAAGAAGAGGCAGTCAAGCTATTCTCCAAAGCACCGGAAGGCAGGACAAGAAGTAACGGATGGATACTAATCAAGGAGAGAAGCAACCTGGAACTAAGGAGAAATTTCCTGACAGAACAATTAACCAGTGGGACAACTTACCTTCAAATACTGTGGGATCTCCAACACTGGAGGTTTTCAAGAGGAGATTGGACAGTCACTTGTCTCAAATTGTATAATATCTCCTGCTTGAGCAGGGTGTTGGACTAGAAGACCTCCAATGTCATTCTACTCTACTCTACTCTGCTCTACTCTGCTCTGCTCTGCTCTGCTCTGCTCTGCTCTGCTCCGCTCCGCTCCACTCCACCTTCTCTTCTTCTCTTCTCTTCTCTTCTCTTCTCTTCTCTTCTCTTCCTCTTCTCTTCTCTTCTTTTCCATTCCATTCCATTCCATTCCATTCCATTCTTATTTCTTATTCTATTCTATTCTATTCTATTCTATTCTATTCTATTCTATTCTATTCTATTCTATTCTATTCTATTCTATTCCATTCTATTCTATTTATTCTATTCTATTCTATTCTTATTTCTTATTCTATTCTATTCTATTCTATTTTTATTTCTTATTCTATTCTATTCTATTCTATTCTATTCTATTCTATTCTTATTTCTTATTCTATTCTATTCTATTCTATTCTATTCTATTCTATTCTATTCTATTCTATTCCATTCTTATTTCTTATTCTATTCTATTCTATTCTATTCTATTCTATTCTATTCTATTCTATTCTATTCTATTCTTATTTCTTATTCTATTCTATTCTATTCTATTCTATTCTATTCTATTCTATTCTATTCTATTCTATTCTATTCTATTCTATTCTATTCTATTCTATTCCATTCCATTCCATTCCATATATTCTATTCTATTCTATTCTATTCTATTCTATTCTATTCTATTCTATTCTATTCTATTCTATTCTATTCTATTCTATTCCATTCCATTCCATTCCATTCCATATATTCTATTCTATTCTATTCTATTCTATTCTATTCTATTCTATTCTATTCTATTCTATTCTATTCTATTCTATTCTATTCTATTCTATTCCATTCTTATTTCTTATTCTATTCTATTCTATTCTATTCTATTCTATTCTATTCTATTCTATTCTATTCTATTCTATTCTTATTTCTTATTCTATTCTATTCTATTCTATTCTATTCTATTCTATTCTATTCTATTCTATTCTATTCTATTCTATTCTATTCTATTCTATTCTATTCTATTCTATTCCATTCCATTCCATTCCATTCCATATATTCTATTCTATTCTATTCTATTCTATTCTATTCTATTCTATTCTATTCTATTCTATTCTATTCTATTCTATTCTATTCTATTCTATTCTATTCTATTCTATTCTATTCCATTCCATATATTCTATTCTATTCTATTCTATTCTATTCTATTCTATTCTATTCTATTCTATTCTATTCTATTCTATTCTATTCTATTCTATTCTATTCTATTCTATTCTATGGAACACTTGTCTCCGAAAGTTGTTGATGCTCCAACACTGAAAGACAACCACTGAAGGGCAGCCATTTGGCCAAAATGGTATAGGATCTTATGCTTGAGCATGGGTTTGGACTAGAAGACCTCCAAGGTCCCTTCCAACTCTGCCATTCGGCTATTCTTTCCTTTCATTAGGAATCAAGGACTACCAGGTTTAGAACAAACCTGATATAGAACGAGCCACCTGAAAAATCCCTAGGATCAAAGCCCTGATTTTTGCTTCTAAAAGCTACATTATTTCTAAAGAAAAGATGTTCAGGCAGGAAATAGCTGTCGATGAAATAGTCCTCGATTTACAATGGGTCGCTTAGCGGCCATGCAAAGTTATGACGGACCTGCCCAGGGCTACTTACGACCCAGTTTCCAAGTTTTGGACATTTGATGGCAGTTTGGTCACTTAGCAAGCAGCCCACATTTATAGCCCCTTGCAACATCCCGCAGTCACGTGACTACGTTTTAACGGATATTCTTTGGGGGGGTAGAAATTGGTTTTTAGTTGCGATTTATGGCAAAAAAAATATTATCACCCATTGGGTACAATGGGTTTGCTAATGAAAGTGGCGTTTGATTCATGATTTGAGCATTCGTTTAATTACTGCCCCCAAACATTGTAAAATTGGGCTCGGTCACATGGTGCCTGCTTAAGAATCCGAAAAACCACTGGAAATTTGGCTTGTGTACAATCATTATATATATATATATATATATATATATATATATATATATATATATATATATGCAAATTATTCAAATTGCTAATAAAGAATTTGGGAGGCTGAGATGGCCATTTCGAACTCTTTATGTTCTCATCAGTCAGTCATACCCTTTATCTGAGATTCGAACCTGGGCTGATTATATATTAGGCAGTTGTTTTAACTTCCTGAGCCACAGGTTCTTTCTCTCTTTTTATTAGCTAGAAGGCCACCCAAAGCAACTGCCTAATATATAATCAGCCCAGGGTCGAATCTCAGATAAAGGGTATGACTGACTGATGAGAACATAAAGAGTTCAAAATGGCCATCTCAGCCTCCAAATTCTTTATTAGCAATTTGAATAATTTGCACAAATAATGAGCTGTCATAAGTTGACTATATCCTGTGGATAAGCCTTGAGACAGGCCAAAACAGGAATATATATATATATATTCTCAATGGCTTAATTTTGCCTAAGACATTTTGCTCTATTAAAGCCATCTCTCTCGCTCAAGTAGCATTTTGAGGATAATTACAACGATTTGCTCCCTTTTTGCCAATAAAAACAATTCCTTTAGTTAATATTTTGCTCGAGCCAAGAAGCAGACGTGTCATTTAGACAGAGTGTCTTTCCGGGTTTTGCTTAGAAATATTTCCTAAACGGTGCAAAAGTTTCTGCCGGACGACCATTGGCGATCCGTACGTTCGTTGGGAGAAATGCTGGTCCTCAACAGACAACGAGTCACACAGCCCGGAATTTTTGTGGCCAATCCTGACAATCCTAACTCAAGGCATCTACAGGATGGCTTCAGTTTTTTACGACTTCTTTGAGGCAATCGTGACGCAAAAACCGCAGCCGTTAAGCAAATGTCACGGTTGTTAAGCCCGTCAGTGCACTCCTAAGCGTGTATTTTTGTCAGAAAAAGACAAAAAAATAATAATCACAAATCGGAGTCAAGAGTCTGCCAAAATTGGTGTAACAGGCCTTAAACGTGAGCCGGTTGCCGGGCAACCAAAATGCGGTCATGTGATCCCAGGGGTGTGTTTAGCTGTCAGAACTCTGGAATTGGATCCTAAGTAGCTCTTTTTTTGGGGGGGGGTGTTATCGTAATTTTGTTAATCAGCCATCATTAAGCGAGGACGACCTCATCCTTGACTTACAACAGCTCATTTAGTGACGCCGGCGCTGAAAAAAAGTGACTTATGACCGTTTTTCACACGCTTAGAATTGTCGCAATGGTCACGTGATCAAAATGTGGACACTTAGCAGCTGGCTCGTATTTATGACCGTTGCAGACCCCCTTTTGAGACCTTCTGATGAGCAAAGTCAAGGGGGAAGATGGATTCCCTTAACAACCGAGTTACTAACTTATTAACTGCAGTGATTCACTTAGCAACCGAGGTAAGAATGGTTGTAAAACGGGGCAAAACTCACTTGACAAAGGTCTCACTGAACAGTAGAAATCTTGGGCTCAGTCGCGGCCGTCAGTCGAGGACGACCTGAAGTCCGTAAGATAAATTTTGGATTCAACTACTACTAGACGAAGAAGAAGAAGGAAAAAAAAATCTGTTACGGATCACTCTTTTTGTTTATTTTGCTGATTTTCGGGTTTTCAAGAAAGGACTGAATTTTTTTTTTTGTCCAGGATGGAATAAAGACACTTGCCTTGGGCAGAGGCTGGACTAGAAGACCTCTGGAGTCCCTTTTAGCCCTCAGATGCTTTGATTCCAAATATCTAGCCTACCAATTTTTCTATTTTTCTCACAGCTATAGAAATAGGCTTTCAAATAGGTGAGATTGTCGGTGGATGTAGAAGGAAAGCAGTGAAAGAGACAGGAATGAAAACAGGACAGGTTTTGAGAGTCTTGCCCCATTTTATGACTTTTTCCTTTGCCCCTTTCGTTAAGCGAATCATTGCAGTTACTAAGCTAGCAACACAGTTGTTAAGTGAATCTCACTTCCTGCTTGTCTTTGCTTGTCAGAAGGCTGCAAAAGGGGGATCACTGCAACAGTCATAGGTCCATGCCAGTTGCCGAGCCTCTCAATTTTGATCATGTGACCCTGGGGATGCTGCAGTGGATGTGCCAGTGTGGAAAACTGTCATAAGTCACTTTTTAAAGTGCCGTTGTAACTTCAAACGGTCACTAAATGAATTATTGTAACCCATATTGAATTCCACTCCCTCCTGTTGATTGATGACATCTAATATTCTCCCAAATATTTTTCCAGACTCTCCTCATGGTTCATTTACAACTGATAGTACAAGGCACATAGTTTACAGATTTATTTATTTTTAATTTGCTTATTTTCTTGCGGCACATGGTGTATAAAGCTCTGAATGTTTGGACAACAAAGTAATCAACTCATCTGATTGGCTTTGGCCTACAATTATTGTCTCTGTGCATGAATGCAGCCTGATTTGGCTACGCACACAATGTATAACAAACCAAATTAACTGGCTTTGGGGTTGGCTGCGTAACAACTTGACACCTAAGCTTAAACCTGGGATTCTGCAATGGTCATAAGTATGAGCCAGCTGCTAAGTGTCCAAATTTTGATCACGTGACCATTGCAACAATTCTAAGTGTGAAAAACGGTCGCAAGTCCCTTTTTTCAAGTGCCATCATAACTTTGAATGGTCCCTAAATGAAACGTCGGAAGCTAGAGAATTCTGTTTAGAGGTTCCCCTGTTATAATCTGTCACCAAATCTCCAATTTGCTCAAACGGGGTCATGTTTCCTTGAATCTAACATCTAGTCGACAAGGAAAGCCTTGTCGTCTTTGAACATTACATTTGAATCCTGGCTTGTTTGTGTATCCCTAATCAGAAGCACATTTCTATTAAATTTGAATCTTGGCTTGTTTGTGTATCCCTAATCAGAAGCATATTTCTATTAAATTTGAATCTTGGCTTGTTTGTGTATCCCTAATCAGAAGCATATTTCTATTAAATTTGAATCTTGGCTTGTTTGTGTATCGTCCCTAATCAGAAGCACATTTCTATTAAATTTGAATCTTGGCTTGTTTGTGTATCATCCCTAATCAGAAGCATATCTCTATTAAGTTTGCAAACGGCAAGATTTCTGAACTCTGAACACTGTGGGACCATATCAAAGAGGAAGGTATGAGCAATCTTGGGAAAAAAGCGATCTTTCTCCCCCGCCCGTGACAACCATCTTCAGAACAGCTTCTTATACATTTGAAAGTGTCAAAATATATACCTAGTGTTATAGACTCCAAAAAAGATGCAAAAAGCCTGATGCTCACAAAGTTACAGGAAGATTGCATAGAACAGAAGTAACCGTACAGCCCGAAATATTTTAACGGTCTCAAGATAAATATAGTGTATTATATAAGAAAAAAAAACTAAACTAAACATTAATAAAACCAAGATCATGGCATCCTGCACTCTCAATTCCTGGCAAATAGATGGGGAAGAAATGGAGGTAGTGACAGATTTTATTTTCCTGGGCTCCAAGATCACTGCAGATGGGGACTGCAGCCAAAAAATATAAAGACGCTTGCTCCTGGGGCGGAATGCTATGGCAAATCTAGACAGCACACTAAAAAGCAGAGACATCACCCTGTCAACAAAAGTGCATATAGTCAAGGCCATGGTCTTCCCAGTTGCAATGTATGGCAGTGAAAGTTGGACCATAAGAAAGGCTGAGCGCCAAAGAATTGAGGCCTTTGAACTATGGTGCTGGAGAAGACTCCTGCGAGTCCCTTGGACTGCAAGGCGATCAAACCGGTCAGTCCTGGGGGAGATCAACCCTGACTGCTCTTTAGAAGGCCAGATCCTGAAGTTGAAACTCAAATACTTTGGCCACCTAATGAGGACTCAGTGGAGAAGAGCCTCATGCTGGGAAAGGTGGATGGCAAGAGAAGAAGGGGACGACAGAGAATGAGGTGGCTGGACGGAGTCACTGAAGCAGGAGGTGTGAGGTTAAATGGACTCCAGAAGATGGCAGAGGACAGGAAGGCCTGGAGGAACGTTGTCCGTGGGGTCGCAATGGGTTGGACACGACTTCGCAACTAACAACAACATAAGGAAAAAAAATAACAGTGGCATGCAATCAAAGTCGAGAGCCTGCTATCATCCTTGA
Organism: Vipera ursinii; assembly: GCF_947247035.1. Lineage (NCBI taxonomy): Eukaryota > Metazoa > Chordata > Lepidosauria > Squamata > Viperidae > Vipera > Vipera ursinii. Next base: position 3,666,031 of record NC_139515.1, on the reverse strand, counting down.
GAAAACCATGTAACTGCCTGTCTCTCTGTCTTGGCTCTCTTTATGTAGGAGTAAGGGTGACAGAAACCGAGGGTGCAATTAAACAAGGAATCAGCCTGGAATCCCTACATAGTCACCAGCAAACTAAGTTCGACTTTCTTGGAATTCCATTGACCTTAACTAACTCCAAGCAGATTCCCGCCATTAGTTGAAAAGATTCCTGTGTATGGGAATGATTAGCTATAAATCAGTTTAGCTGGACCTTCACATGTGGACCTGGCCACCATTAATAATGATTGTTGGGGGGGGGAAATTGGAAGAAATAGGAATGTCAAAGTGTTTGGATGGCCTCTAGCAGCTCTTGTTTCACAAAAGGTTTCTAAAAGTAAAGGTTTTCTCTGACCGGTCGTATCGGACTCTACAGGATGGTGTTTATCGATTATCCAAGGGAACTGGCATTGTCCAAAGATGCTTCTGTGGTCATGTGGCTAGCAGGAATATAGGCTGAGGCACACGGAATGCTGTTATCTTCCCACAAAAGTGGTACCTATTTATCTATTCACACTTGCATGTTTTCAAGCTGGGTGAGCAGGAGCTGGAGCAAGGAACAGGAGCTCATCCCATCGCGCAACATTCAGCTCCTGAACCCGGGCAGTCAGCTTAGCAGCTGACAAGCTCAGCCTCTTTAACCCTCTGAGCCATCACGCCCCCTTACTCAAGGCTTCTTTCTATTCACGTTCAAGTTAATGTTCTGTACCAGCCTGCTACCGGCCCTGCAGAAAAGGCAGGGACAACCCCTTTTACAAGAAGGCAAGAGGCTGGAATTAAGCCTGCCAAATTTATTGATACAAAAACAAACGGAACAAGACACAAACCAAGAAACAGGAGCTTTTCAAGCGGTTGCCTTCAGCAAACCAGCCCTCCCACGCATTCCCCTTTTATACAGTTCAGGGTGTGGCTTCTCTCTGCCTCCTTCCGAGGTGCCCCATTGCCTTCCTCTGTTTACTCCTGATTGACTGCCTCCTGCATCGGGCGTCCTTGAACAGGGCCAGCTGTGGGTCATCTTCATCCACGCTGTCAGGCTCACACAGCTGGGTCTGCGTAGTGACCAGGTGGGAGGGGCCTGGCTGAGGGTTCTCATCAGCAAGATCTTCAACCCCCTCAGCAAGCTCTTCAACACCCCCCTCCTTCTCTGAGTCGTCCGACCCAACTGCTGAACCCACAGGCTGACCCTGAATCACAACAGTTAATCAGAATAAGACCGGAGACCTTTTCAAGCCGATTCAGCCAAGTCAAGAAAGAAAAAAATGGAAAAGGGATCCGTAGAAGGCAGGGCGCATGCCTTGGCTACTCTGATGAATTGTTTACTCTGATGCTGGAGAAGACTCACGTCTTCCCTGATTAAGGGGCAACCAGCCCAAAGGATGGCGAGTCAAGGCCATCAAGTAAAGAAAATCTGGCCACCAAGTTCTGAGTAGCTAGCAGCCTCATTTCACTGCTTCTAGTAAAGCCAATTCAAATTGTATGAAGCTTGTTGTGAAATATTTTCGGGACAAACAGGGTGGAACAGTAGAGCACTCCCTCAATTGCTACAGTCCTGCAATCAAGGTTTTTATTTCTCCAGACATACTAAGGACAATTGTCCTGTAAAGAAGTCCCAACTAGGATTGACGAAAGACTCTGAGCTTGGCTGTTTTCTCATAGACGTTTCGTTACCCAGCTAGGTAACACCATCAGTGTTACAAGCTCAGAGAGCAGCAAGTTCACGCTGGAGCTACAATTTTATCCTGTTCTGTCACTTGTTTGCCATCTGCTTGCCCACAGGGCCACCATCAAAGGGACTCCATCAAAGGTGGAGGGGTAACCGACATTTTATCTTTTCAATGCTGGTCACGATTCTCCGTATCTCCAGCTATCAAACTGTCCCAGCTGTGGCCGCTCAATTCAACCACACTGCAAAGTGACTTTCCGATGGCGGGCTTAATAAACCCCCATCTTGTGCTTGCATAATAACATGATGCCGTACACTCCCCCCTCCCAAATCAATAAAAAAACAAATTATGGCTGAACGTGGTAGCCTAGTTTTCACAATATGCTAGGTTGATGGCTGGATTCCCACAACATGCTGTACGACACACGAGCCAACACCATGCTAGCCCTAGACAAACAAGTGTGTGATTCCAGTTTGTATGACAACAATTAAGGGTTTTGTTGGCAGCGACAGCCAGCAAATGTTCTCTCTGCAGATGCTAAAAAAGGCTTCCATTATAGGCTTCCCAGTAACAATTTAAACTGTTTTAGTTTCTCTAAGAAAGGAGAGAGAGAGAGAGAGAGAGACAGACAGACAGACGGACAGACAGAGGCAGAGAAAAACGAATATATGAATTTCTTTTTTTCGTTTCTCTGTTATAGTTCAATACCCAAACTAGAAAGAAAAACATAAATTTTTCCAGTGCCTTTAAAAAAATACAATAAAAGCAGCCGCTTATAAAGAAAATGTATATAAAATGTTTTATAGGTGGCATTTACCGCCTGCAAGGTTAGCAAAAATGTTTTAAAACACGTCTAGTAATTGCTGGAAACGTATGTACTACCAGGCATGTACTACCACTTCTGGACATGTCCTAGGGCAGTGATGGCGAACCTTTTGGAGACCGAGTGCCCAAACTGCAACCCAAAACCCACTTATGTATCGTCGGGTGCCGGGTGGGCGTGGCCTATTAGGGGGGCATGGCTTCAGTGGTAATGGCAGATTGGGTGGGACTAAAAAGTTAATCAATTTCCACGAGAAATTGAAATTGACTGATTGAACCTTTTTTTTTTTTTGCACATGGCGGTGGAAGCCTAAAGTGGAAAAGGTTTTATAAAAACCAGCTGAAGGCCTAGGACTGGGACGACAATGCGCGTGCACACAAAGAAGGCTCTGTGTGCCACCCCTGGCACGCATGCCATAGGTTCGCCACCGCAGTCCAAGGGTCTCCTGCCTGAGCAGGGCGTTGGGCTAGATGACCTCCAAGGTCCCGTTCCAACTCTGTTCTTCTATTAAAGCGTGAATTGCGTTATTAAGCTAAAAATCTTCTGAACACAGAGAAATACTTCACATTTAAATACATGAATCTGAAATCTCAAGTGGTAAAGGGCTAATTTCACTAGACAATCTATTCAGATACATCAAAAGCCACGTTTCATCAAAATCTGTGCTCAACCTCCTTAGCGCATTTTTTTTTTCCATTCTCATTTCAGAAACCACTCACCCTTAACTTGATTTCCCGATCAAAGTCCTAATAAGCTTTGGGGGAAAAATTTCTTTCTTTCTTTCTTTCTTTCTTTCTTTCTTTCTTTCTTTCTTTCTTTCTTTCTTTCTTTCTTTTTTGCGGGTGTTGAAATAGAAAGACATTATTATTATTTTTTAAAAAAACAATTTTTTCCCCACAAGCTAACTTTCCCAAACCTTTACACACAATATAATACATTAATTCAGATTACCATTCTCTGAACCTTCCCCATTAATTCTCAACCGTCTGACCCTCTTCAGCTGTAATTATTACCGTGAAGAGTTTGAATATCATTAAACTCTTCTCACTGACTGCATTAACTTTCAAAGGTAATTTGATTAATTTTGCAAGCCGGGCTAGATGGATATTTAACGCCTCACGGAATTTGTGCATTATCAATGTTTTGCAGGAACCAGATCTGAAAGATAAACTCCCCCCTTGGAGAGCAAGATGGGGGGGGGAAAGGTTCCTGGAAGGATTTCAAGTCATATTTTTTTTAAAAGCATTCGACACAGCACTTGAAAATTGTTTCCCCAGAATGACGAAGAGACGGCTTTTTAGCATCCCTGAACATCAACCAGCAATGACAAATTTTCGTGGTGCAATCAAAAATGTTTCTCGATGGTAAAGCAGAGTGAGGTTGGAAAGGATGAAGTGGGGAGAGCGTATTCAGCTGATAAACATGGAGGATCAGCATCTCCAGCAACTTGTGTAGGTAGTCGATGAGTTATGGCCATTTGAGTTATAACCCCCTCAGAATCCGTATCAACCTCACAGCCAATCAGAGACGGCACCGACCCTCAACCAACCCACACAAGCCTCCCTCCCACCAACAGTTCACCCCCCCATGACTCTCAGCTGGCGCAACCTCCCCATCACGAGACCCATCACAGGATTCTCACTGATGACTCACACCTGACCCATCACAAGGCCCTCTCTCCACACACCCACACCTGAAGCCCTTATCAACAGAAGAACATTGGCCTCCACTCAACTCCACTGAAGATGTCACCTAGCCTGGTGGCCAAACCTTCGGAAACCAAGCCAGAAGCTTGGAGGATAAACCATCACTCTCATTATAACCATTTGTTTAGCAATTGTTACACTGGCAATGAAAAAAGTGATTTACGGCCTTGTACTAAGAGTAGAATAGAGATGGAAGGGGCCTTGGAGGTCTTCTACTCGAGCCCCCCCACTCAAGCAGGAGGACCTATACCATCTCAGACAAGTGACTGTCTGGCCTCTTCTTAAAAACCTCCAGGGATGGAGCGCCCACGATTTGTGGTGGCAAGCTGTTCCGCTGGTTAATTGTCCTCACTGTCTGGAAGTTTCTCCTTAATTCCAGGTTGCTTCTCCCTTTGGTCAGTTTCCAACCATTGTTTCTTGTCCTGCCCTCTGGTGCTTTGGAGAATAGCTTGACTGCCTCTTCTTTGGGGCAGCCCCAGAGATATTGGAAGACTGTTATCATATCCCCCCTGGTCCTTCTCTTCATTAAACTAGGCATCCCCAATTCCAGCAACCGTTCCTTATATGTTTTAGCCTCCAATCCCCCGATCATCTTTGTTGCTCTTCTCTGCACTCTTTCTAGAGTCTCAACATCTTGTTTACATCGTGGTGACCAAAACCGGATGCTGTATTCCAAGTGTGGCCTTACCAAGGCGTTGTAAAGTGGTATTAACCCTTCATGTGATCTTGATTCTATCCCTCTGTTAATGCAACCTAGCACTGTGTTGGCTTTTTTGGCAGCTGTAGCACACGGCTGGCTCATATTGAAGTGATTGTCCACTAGGACTCCGAGATCCCTCTCACAGTTACTACTATTGAGCAAGTTTCCACCTATACTATACCTGTGCGTTTGCTTTTTCCTGCCTAAATGTAGAAGCTTACTTTTTTCACCATTGAATTTCATTTTTTTTAGCTCGCACCCAAAACAGTGTTCATTAAAGTTTCATAATAGGTAATAAAGGCTCCAACTGGACTTTATGTGTGCTTCTTGACAGAGGAGTTTAGATAACAAGCTTCCCTTTATGCTCAGTTACAGAAGAAGAAAAAAATAAAATGAAAGAAAATTAGATCTGGAAAAGATGTAAGGTTCATTAGGTTTCTCTGACTGGCTCCATTTTTTTCCACCTCCCAAATGAGATTTTTAACAGCCTCTGTTTACCAGTAATACATTTAAATACATACCAAATGCATGTTCCATATTCCAAGATAAGCATCTTAAGGAGGGGAGACCATCCGTTTGATGTGCTATAAATGTGCGCTAGCTGAACTAAAACAGGGAGAGAAAAGCAACCTGGAATTAAGGAGAAACTTCCTAACAGTGAAGACAATTAACCAGTGGAACAGCTTGCCACCAGAAATTATGGCTGCTCCATCACTGGATCTTTCAAGAAGAGACTGGACAGCCACTTGTCTGAAATGATATAGGGTTTCCTGCCTGAGCAGGGGGTTGGACTGGATGACCTCCAAGGTCCCTTCCAACTCTATTCTGGTTTATTGACTAAACTCATCTACAAACTCTTGCTTTTAATTAATTTAGTTCAACATGACATATTTGTTGGTTTTGCGGGATATAAAGGCCTTAGAAGATCTTCCACATTAGGCAATTTTAAAACCTGATGGACTTTCAAAAAATTGCCAAGTGGATAGGAAATCCAGATTAATGCAGTAAATGGTCTAAAAAATGGGTGTGTGTGTGTGTGTGTGTGTGTGTGTGTGTAAGAAATAACTGAGAGCGGATGGGGACTTAAAAATTTAGACCACTTTCTAGGCTGTAGTGTAGTGCTATCTCCTCTAAATTTAATTCTCCCACACAGAAAGATTTGAGAAATTTATATGCTGGAGATTAATTTGGTGGACATATGGTGACTTTAAATCATTCACAGCAAGAAGAGAAGAAACAGTTTCTTGGATTATTTCCTGTTTTGGAAACCAAGTTTTGGGTGTGTTTTTTTTTGCAGGACAAAAACTATCTGGATTTTGACTTAGCTGAAGATACTCTGTGGGCAAATTTGATTATTCCCTAATTATAAAGTGGGATGGCTCAGTGGTTAAGACACTGGGTTTGTCAACCCAGGCTCGAGACCTGAGCATCACGTGACAGGGGTGAGCTCCCATCCTCGCCTCAGCTCCTGCCAACCGAGCAGTTCGAAAGCAGGCAATTGCGAGTAGATAAATAGGTACCACCGCTCTGCGATGTCTTGCTGGCCACATGAATGCGGAAATGGCTCTGTAGCCTTGAAATGGAGATGAGCACTGCCCTTATAGCAGTGATGGGATTCAAATACCTGAACAGTTCTTATTGGATGTAGGCCTGGGCCTCTGAGGCCAAGAACGGACTTCCGGAAGTGGCATCCATGCACTTCCGGTGGGCTGTTCCAGGCCTGGGAGGCCTCCTCCAGGCCTCTGGGGCCTAGAACAGACTTCCGGAAGTGGTATCCATGCACTTCCAGTCAGCTGTTCTAGGCCTGGGAGTCCTCCTCCAGGCCTCTGAGGTCTAGAATGGACTTCTGGAAGCAGTGTGCATTCAGCCGGTTCTCTGATTTCAGCAAAATTTAGCTACCAGTTCTGCTGAAGCAGTGTGAACCGGCTGAATCCCACCACCGCCCTATAGTCAGCTGACTAGCGGAGTAAAAGCTGCAGGGACTCTTTTACCTTTTTTTAACTGAATAGGAAACAATGGCTAAGACAGCGGCCTTCTACCTTTTGAGAACCAGGGACCGGTTCCATGGAAAGAGGTTTTTCCATGGACCAAAGGAGGAGGAGGAGGAGGAGGAGGACTGTGGGGTCCTTGGTGGTCTCTGAGCTTGGTGGTTTCCTTGCAGATGTTTCATTACCCAACTAGGGAACATCATCAGTGCTAGAAAGGAGTAGAGTTTGTAGAATGATGGAGGAGGAGGAGGAGGAGGAGGAGGAGGAGGAGGAGGAGGAGGAGGAGGCGGAGGCGGACTGAGGGGTCCTTGGTGCCCTCTGAGCTTGGTGGTTTCCTTGCAGATGTTTCATTACCCAACTAGGGAACACCATCAGTGCTAGAAAGGAGTAGAGTTTGTAGAATGATGGAGGAGGAGGAAGAGGAAGAGGAAGAGGAGGAGGAGGAGGAGGAGGAGGAGGAGGAGGAGGAGGAGGAGGAGGAGGACTGCGGGGTCCTTGGTGGTCTCTGAGCTTGGTGGCTTCCTTGCAGATGTTTCATTACCCAAACTAGGTAACATCATTAGTGAATGTTGAGTAAGGAGACATCTACAACAACACAACCAACCTCAGGGAGCACCAAGGACTTCTCAAAATTAGATAGGCCTATGGGTGGGCTGCCTTCCTTTCAAGTTCTAGTCTAACCAAGAAAGTGAAGTTGCTCTCTCTGAACTTAAGACCCCGAAGAGCAGACCTAGATGGATGGGTCTGAGAGAAATTCAGAGTCCTAAGTAAATCTTCCAACTGATAGAATGGCAAGCTCAGGAACGAGATATATTGTTGAGAGAGGCAAAGATGAATAGCCTACAGGGACAACTAGCCCACGGTAAAAATTACAAGAAGTCATTTTGCTCTCATTCTTAAGAGAACTTAAACTGTAACCCTGAAGAGAATCTATTTTCAGCTTGCTTTTTAGCTGTAGAACAAAAGCTAGTTTGACTCTTAGTTCAAACATTAGTTAAAAAGAAAAATAAGAGATTGTGCAGTACAGGTAGTCTTCAATGTATGACCACAATTGCTAAGTGAGAAATTTGTTACGTGTGTTTTGCCCCCATTTTATACGACTCTCCTGGCCACATTTATTAAGTGTGAGTCATGCCAGTGGCTAAATTAGTAACAAGGTGAGTTTGCTTGTCCGGCCGTCATAAATACGAACCAGTTGCCAACCATCCGAATGTAAATCACACGACCCTCAGCAACGGTCATAAGTGTGAAAAATGGTCATCTGTCACTTTTTTCCAGTGCTGTTGTAACTTTGAACGGTCGCTAAGTGAACTGCAAATACATGCAGACCCCAGTTCCTTGAGGCGTATACCTGTAGTAGCACATCAAGGCTGATTGCTTTGTAATGTTTCTCAGTCTTGTTGACTTGAAAAAATTAGCCGGCTCAGATTTCTTAGTGGCGGTCATTATGAAAGGCCAAATTTAGGGGTTGGTGCCTACAGATCTGGAAGTCATCTACTTAGCGTAGGGCAATAAGGGTGTACAGGTTTCGTTTAGCGGCCATTCCAAGTAAAAAACAGCACTGAAAAAAGGTGACTTATGACTTATGACCAGTGGTGGGATTCAAATCCCTGAACAACTGGTTTTCTGCATGGATGCAGGCCTAGGCCTCTGAGGCCTAGAACGGACTTCCGGAAGTGGCATCCATGAACCTCCAGAGGGCCGTTCTAGACCTGGGAGGCCTCCTCCACACCTCTTAGGCCTAGAACGGACTTCCAGAAGTGGCATTCATGCACTTCCAGCGGGTTGTTCTAGGCCTGGGAGGCCTCCTCCAGGCCTCTGAGGCCTAGAACAGACTTGTAGAAGTGGCATCCACGCACTTCCGGCAGGCTGTTCTAGGCCTGGGAGGCCTCCTTCAGGCCTCCCAGGCCTGGAACGGACTTTCAGAAGCAGTGTGCATTCAGCAGGTTCTCCGAACTCAACAAAACTTAGCTACTGCTTCTGCCAAACCGGTACGAACTGGTTGAATCCCATCACTGCTTACGACCGTTTTTGACACTTGTGACCGTTGCAGCATCCCCGTGGTCATGTGATTTATATTCGTATGCTTGATAATTGGTTCGCATTTGTGACGGTTGGACAAGCAAAGTCACTGGGGAAACCCGATCCGCTTAACAACTGTATTACTAATTTAGCCACTGCAGTGACTCACACTTAACAAGTGTGGCAAGAAAAGCCATAAAGCGGGGGCAAAACCCATTCAACAAAATTCTCATTTAGTCACATGGTCATGTGATCAAAATTCAGATCCCTTGGCAACTGACTCCTATTTATGACGGTTGCAATGTCCCGGGGACAGGTGATCGCCTTTTGAGGCCTTCTGAGAAGCAAAACCAATGAGGAATCCGGATTCATTTAACAACCGTGTTACTAACTGAAGGACTACAAGGACTCCCTTAATAACCGTGGCCCGAAAGGTCATAAAAGGGGGCAAAAACTCACTTAACAACGGTCTCACCTCACAACAGAAATGTTGGGCTCCGTTGCAGTCGTGAGTCGAGGACTACCTGCTTATCTTCTTTCAACAGTGAAATACTCCTGTGGTCTCTACATTGTGAATTTAGGAGGAGTAACTTAACTAGGAAGAGCATTGCTCTAAAATACCTCACCGGCAAAGAAGATACCGCGCCTGTTAATTTATTTTCCATGAAAGTGCAAAATGCAAATGCAACCATCTATAAAAGCTATGCTCAGAAGAACCTGCAGTTGTATGTGGCCTGCTTCCCCGTGGTTTGCTGTCACAGTGGGAAATGAACACAGAATTAAATTTATAGTTGCTAAAATTGCCTCATCGTTTATAAAGCAACTCACGAATAAAGGCAAATATACGTGTCCTGGGATAATGTTGCAGGGTCCAATCTGAGTCGGTTACTGGGGTCAGGTGTTTAGTCTTCTTGTGCTGGAGCCCAGCCTCAGAATGCTTCTCTCTACTGGAATATGTGCTTTGGGCTATTTTATGGTGCCTTCCTATTGGTTGATTGGTCTGTCGATGGCTAGTGATTGGCTGTTGTTTCCCGGTGTTGCCAAGCCCTCGGCTCCTAAGTACCTGATAAGTTGGTGGTAAATCAGCACCCCTATTGACTGATGAGAGTCCTGTTTCCCAGGCTTCAATCATTTCACTGGCTGTTTTTGTACCTGCTCGGCTAACAATCTTAGTAGCTGCGAAATTGAACGTATGGCCTTGCTCATTGCAATGTGAGGCTATCAATGAGTTTGTATGACTGCTCACTTGTGTTCTTGCAACCTGGTGATTAGCTTCCTCCCTGTCTTTCCCACATAATCACAGGGGCAATCTATGTAGGCGATCTGGTAGATTACATAATAAGTATCTCCCACTTTCAAGCCATTTTTGTAACGCATGATTTGTCCTCTGGGCAGTGTGCGATGCTCAGTTGCAGATCTCGGCAGCTGCATTCTACATTTGCGTTCTGTGTTTGGTGTATTCCGAAACACACCATTTTTTTCTTCTTCTGATGCACGGCAAATGTACCATATACAGTTGGTCTTTTATCTTCTTTTTCCTAGGCTTCTCCTAGTTCTTCTGCAGTATATTGAATTATACTTCTGGGAATTGTAGTCCAAGAAATCTGAAGGGCCTCAGGCCAAAGATAACTGAGCCTATTACCATCTGCGGCAAGAAATGGGACATAATGTAATGTTTTTGAGCCCTAGAAGGGCCTCAGGCAAGGGGCTGCTGTTGTTTTTTTTAAAAAAATCACAATTCGACAATGATTCTGTGATGCATGTCAACTCCTCCAAGATGGATCGTGAAGTTCCTCACATTCTTGTGTTAAGTTTAAGTTTAAGTTTATTGAATTTATATACCGCCCTTTTCCTGTAGGACTCAGGGTGGTTTACAAAGTATTTAAAAACATCAATACAATACAAGTGTTAAAAACAGTTAAAATAATTAAATTTGATCCCTGAGGGGGAAAAAAAACCCTCTCAGCCTAGGCCTGAAAGCTCAAAGAGCCAGGTCTTCAGGTCCCGGCGGAATGACTGAAGGTCGGGGGCAGTCATTATGCAACCAATTTGATCGTGAGGTTATTGAATTTCCTTCAATTTGCAATGTAAAAGAGGGCTTAATCTTGCCAGGCTGAATATTCATGTTGGCTCCTTAATCACAGCCTCCCTGATTAGGGTGGGTGCAGTCTATTTCTGTTTAAATTATAGCAGCTTCTTTTCAAATGTGCACATTTAATTAAAAATCATCAGATGCAAACTTTAAAAAGGTAAACGTGAAAGGTAAACATCGCCCTTCCACAATATGCTGGGAACATCCCGTCGCCAAATTTCTCATCCTGTTTCTTAGGATTTGTTAAGTAAAACCTCGTCGCCCTTGTAACGAACAGAAACTAACCAGCAAGGTGCATTTATCACAATCAGCCAACCTATTTAAATGCAGAAATAAAAGTCCCTACGTATTTGTTTCATGTTTTAATGACTTTATAAAGCCCAATCTGAAAATGTTTAGTAGCTGATGCGTAGGACAGAAAACCAGCTTCTTCCCAATTGTGATAATATACAGGTCAACTGGTGTATTAGCGGGGACTAGCTCATCAAATGATATGCTACAGGCAAATTAAGCGTACTGTCAATTTGTTATCGGGTGGTCGACAACTCATAGCAAAACAGGGTTTTATTGCTGCTTTATGCGAATCACAAGTTATAACATTTGCTCTTTAGCTATTCCGTAAAACGCTCTTCAGATTTACTCAGCCAGGGAGCCCTGGAAAGAAAAACAGGGACATTAAAACAGTCAAAGCCTCAAATTATCATATTGTAGTGCATGGTTCGCTAAATTCATGGGCTCCTGGATTAGCCTTCTGAAAAAGAACAGACAAGAACAGTCGCTTGTTCTGGCTGGGTCTTGTTGTTGTTGTTAGTTGCGAAGTCGTGTCCGACCCCTCGCGACCCCATGGACAACGTTCCTCCAGGCCTTCCTGACCTCTACCACCTTCTGGAGTCCATTTAGGCTCACGCCTACTGCTTCAGTGACTCCATCCAGCCACCTCATTCTCTGTCGTCCCCTTCTTCTATTGCCCTCAATCTTTCCCAGCATTAGGCTCTTCTCCAGTGAGTCCTTCCTTCTCATTAGTATTTGAGTTTTAGCTTCAGGATCTGGCCTTCTAAAGAGCAGTCAGGGTTGATCTCCTCTAGCACTGACCGGTTTGATCGCCTCGCAGTCCAAGGGACTCGCAGGAGTCTTCTCCAGCACCATAGTTCAAAGGCCTCCATTCTTTGGCGCTCGGCCTTTCTAATGGTCCAACTTTCACTGCCATACATTGCAACTGGGAAGACCATGGCCTTGACTATACGCACTTTTGTTGGCAGGGTGATGTCTCTGCTTTTTAGTGTGCTGTCTAGATTTGCCATGGCTTTCCTCCCTGGGAGCTGTGTCTTAGCCTTTATCAACACATTTCTGTGTTCTGGATATATGAGACGACACCCCTTGAATTCCCAGCTAGTTCAGTTGTGGGTCCAGCTGGAAAAGAATCGGGGAAGTAAAGCATTTGATAAAGTAGACCACAGCCTACTTCTTGGCCAGCTCGTAAAATGTGAGATGGACAACACCACCACAAAGGCGGGTTTGTAACTGGGTGACAAATCGTAATGTCTAGTCCTCAACAGAACTACATCCATGTGGAGGGAAATAAGAAGTAGGGTAGCCCAAGATTCTGCTTTAGGCCCAGTACTCTTCAATATCTTCATAAATGATCTAGATTAGGAAATTGAAGGGGAACCCATCACATTTACGGACGATGTGAAGCTGGCCTGAATAGCCAACACCCCGGAAGGTAAGCTCAAGATCTAAAAAGATCTTGGCAGACTTGAACGCTGGGCCCTATCTAACAAAATACAATTCAGCGTAGATAAAAGTAACATTTTACACTTAGGCAAGAAAAACCGACTCTCTAGGTAAAGACTAGGTGAAACTTGGCTTAATGTCAGTAACTGTGAGAGGGAGTTCTAGTGGACAATCACTTCAATAGGAGCCAGCCGTGTACTGCAGCTGCCAAAAAAGCCAACGCAATCCTAGGCTGGATTAACAGAGGGATAGAATCAAGATCACGTGAAGAGTTAATACCGCTTTACAATGCCTTGCTAAGGCCACACTTGGAATACCGCATCCAGGTTTTGGTCTCCACGATGTAAAAAAGATGTTGCAACCCTAGAAAGAGTCCAGAGAAGAGCAACAGAGACAATTAGGGGACTGGAGGCTAAAACATACAGGAATTGGGGATGTCTAGTTTAATGAAGAGAAGGACTAGGGGGGACATGCTAGCACTGTTCCAATATTTGAGGGGCTCCTACAAAGATGAGGGGGGGGGGTCAAACTATTTTCAAAAGTACCAAAACGCAAGACAAGAAACAATGGATGGAAACCAACCATAGAAAAAAGGAACGTAAAACTAAGGAGAAATGTCCTAACTTTGAGAGCAATCAAACAATGGAATAGCTTGATTTCAGAAGTGTTGGGTGCTCCATCATTGGAGGCTTTCACAAAGAGACTGGACAACCGTTTGTCTGAAATGGTATAGGTCTCCTGCTTGAGCAGGGGGTTGGACTAGAAGACCTCTGAGGTCCCTTCTGTTGTGTAGCAGGTTCTTTGGAAGCAGGAGGCGAGACGAGAGGGTTCAAACAGGAACATTGCTTTATTGAAGTAACAGGAACCGAACTGAATCGGAGGCTTCTGCGCAGCTACTTATACGGTTGGCCAGTAGGTGGCGGCCAATAGGTTTAAAGGAACCTATTCCCGCCCCAGAGCCAACCTGTTCTGTACCAGCCTGCTACCAGCCCTGCAGAAAAGGCAGGGACAACCCCTTTTACAAGAAGGCAAGAGGCTGGAATTACGCCTGCCAAATTTATAGCTACAAAAACAAACAAGACACGAACCAAGAAACAGGAGCTTTAAGAAACACGAACTATCCAAGCGGTTGCCTTCAGCAAACCAGCCCTCCTCACACATTCCCCTTATATAGAGTTCAGGGCATGGCTTCTCTCTGCCTCCTTCCAAGGAGCCCCATTGCCTTCCTCTGTTTACTCCTGATTGACTGCCTCCTGCGTTGGGCGTCCTTGAACAGGGCCAGCTGTGGGTCATCTTCATCCACGCTGTCAGGCTCACACAGCTGGGTCTCCGTCGTGACCAAGTGGGAGGGGCCTGGCTGAGGGCTCTCATCAGCAAGATCTTCAACCCCCTCAGCAAGGTCTTCAACACCCCCCTCCTCCTCCTCTGAGTCGTCCGACCCAACTGCCGAACCCACAGGCTGACCCTGAATCACAACACAACCAATGATCGTCCTGGAGACTGCATGTCTGGGCAGTCAGCGACCGTTACACAGACACCCTAATTAAGCAATCTCAAGCAGCATTCAAAAGACAGGTGAAAACAGTTCAAGTAAAAGGCCCAATACATTACACCTTCCAACTCTGTTATTGTATGTTCTAAGTTGCAGTTCCAACAGTTTTGAAGGCTATCCGTGGGGGCTTTGGTGCTCTGTGAGCTTAGTTGTTTTCTTGTAGACATTTCATTACCCAAGTAGGTAATATCATCAGTGTTAGAAGAGACCCCATCTCCTTGTAATTTCAATATCATTTCCTTTTCCTTTTTTGTAATTTATATGCTAGCCACTTCCCTGGTTGGTTTGTCAACTCACTGTTTTTGGCTTTACATAATCCAGTTGTATTTCCATTTCTTTCAATATTCAGATAATTGTCATTGTAAAAAGGTTAATTTGTGGAGGAATATATATTTATCTTCTCTGGAAATTTAACTCTCCTTCTTTTCTCCTTAATAGCAACCAGCCCTAAATTGTCCCTCAAATCAAAGACAACTTTTGATAGTTTTATCCTGAGCGATTTTAATCTTTTTTTCCAGAAGTTTGATCCAGTTGTGGGGAGATTATTTCATTTCAACCCTCCGTTAAACACCAATTTTCATAAGAGAAACCTACTGATCTCTCCATAAGTGATTTATATAAAAAAAATATTTGTCCTTATTTGGGCATAAATTGGCAGCATCAAAATCTTAGTCCTATGCTAATTAATTCCAACCCAACACATCTCTCATGCTTATCAGTCAATACAAGCTTCTGATTTTAATTGGGGATTTACATACAGAACAAGGCCCCTTTTATCGCGTTTCTGCTGAAATAAATTCTTCATCTGCGTTTTTGTAAATCAAATATTTTATGTCCTTTTTTTCTGATAGGTGTCCCTTGTAGGCAAATTAGACCTTGTTTTAATTTTTTTTTTCAAATAATGTTTTTCCCTTCTCTTTTGAGGAACTTTTCCTCCATTTATAGTCCACATTAAGCATTTGTAATCCATAAATGAAAAAAAGACCACATGGGGAAAAATATACAAGTTTTAGAGGCCTTTAAAATAAGACAGTAGAGCTGGCCATGTGCCCAGACTCTTGAATTAAACAACAACAACAAAAAAAGATTAGGAAAAGCAAAAGAATGGGAACACAGAAGCTTTTAAAATAAGGCTTTCACAGCAGATCTTTTCCCACAGCAGATTCCACGGAAGGGAATAAAATACAATCAGGCTTATCCATCGGCGCATTTTCAAGATACCATAGAAGCCTTTCCATTCAAAGGGTTATTGCATCTGTCAGTCTCAACTTGATGATTGACACAGAATGCAGCTGGAAAACACACAAAATGTTGACGTGGCCTCGATCCGGCAAAACTTCCAAGCATTTTTGCAAATAACTTTCTCTCTTTGGCAACCTCTTTAGTAAAAGCAGAATACACGGATCTCTCGCTTTGGCTAAAACCCCATCCACTTCAGAGGAGCCTTTATTGATTACAGATGGATGTCATATCTTGGAGCACCATGCTGGCGCAGTGGTGAGAATGCAGTACTGCAGGATGACTCTGCCCACTGCCAGGAGTTCGATCCTGACCTGCTCAAGGTTGACTCAGCCTTCCAATCCTTCTGAGGTCAGTAAAGTGTGGACCCAGATTGTTGGGGGGAAGGGGGGGGCAATAGGCTGACCCTGTAAACCGCTTAGAGAGGGCTGTAAAGCACTGTGAAGCGGTATATAAATCTAAGTGCTATTGCTATCTAAGCTGCGATGGTGCAGTGGTGAGAATGCGGTATTGCAGGCTGACTCTGCCCACTGCCAGGAGTTCGATCCTGACCGGCTCAAGATTGACTCAGCCTTCCATCCTTCTGAGGTCAGTAAAGTGAGGACCCAGATTGTTGGTGGTGGTCAGAGCAATAGGCTGATCCTGTAAACTGCAGCAGTCCTCAAATTTTACAGCTTGGCAGCCTGGCGGGGTTGGGTGAGGGGAACTGGCCCATGCAAACCTGCCTCTCATGTGAGCTGAGTTGTGCACACGTGTGCACCAACCAGCTGTTTGCCCGGCCAGGTTCTGAACGGGCCATGGACTGGTATGGGCTATGGTCCTGGGTTTGGGGACCCCTGCTGTAAAGCATGATGAAGCGATATATAAGTCTATTGCTAAGTGCTGCCAGGTGTGACAACAGGAAGGAATTGCACAAGAATAATATTGAAGCTAATTCCACTCTTCCTGCTTATTAAAAGCATCTTAATCACATATAATAATAATAAAGTTAGAAGGGACCTTGGAGGTCATCTAGTCCAACCCACTGCTCAGGAAGGAAACTCTAGACCATTCCAGACAAATGGCTGTCCAATCTCTTCTTAAAAACTTCCAGTGTTGGAGCATTCACCACCTCTGGTGGCAGGCTGTTCCACTGGTTAATTGTTCTAACTGTCAGGAAATTCCTCCTTAGTTCTAGGTTGCTTCTCTCCTTGACTAGTTTCCATCCATCTAGACTGGAAAGTCCATTCTTGTAGAAAGGAACTTTTCCCCAATAATGTTGTTCTAAATATTATTCTTTTTCTCTTCTAGCATAAAAAGGTAAAGGTTCCCCCGCACATGCGTGCTAGTCTTTTCTGACCCTAGGGGCCAGTGCTCATCTCCGTTTCAAAGCCGAAGAGCCAGCGCTTGTCCGAGGACGTCTCCGTGGTCATGTGGCCGGCATGACTAGATGCCAAAGGTGCACATAACGCTGTTACCTTCCCACCATAGTGGTCCCTATTTTTCTACTTGCATTTTTATGTGTTTTCGAACTGCTAGGTTGGCAGAAGCTGGGACGAGTAACAGGCGCTCACTCTGTTACGTGGCACTCGAGAGTCGATCCGCCAAACTGCCGACCTTCTGATCAACAAGCTCAGTGTCCTAACCCACTGAGCCACCGCGTCCCATTCTAGCATATCAGCTCTCATATTCATTTTCGTGTTATCTGCACATTCGATGAACATTCTTTTATCTCTTACTCTGAGTTATTAATAAAAAATCTTTTAAAAAACAAGGATGAGAATGAAACAACATACTCTAGCTTGATGTGGACCCTGTGAGGGGCACTCTTGAGCACAATGTAGGCACTGAATCAGTTTATCTATTTACTTAATTCCCATGCCACCCACCCAGCACTTAACTTGTCTGCAAATTTGAACGTTATGGAGCTTTTTTTCAAATGCATTGCTGAAATCAAGATATATTATATCTGCAGCATTCCCACAATCTACTAAGAAAGTAGATCTTTCTTCAGATAGGAAGCCAATGAAATCAGCTAGAGCTTTTCCTAGAACGAATCACAGTCCAACTTGGGGGAAATATAGATTAGAACATTCTCCTATGATTAAAAAAAAAAGATCCATGGCTAGTTTTTCAAACTTTAAGTTTCCACCTGCAGCTTGAAAGAGACCAAGGGAAAAAAATAAAGAAAAAAAGAATCCTTTTTCTCTGGACTTCAGAAAAATAATATTTCCAGCCACAAATTCTAGATTTCCATTAGTTTTCAAACCACTGTTTTCCTATAGACCAAGCATATTTTGGTCTCCCCGGTGCAGATAATAATTACACAGCCTTTTCAATGAAAGCCACATCACTGCCAAAAAGTTGGAAGGATGTAAATATGAACCAGTAGTGGGCATTGTAAATTACTGTTTACAGCTAGACAAATAAATGACTGTCTTGGAGAACAGCTCTCCTTGTATGGCTAAAGATTAAAGGCATGTTTACGGCAGCAATCTAAGGTCTTAAAAATAACCCTTTAAAATAGCACCATTGTAGTGGTTTCAGCTGCATTCTTACTAAGCCTATTTAAATCGTATCAATTACTTAACACAGCCTGTAATTTTATCAGGACAAACAATCTATGTGAGACTAAGTACATGCTTCACACAAATGTGTGTAACTGAGCTCTGACATCCTTTGGTGTAAAAAGTGAAGCTTTTTTTCCCATTGAGGAAACCGCCATAGGGCCCC
>NC_139515.1:3473347-3647572 GCF_947247035.1 Vipera ursinii | reverse complement strand
TGGCCCCTTCATGACTCGTGGACTTCAACTCCCAGAATTCCTCAGCCAGCCACGCTGAGGGAAAAGAGAGAGGTTTCTTGAATGGTATAGGGCAGGGGTAGGCAACCTTGGCTCTTTTATGACTGGTGGACTTCAACTCCCAGAATTCCTCAGCCAGCCACGCTGAGGGAAAAGAGAGAGGTTTCTTGAATGGTATAGGGCAGGGGTAGGCAACCTTGGCTCTTTTATGACTGGTGGACTTCAACTCCCAGAATTCCTCAGCCAGCCACGCTGAGGGAAAAGAGAGAGGTTTCTTGAATGGTATAGGGCAGGGGTAGGCAACCTTGGCTCTTTTATGACTCGTGGACTTCAACTCCCAGAATTCCTGAGCCAGCATGGGGGAACTATGGCCCCTTCATGACTCGTGGACTTCAACTCCCAGAATTCCTGAGCCAGCATGGCTCAGCTTGGAAACCTCTCCCTTTCCCCTCAGCATGGCTGACTGAGGAATTCTGGGAGTTGAAGTCCACGAGTCATAAAAGAGCCGAGGTTGCCCTACCCCTGGCATGGAGTCCTTCCTACTTAAAAGCTTCCTTTTAAAAATAATTCAGGAGAAATCCCGTTTTAAATACTCAGGTTAAGCAGAAAACATTACGCACGTAGAGATAAATAATTCCCCAAATAAATAACTTAGATAAACCAGCCCGTCTGATTTCTTTCTTTCTTTCTTTTCTTCTTCATCAAAGCAATTTTATTATCATTAAGGAAAAGAAGACCTGCGGTTTGCAAAACCCCGGAGAGCAATAAAAATAACTGGGGGAGATGGGGAAAATGCTACCTCCAGCTACCATTTTTCTTAATTACACCCCACTAATTGCAAAAATAAATTAGCATGAATTTTTGCCTTTTCAAAAAATGTATTTTATTTTTTTAAAAAAAAATTGTAGAAACCGAGTAAACGCCGGTCTGAGCTATTTAGCCAAGGGTGAAGGTGAAACCTAGCAGTGTTTCTGCCTTTCGTGAAAATTATTTCATTAAGCATGGAACAAGGTAGTTCTGATGGAAATTAGGAGGTGTTACGAGAAGGGTTTGTTTTTTTTTAATATTATTAGTATGCATTAAAATCACCCATCGATCTCCCCGAGGCAGTAATATAAGTGATGGTCATAATGTGAGGGAAATCATATTCTGATCAGGTTCAAACTCTTCAATCAAGAAGGCGCTAACAGCATTTGTAAGTGAAATGCAGACCATGTTCAGCATTGCAGATCAGCTATTTGATGGCAAACCAGACACAGCTGCGGATTCGCCTCAGGTCCCTAAAATGCATCGCGCATTCAGCAACTGCATTTTGTTGACACTGCATTTAGAAGACTCTTTTATCGTGACTTAAGCTGGATAGTGGCATCTTTCCGAACCTTTGAAGTCACTCAAACAGAACTCTTATGAGAAGGTTTATGCGGCGTTTGTGGGTAAGAGTCGGAGGAAGGCTCTGATGAGCTCCCAAACTTACAATCTGATGGAAGGGCCTGGCTCTTCCACTTGTGCTCAGGCTGAGACCCAGATGTGCTGGGAAGCCAAGTCAAACTCTGAGGACTCACAGCTGGAAGACATCATAGATGCTCGCAAATGCCGACAGGCAACAAGAGCAGGACAGAGGGTGGCAATGGGGCGACTCCAAGGGCGAAGGAGAAAGGATTGAGAAGCCACGCCTTGGGGCTGCGTAATAAAAAGGGAAGGAGTGGGCGGTGCCAGTTGCTGAAGGCAACCGTTTGCAAAGGACTCAAGTTTCATGGGATCACATTCTGATTGCCTTGCCTGTGAACAATGCTCCATTTGAATCGTGTTTTGTTTTGCCTTTGCTTTTGGGACATTTTGCAGGTTTGTAAACAATATTAAAAGGGGGTTGTTTTTCCTGCATTTCCAGCCAACTTGTTGGAAGAGGGGTTTGTCCTTGTGAGTTAACAAGGACTCACGTAGGCTGGGACAGAACACAACCATAGATTTATTGACTGTTGGAAGTTACAACAACACAGGGGGGAAAAGGGACTTATGACCGAATGTCTAGGGAGATTCTCAACTGTCCAGGTCCTGGTTGCCCCTAAAGGTGCTTTTTCAAAAGGCAACTGGACTCTCTTGGTTTCTCCTTGAAGATGTTTCGCTTCTCATCCCAGAAGCTTCTGAATATGCAGCACAATGCAGTGAGACCTGTGCAGATCTGTACATTGGAGAAACAAAACAACCACTTCACAAGCACGTGGCACAACCTAGGAGAACAGCAGTCCATCTGCATCTGAAAGACCAAGGCCGCTCTTTCCAAGATAGCAAAGTCCACATTTTGGACAGAGAGGACCTCTGGTTTGAAAGATGGGTCAAAGAGGCCATCTAGGTCAAAACTGAACAGCCCCTTTCTCAACAGAAGGGGAGAGATACAACATCATCTATCTCCAGTCTACAACACAATCCTTTCAGCAGTTTCAAGAAGGCTCCACACCTATTTGCACCACTCAGGTGACCTTCAGGACACAGATAAGCCTCCAAGTGGCCTCAACGACTCTCTAAAAGAAGGCAAATGACCAGCTCTCTGCAAGGAGTATAAATCTTTCCATTCCCCACCATCTAGTCAGAGCTGAAGAAGCTTCTTGGATGAGAAGTGAAATGTCTTCAAAGAAAAACTAGAAAGTCCAGTTGCCTCCTGAAAAAGCATCTTTGGGACAACCAGGACCTGGATGACTGAGAATCTCCACAGACTAAATAGGACAGAAAAATTCTCCTGATGATGTTACTTAGTTTAGTCATGAAACGTTCAGGAATTATATTACAATGAGCTTGGAGAACAAACCACGGCCAAAATCTAAAACCTAAACGACCAATATTTTGCATTATTTCTAACTGAAAGTCTTTTGGTTTAAACAATGGCCATCAAGCTTGCTCTTTACTAACCCTCCGCCATGCAAGAACAACCTCTTTGTAAACTTCTTGATTCTGAACCGTATTTTAAGAACCGTTTTTGCATACTGCTTCAAGTCAGTTGACAGAGGTGGCCTACCTACAAATATTTTTCTCCACACACTGATAAATGCGATCAAAGCCTGCAACATCTCAATATTTTCGCTAAACTGTCATCGCATCAATTTCTTCGGAATTGTTTTTTTTAAATGTATATTGATGCTAGCAGCCAATATCTAATTGGCAAAAAGTTAATTACCCACTTGTCACAAAATGCGAACTATTTATGGCAAAAGTATGTCACTGAAGTTAAGCTTCGTATTTACAGAACGCCAAGTGTTGCCACAAAAGAGCAATTATATTTAGCAAGAATAAAAAACTGAATTCTGGGAAAGTTAAAATAGCCGGGGAAACGAGTTAACATGTGATAACGGAGGAAGAAAAAAATCTGAGTGGGACGAGGATCCTATTTTAAAAGTTTGCATTTGTTTTGGAATATTTTCTAGATTTCAAGGTAGCTTCCCAACAGAGGGGGTTAAAAAAAAACCAACAACCCTTGGTTCCTTGCATTTTGATTGCTGTTATTTTTGAGAGCAATGAATGCAACAAAAAGCTATTTTTAACGGGCGCAAAATTCTTCTACCTACTGGAGAAGTTGAAAAGCAGCAGTCAAGTTTCAAAATCAATTATAACAGAATAACAAGAGTTGGAAGGGACCTTAGAGGTCTTCTAGTCCACCCCACTGCTTGAGCAGGAGACCTTATAACGCTCTGGACATAAAAAGTCCTTCACAAACCTCCTGGTTTATAAATATTTTTTTCAGGGGGAGGGATCGTGATATTTAACATTATCTTTTTTTTCCCTTTCACTAAAATGACCACAAACAATTTCTCTGAGTTCATTCTAATGGCACTGGGGCCGTTTGCCCCTTCCAGTAACTGTTTGGTACTGATCCAAACCAAATTTAAAACAGACATTGGCTTCAAGTTTGTTCTTTTAAATTTTATTTTATTTTTTTAAAAAAAGTATCAGTCTAGTACAGGAGTGTCAAACTCAATTTCATTGAGGGCCGCATCAGCATTGTGGTTGCCCACAGGGGGCTGGGTGGGTGTGGCCAGGGTGGGCGTGGCCTACTGGGTGGGCGTGGCTAGAGTGCGTATGGCCTACTGGGTGGGTGTGGCCAGCTCTACATCGTTGGCATCAAGGGTGCCTATGGGGGCCTGGGCAGGAGTGGGACAGATCTGAGGGTCTCTGGCAGGAGGAGGGTCTCTGGGCCAGGGCCAAGGCAGTGGGGCCATTCCCTCACTGTTTCCAGGATGGCTTTGTGGGCCACATGAAAACACTTCGCGGGCCGGCTCCGGCTCCCGGGCCTTGTGTTTGACATGTCTGGTCTAGTAGTTCAAGAACTCCGTGACAATTCATGTCTTTTGAATACCTACAGTAATTGGTTTCTAAAAGAATGCCTTGTTCGTCTTTTTCCCCAATGAATGGCTTAGGGACCAGCTGCATGGGGGAATCTTAGTCCAATTTACTGGCACGCAAAAAATAGTGACTTTACACACGTAGACAAGGAAATATCATTATTATTAATGGAGGGTCCAGATCATTTGGCTGTTTATGTTCTCCTTGAACCCATGGTAAATCTGATTTCCATCTTCAAAAGAGAATCCTGAAGCCGGAATCCAGCCCGCGCAACAATTGCAAATTAACCCTATCATTCAGCTGAGAAGCAACCGCACATTAGTTAAATACCCTTTAAAAAAATAAAAGCAAAAAAAAAAAAGACAAAACAGCTCAAGTAAGCATTTAGCTGGTGAACTGTAACGGGCTCTAAACTGGCTTTCAATGCTAGGGATTATTAAACAATGCCTGTTTACCAAATGGTGTAATTAAAGAGCCATCCTTTCCATTATTTTGGCAGGTAGCCAGGAAGAAAAATGAACCGTTGATTACGTCTAAGAGGGGGAAGGGAGAAGTTTGAAAACTGAAAAAGGAATAGGGAAAAAATGAAACTGGCGCTGGATGTTTCCAGTCATCTTGGCTTTCAGTGATGTCACCCAACTGAAAATGGAATTTCTGACTTAATAACCATATCATATCACTAGCCTTGGTGGAGCAGTGGGCTAATGCCTCCTGAAGTAAAACCAGCTGCCTGCAATTAGTGCAGGTTCGAGTCCCACCAGGCTCAAGGTTGACTCAGCCTTCCATCCTTCCCAGGTAGGTAAAATGAGGACCCAGATTGTTGGGGGCAATTAAGCTGACTTTGTAATAATGCCGCTTGGGTGTGTGTGTGTGAAAGCCCTAATAAGCAGGCATATACATAGAATGAAGGCTACTGCTAAGCTTGTAAGCCGCCCTGAGTCTTCGGAGAAGGGCGGGATATAAATGGAATTAAAATTAAAATAAAAATAAAAATGAGCTGTCCAGAGTCCTCGGCCCGATTCTCTCGTCAATATCTTCACCAATGATTTGGATGAGGGGATAGATGGAGAACTCATCAAATTTGCCGACGACGCCAAGTTGGCAGGAATAGCCAACGCTGCAGAAGAGAGGCTCAAGAGACAAAAGGATCTCGACCGACGTGAACATTGGGGTGCTATCTAACAAAATACGACCTTCGATCATTTCGCCGAGACCTGAAGACCTGGCTCTTCGAGCTTTCCGGCCCAGGCTGACTTTTAATTGGGGTTTTAACTAGGGTTTTATATGTTTTATATTTTTCAGGGATTTAGTTTAATCTTTTTAATTGTTCTTCATTTTTGTGTTGACGTTTTTTTTATCCCCTGTAAACCGCCCTGAGTCCTACGGGAAAGGGCGGTATATAAATTCAATAAAATTAAAATTAAAAAAATTAAATTAAAATGACATTCAACGGTGAAAAGAGTAAGGTTCTACGTTTAGGCATCGTCCCCATGTTTTGTTTTGTTTCGTTTGGGGGTAACCTCAGGGGAAGCAAAATGTTTAAAAAAATACCCAACACGTTTGCTTTAACTAAAACAAATGCTTAAAAAATATAGCCTTTGTTTAATAAGATTCCGACCGTTGTGCGTTATCTCATTATCTACTACTGTCTGGAGATGCACACTTCTAAGAGAGCTTACTTCACTGGGGGAAAAAAATTGAAGCAAAAGCAAGCATGTACTTAATTCGCTCAGGAAACTGGAGAATTGGTTGTTTACCCTGGGGATTTTTGAACCTTCTTTGGTCTCTCTGCCTGTCTTGTTTCAATTTATTTATTTAATGTTGGTGGCGCATTGGCTTGGCGGTTAAGACACGGGGCTTGTCGGCTGGAAAGCTGACAGCTGGGGTTCAAGACCCCAGCGCCATGCAACAGGGCGAGCCCCCGTTCCTTGCTGCAGCTCCTGTCCACCTAGCAGTTTCAAAGCCTGCAAATGCGAGTAGATAAATAGGTACCACTTCGGTGGGAAGGTAACCGAATTTGGTGATGTCATATTTATTTATTTATTTATTTATTTTTGGGACTTATATGCCGCCCTATCTCCCGAAGTACTCAGGGCAGCTAACAACAATAAAAAACAACAATACAAAAATTAAAAAAGAATTAAATAACAGCCCCAAAATAAATTAACTACACAGTTAAAAAATTAAAAATTAAAACATATTTAAAAACCCATCATCAATCCAGGTCAGCCTGATGGAAGAAAAAAGTTTTGAGGTTGCAGCGAAAGGACCAGAGGTCTCAAGGGGGAGTTGGTTCCACAGGGCTGGTGCTCCCACAGAGAAGGCCCTCCCCTGGGGGTCACCAGCCGACATTGTCTGGCCAACGGCACCCTGAGGAGGCCCTCTCTGTGTGAGCGCACTGGGCGATGGGAAGTCGTCCCCGGTAGCAGACGGTCCTGCAGATATCCCGGGCCCATATGACCACGGCAATGTCTTCAGACAGCGCTGACTCAGTGGCCTTGAAACAGGGTCGCCCCTAAAGTCAGCAACGACTAGCGCAGTAAAATCCTCAGGGACTCCCATTTATTAATGTATGACATATCCCACGTGGACTTGCAATGTATGTCAACATGTCACCTCAATTAATAAAATATTAATGTTAAAAAGATCTATGTTCAAACACCAATGTTTAGCCTGCAGTCCCCTGATCCTCTTTGTTGCTCTTCTCTGCACTCTTTGTTAGAGTCTCAATATCTTTTTTACATCATGGTGACCAAACACAGTTCCCTAATCTCACCCCAGTTATGTTCCTTATACTCCTGGATCAATGCCCATTTGCATTCTGGGGAAATGAATTAGAACAGAATAGAACAGAACAGAACAGAACAGAATAGAATAGAGGAATGAAGAATAGAATAGAATAGAATAGAATAGAATAGAATAGAATAGAATAGAATAGAATAGAATAGAATAGAATAGAATAGAATAGAATAGAATAGAATGGAATGGAATGGAATGGAATGGAATGGAATGGAATGGAATGGAATGGAATGGAATGGAATGGAATGGAATGGAATGGAATAGAATAGAATAGAATAGAATAGAATAGAATAGAATAGAATAGAATAGAATAGAATAGAATAGAATAGAATAGAATAGAATATAGGAATGAAGAACAGAACAGAACAGAACAGAACAGAATAGAATATAGGAATGAAGAATAGAATGGAATGGAATGGAATGGAATGGAATAGAATAGAATAGGAATAGAATAATAGAGTTAGGAGGGATGTATCTCTTTCTCCATGTAATTTCTCAATTGTTCGTTCTTTTGTGGTATTTTTCTATAAATTCTGGAATGGCAAGTAGAGCGCCACAGACTTTCTGGAATAACCTTCTCAGAAAGTGACTGCCATATGTTAGTTTTCACAACAGTCTGCATTTCTTTCTCCAGCCTGTCTTCTCTGCAAACTACCGCTGGTGTCACAAATCTCACTCGGGAGAAGGCTGTGGGAGTAAATATTTGACTTAAAAGTGTAATTTAGTGCTTTTATGGCTGCCTGTCATAATAGCCAGCCTGTTTCTTGTTGACTGTGCCCATATGCAGATTGTCCTCGGCTTACAACAGTTCGTTTAGTCACCGTTCAAAGTTGCAACGTCGCTGAAAAACGTTTTTTCACCCAACGGTTGCAGCCTCCCCACGGTCCCGTGAACAACCTTCGTACGCTTGGCAACTGGTTCGTATTTATGACGGTTGTGGTGTCCCGGGATCCTATGATCCCCTTTTGTGACCAACTGAGAAACAGAGTCGTAAAATGGGGCACAGTTCACCGAACAAATGTCTCACTTAGCCACAAAAGCTTTGGGTCCGATTGCGGTCGTAAGTTGAGGACCACCTGTGCTAAATTCATTATTCCCGATCTGAGACTGTGTTATTTCCTTTCATCTTTTCTAGTTTTTTCTTCAGAGGACCGTAATGAACAGAATAGCTGCCTTCCATCTCCTCAGATCTATCGCCTGCGTTCTTTTCAATAACCCTTTTTGCGGCTTCTTTTTTCCCCATCTCTTACTATTTACGCGGACTACTGTCGTTGTCAGTGCTTTTTTTGTAAAAAAAAGAAAAGAAAAAGATGCCGGAACTCACACAGGTCATACAACCCGCCTTGCCTACCCTACAAGGTTCCATCCAAAAAAGGTGCCGGAACTCCGTTCTGAGCGTTCTATGACAAAAAAAGCCCTGGTCGTCGTGATCGGGGCCAGGCTGAAGGTTTTTTTTTTTTTTACCCAGTCATTGCTTTCAAGATTGTGGATTATGCTTTCCCCCCTCCCCACCTTACCGCCCGGTTTTTGATTTAGAGGGTTTTCCACCACCACCCTCCTCTTTTCCCCCTTTCCTTTTCATGTACTCTAGAAGGAGGGAAAAACAGAGGCCGCTGTGGATATTTACAGAATCTTTAAACCGCTGAAGGAAATGAGGGAGGTGCACAGGAATGGGTGGGGTGGGGAAGGAGAATTCAACTAGAAGCTGGTTTGGAGGAATGTTAGGAATCCTAAGAGATAGGCTGAGTTCAGAATAATAATAATAATAATAATAATAATAATAATAATAATAATAATAATAATAATAATAATAATAATAATAATAATAATAAGTATTAGTATTAGTATTAGTATTAGTAGTATTAGTAGTATTATTATTATTAAGTTGGAAGGGACCTTGGAGGTCATCTAGTCCAACCCCCTGCTCAGGCAGGAAACCTTATACCATTTCAGGCAAATGGCTGTCCAGTCTCTTCTTAAAAACCTCCAGTGTTGGAGCATCCACAGCTTCTGGAGGCAGGTGGTTCCACTGGTTAATTGTTCTCACTGTCAGGAAGTTTCTCCTTAGTTCTAGGTTGCTTCTCTCCTTGACTAGTTTCCATCTGTTGCTTCTTGTCCTGCCTTCAGGGGCTTTGGAGAATAGCTTGACTCCCTCTTCTTTGGGGCAGCCCCTGAGATATTGGAACACTGCTATCATGTCACCCCTCACCCTTCTCTTCGTTAAACTACGCATACCCAATTCCAGCAACCGTTCCCTATATGTTTTAGCCTACAGTCCGCCAATCATCTTTGTTGCTCTTCTCTGTACCCTTTCTAGAGTCTCAACATCTTTTTTACATCGTGGTGACCAAAACTGGATGCAGTATTCCAGGTGTGGCCTTACCAAAGCATTGTAAAGTGGTGTTAGTACTTCACTTGATCTTGAATGAGCTGAAGGCTCTTGAGAGACACAGTGCAACAAGCAAAGAGTTCTTTTGCCATGTTAGAAATAGATGGGAAGCCACCCGGTGTATAGAAAATGGTGAGGCCAAAGAAGGACTTGCAATGTATGCCAACATGTCACCTCGATTAATAAAATATAAATGTGTTTGTTTTCTCTCAGAAAGGAGAGAGAGAGAGATGGTGGCTATGCTGGAGCTTACCCCCCCCCCCCTTTTAAGTGTGTCAAGGGGATGTGGCTTTTATCTCAGAATCATAACCATGGTTTTGCTTTTTTTAAAAAAAAAAAAAAATTCTCCCCCGAACATCCCTGCTGCTAACCAAATAAATGTATGTTGACTTGATAGGGATTATAGGACTAATGTTGCACCTTTTGGAGAAGCTCTGAGTATGACCTCCTGGGTTTTACGTGCCTTACTACCAGCTGTTCAGAGATTAATATGTAAACTACTTCTGAAATAGATGTCTTTACTACTCTGAAATAATTTGACATACAATTAATCAAACGGAATAACTTGCCTCCAGAAGTTGGGGGTGCTGAAGCTGGAGATGGTTCTGCAATGGTCTAGGGCAGGGGTAGGCAACCTCGGCTCTTTTATGACTCGTGGACTTCAACTCCCAGAATTCCTGAGGCAGCCGTCCTGAGGGAAAAGGCAAAGTTTCCAAGCTGAGCCATGCTGGCTCAGGAATTCTGGGAGTTGAAGTCCACGAGTCATGAAGGGTCCATAGTTCCCCCATGCTGGCTCAGGAATTCTGGGAGTTGAAGTCCACGAGTCATGAAGGGTCCATAGTTCCCCCGTGCTGGCTCAGGAATTCTGGGAGTTGAAGTCCACAAGTCATGTAGGGGGCCACAGTTCTTCATGCTGGCTCAGGAATTCTGGGAGTTGAAGTCCACGAGTCATGAAGTGGCCATAGTTCCCCCATGCTGGCTGAGGAATTCTGGGAATTGAAGTCCACGAGTCATAAAAGAGCCGAGGTTGCCTACCCCTGGTTTAGAGTCTCCTGCTTGAGCAAGGGGTTGGACTAGAAGACCTCCAAGGTCCCTTCCAATTCTGTTATTCTCCTCCCCACCCCTGCCTTCTGTAATTAAGCTATCTAGATAAGAGCTACGCTGCTGGACATTTCTAAGATTTGATCTATAGCTGTCTACTCAGAAGTTACGTTCTTTGGGATTAGAGCCAAAGAGTTGTAGTTCTGTGGGGTGCCCTCTGAGCTTGGTGGTTTTCTGGCAGGCGTTTCGTTACCAAACTAGGTAACCTCATCAGTGCAGTAATGGAATGGAGTTCTATTGTGGATAGCCAGGGAGCCCTGGTGGTGAGGTGGTTAAAGTGCAGCGTTGCAGACAAACTCTGCCAAAGCCTGAAGTTTGATCCTGACGGGGCTCAAAGCTGACTCAGTCTTCCATTCTTCCAAGTTAGTAAAATGAGGACCCCGATTGTTGGGGGGCAATTTGCAAATAATACTTCCATTGTAAACTGCGCAGATGGTGTGGTAAAACACTACGGGGTGGTGCATAAGAGATAGGTAGGTAGGTAGGTAGGTAGGTAGGTAGGTAGGTAGATAGATAGATAGATAGATAGATGATAGATAGATAGATAGATAGATAGATAGATAGATAGATAGATAGATGGAAGGATAGAGATAAATAGATAGATAGATAGATAGATAGATAGATAGATAGATAGATAGATAGATAGATGGAAGGATAGAGATAAATAGATAGATAGATAGATAGATAGATAGATAGATAGATAGATAGATAGATAGAAAGAAATAGATAGGTAGATGGAAGGATAGATAGATAGATAGATAGATGATAGATAGATAGATAGATAGATAGATAGATGATAGATAGATAGATAGATAGATAGATAGATAGAGATAGATAGATAGATAGATAGATAGATAGATAGATAGATAGATGGAAGGATAGAGATAAATAGATAGATAGATAGATAGATAGATAGATAGATAGATAGATAGATAGATAGAAATAGATAGATAGGTAGATGGAAGGATAGAGATAAATAGATAGATAGATAGATAGATAGATAGATAGATAGATAGATAGATAGATAGATAGATAGATAGAAATAGATAGATAGGTAGACGGAAGGATAGATAGATAGATAGATAGATAGATAGATAGATAGATAGATAGATAGATAGATAGATAGAGATAGATAGACAGACAGAAGGATAGATGATAGATAGATAGATGATAGATAGACAGATATACAGACAGACAGATAACCTTTATTGTCATTTTTTTTACTCTGGGCACAATGGCACAGATCAAAAATGAAATTTCGTTCCTTGCTCTCAAAGTGTACACATACATAACACACATTTAAACGTGGCACACACGACATATGTGTAAACCTACATCCTTACTTATAAATAGCCCATCAATATTAATCACGTAAGCCTAACTGCTACTGCTATTGTATATAAACAGAGGGCAAATGCTACTCCCTTCTCGCGCTGATGACATTCCCTGGTTTGGTAACGAAACGTCTGCGAGGGAGTCGCCAAGCTGGGAGAGCACCAAGGACACCCCCCCCCACTCACACACATGGCAAAAAGTTGTCACTGCCGTTCAATCCTGAGCTACCACAACGTGTCTCTCCTATCGGTTGTATTTCTGTTATTTGTTCTCCATTAGTGGCTGAAATAATGACCTCGGGGGGGAGTAAGGGAAGACTTCATAGAGAAAGCTATCCCAGCCTCAAAACGCCGCAGGCGAGAATTGCCAGGCGTGTTTGTGCATGAGCCGCGTGTTACATTTTCCATTTGAGACCTCAATCAGAGCTCTTGTAGAAACGGATGGGTTTTCTCATCGTTTTTGCCAATGTGGGTGTCCGAGAGAGGAGAGGTGGAAGAGCACCAGCAGTGGAAATAATTGAGAATATCAATGCAAGAGGCATTTAAATAAGAGGAAATGGGAAGGGAGCCTTTTACACCTGCCCTGTGAATAGGCACGGATAAAAGGGCAGGTGCTAATGGAAACTTTTACAGAGGGCTTGTGTTGAGGAGCTGTGGGCGTCAAAGCGCCCCAAGGTAGGACAAGAAGCAACGGGTGGAAACTCATCAAGGAGAGAAGCAACCTAGAACTAAGGAGAAAGCTACATTTCGGACAGAGGGCTGTCAAACCCATTCTTCAAAATCTCCAGTGTTGTGGAGCACCCACAACTTCTGGAGGCAACTCATTCCACGGATTGATTGTTGTGTCAGGAATTTTCTCCTTAGTTCTAGGTTGCTTCTCTCCTTGATGAGTTTCCACCTATTCTGTTCTGTCCGGGCCTATGTACGTCCTTGTTACTTCACAAAGACAACCCCTCTTTTAACAGTAGACTGGAAAAAATATACCCTTTTTATTTGAGTTACGGACCTGATAATTGTCCCAGAAAAACAAAAGCAACAGAACACTTTTCCAACGGAGACCTTGTCCAAAACAAAATGAACCATGGGTCAAACAGGAAATAACTCACAGGCAGAATAAACAGACCATGATCTCTTGACACTGAAGTTTTTTTGCAAATGGTTGCCTCCAGCAACCAGCCCTGCCCACACATTCCCTTTTTGCTACGCAGCCCCCAAGGCATGGCTTTTCACTGCTTTCTCCTTCTCCCCTTGAGTCGCCCCATTGCCTCCCTCTGTCCTACTCTTGTGACCTGTCTGCGTTTATGAGCATCTCTGAGATCTGCCAGCTGTGCTTCCTCTGAGTCGGACTCAGCTTCCCAGCACAGCTGGCTCTCAGCTTGATCAGGAGTGGAAGGACCAGCCTCTTCATTAGTTTGTAAGTCCTGCAGCTCATCAGAGCCTTCCTCCGACTCTGATGGCTCTCCAGGCCCCTCCTCCTCTTCTTCCTCCTCCTTCTCTCATTCCCCAGCCTCAACTACCGGGATCACAGGCTGGCACGGAATGACAACATATTCAACAACACAGTTCTATGTAAATCCCAGAGGTGTTTTTTTTTTCCCAAGAGGCAATTGGACTTTCCTGTTTTTCCTTGAAGACGTTTTGCTTCTCATCCAAGGAGCTTCTTCAGTGCTGCATGAATGGTGGAGAATTCCACCAGAACTGAAGAAGCTTCTGGGGTGAGAAGTGAAACGTCTTCGAGGAAATCCCAACGATGCTTTTTCAAGAGGCAACTGGACTTTCTTGGTTATTCCTGGAAGATCTTTCGCTTCTCATCCAAGGAGCTTCTTCCGTTCAGAACGGAAGAAGCTTCTTGGATGAGAAATGAAAACGTCTTCCAGGAGAAACCAAGGAAGTCCAGTTGCCTTTTGGAAAAAAAAAAAAACATCTTTGGGACAACCATGACCTGAAGGACTGAGGATCTCCATATGTAAACATAAAAACATTATGGACATTAAGAGTACTCACACTTATTTCTATGTGTATTGAAAGATTACGAAAGAAGGTAAATATCGTAACATCTTATCTCCAAAAATCAGGTCTAAGCACTGCTTTATGTTGACGCAGGGAAGGAAAAGTTGTACACTGTGCAACATATATTAAAACAGATGCTCTTCCATAATAGCTAGGAGTTCAAAGACCCCAACCTTACGATACAAGGGAGAGATTCTACACTGGAGTTAGGAGCCCGCATACAAAAGGAGTCAATGGGGATGAAACAGTTCATCAACTACTTAACTAGTGGGTTACATAAAAGAGTCAAGTTGTCCACTGTTTTTTTTATTGAAAAGTTTTACAGTACATTTTTAAATACAAAACCCCTCCCATCCCCCTCCCCTCTCCCCAAACCTCCCCAACTCTCCCCCCCTCCCCCCCTCCCCGACTTCCCAGAGCTAAATACAGGGTATAAAAATACAAACAAACATAATCTAAAATATGCAAACAACAATAAAATATTAAATTCTATCGCACTTTAACGCTTAATAAAATAACTGTTGAGAAGAATGTTGAAATGGCCAAAAGAGAGACTTTCAATCAAGGTGAAGCATAGTGAGTAGGAAAGCCAAGTCATGATATCACAAAGGGTTAGGGATCCTTCTCAGTATAGTAAGTAAAAAGTCCCCACTGCGCAGTTTGCAAATGCTCCAAAACAACAAAGATGATTAAGGGACTGGAGGCTAAAAAAAATATGAAGAACGGTTTTGGGTATGTCTAGTCTAGGGAGTCAAACTCTTCTCCAAAGCACCAGAGAGCAGGACAAGAAACAACGGTTGGAAACTGATCAAAGAGAGAAGCAACCTGGAATTAAGGAGAAACTTCCTGACGGTGAGGACAATCAACCAGTGGAACAGGTTTTGCCTCTGGAAATCATGGGCGCTCCATCACTGGAGGCTTTTAAGAAGAGACTAGACAGTCACTTGTCTGAGATGGTATAGGTTCTCCTGCTTGAGCAGGGGGCTGGACTAGAAGACCTCCAAGGTCCCTTCCAGGTCTATTGTATTCTAGTCTAGTGAAAAGAAGGACTAGGGGTGACATGACAGCAGTCTTCCAATATCTAAGGGACAGCCAACAAAGAAGATGGGGGGGCAACCTATTCTCCAAAGCACTTCAAGGCAGAACAAAAAGCAACAGATGGAAACTAATCACCAGACCAGGAGAACACCCAAGTTGTGGGCTGGATCTTTGTGGGGCAGGGCCACCCCATCCAGAGTCAAAAATGACAAAGTCTCGGATCCCAGAGGCCCGTGTAACCAAAGCCAGTCAGTCTTGCTAAGGTTCAGTCCACAGGTAGGCAACCTCGGCTCTTTTATGACTCGTGGACTTCAACTCCCAGAATTCCTCAGCCAGCATGGGGGAACCATGGCCCTTTTATGACTTGTGGACTTCAACTCCCAGAATTCCTGAGCCAGCATGGCTCAGCTTGGAAACCTCTTCCTTTCCCCTCAGCGTGGCTGGCTCAGGAATTCTGGGAGTTGAAGTCCACGAGTGATAAAAGAGCCAAGGTTTGCCTACCCCTGGTTTAGTCAAAGCCCACTGTCCCCCATCCAGGACACCACCGCCCCCCAGGCACCACCAGAGGCCGGCCCCAGCATCATTTGGGTCACCAAGAGTGGAAATATAGGGTTGGGTGTCATCACATACTGTCAATTCCTCAACCCCTGGTGATGGATGATCTCATCCAGAGGTTTCATACAGCTGTTGAAAAGGAGCGGAGAGAGTACCAAGCCCTGTGGCACACCGCAAAATTCTTTTCTTGATTTATTCATTCATATGCCTCCATTCAAACTTCAACAGTTCCAAGTAACCCGAAGGGCCCTGACCTTGAAAAGATTGGCACGTGTTGACTCAGATTGGCTGTAAATAAGCAAGTCAAGCTGAGGGAAGCTTATGAGAAAGTGTGAGAAAGAAAAAAAAGGTACAGACTGATGACTCTCTCAGCCAATTAAAAATCAACAGATTTGGGCTGACATTCTATTTTTTGTTGTTAGTTGCGAAGTCGTGTCTGTCTCATTCACGACCGCATGGACAACGTTCCTCCAGGTCTTCCTGTCCTCTACCATCTTCTGGAGTCCATTTAAGCTCACGCCTCCTGCTTCAGGGACTCCATCCAGCCACCTCCTTCTCTGTCATCCCCTTCTTCTCTTGCCCTCAATCTTTCCCAGCATTAGGCTCTTCTCCAGTGAGTCCTTCCTTCTCATTAGGTGGCCAAAGTATCTGAGTTTCAGCTTCAGGATCTGGCCTTCTAAAGAGCAGTCAGGGTTGATCTCCTCTAGGACTGACCGGTTTGATTGCCTTGCAGTCCAAGGGACTCGCAGGAGTCTTCTCCAGCACCAGAGTTCAAAGGCCTCCATTCTTTGGCGCTCAGCCTTTCTTATGGTCCAGCTTTCACTGCCATACATTGCACCTGGGAAAACCACGTTCTATTTACAGGCTGCCCAACTCCCAAGCTAGGACGCTTGCAATTAAAAATAATAATAATAATAAAAATTGCAAAGCACAAAAAAGGAATCATGAATGGCCTCCTTAGTAACACATAACCCCCCCAAAAATTGCATTCAGTAGGAATTCAACTCTTGCTCTGCTCCAGAGCCTGAGAGAATAACCTGATCTTTAATAGCTTCTTGAATTTCATCACGGTGAGGGAAGTTGTCCAATCTACTGATTGCACAATGCATTTGCAACAGGAGCAGCAAAGCTATCTGCTGATCAATATTTGTCCAAAAGGATTTTAACTTTCTACAAACTGTTTCTCTCCCCGCTTACTTCTTTGCAATTCTCAGCATCTTGCTTGTTTAGTATTCATTACATTGTGTCTTAAAAATCCGCTCCACCAGGGCCACCGTTTCATTCCCCGATTGAATTTTAGCTGGTTTAATAAAGGACTGTGCCTAGGCGCTAAAAATCTGCTTCTGTGCTTGTTCGCTAATCAGCATCTCTGTTGCCAATTGCCGGCGCAAATCAAAATGGTGTGGCTTCGATCAATCCGGAACAGCTCACTTTGGTCTGACAAACTCGAAATAATTCCTAGTGGCTGAAAAAGGTTCCTAGTGCAAATTCATTCAAACTGTAACAGTTCGAAATAGCGGAGGAAAGGGTCTTGTAAGAAAAGAGAGGCAGAAACTGGGGGCGGAGTTAAAAGAGGGATCCGCCTAGAATCCTTAGGTAGCCACAAGCAAACTTGAGACCAAAACCCTCCTTGAATTTCACGGATCCGTTTCTAACTCCAAGAGGAGGCCAGCCATTAGTTGAGAAGACCCCTGTCCACAGGCCTGAGTAGTACTAAATCAGTTTAATTAGACTTACAAGTGTGGATCCGATTCCTTTGTGCATCACAGGTCTCGGTGGTGAAAAGATTTCCACATGTTAATTCAAATTGGTTTAAGAAAGAAAGCAAGTCAAGTCAAGGGACGTTTATGACAAAATGGAGGGGGGGGGAGAGAGAGAAACGTAAAGTCCGATGATTATCTTGCCCAATGAAAAGCCAACAGGCTTGGGATGGGGGAAGACTCTTGGCCAACTGAAAGATAAAATATGGTTTTATCATTTCAGTGGTAGAGGCATATCAGATGAATGCTTGATGTAATGACTGTTGTTGTCCTTGACTTCAAATGCAAGTTTGTGTGTGTGCGTGCAAACACACACACACACGTGTGCACACACACACATACACACACAATTTGTCATCACTTTTGTTATTGTTATCATTGGACCTAAGGAGAAATTTCCTGACAGCAAGAACAATTAATCAGTTGGAACGACTTGCCTCCAGAAGTTGTGAATGCTCCAACACTGGAAGTTTTTAAGCAGAGACTAGACAGTCATCTGTCTGAGACAGTATACCTTCTCCTGCTTAAGCAGAGGGCTTGACTAGAAGACCTCCAAGGTCCCTTCCAGATTCTATTCTATTCTATTCTATTCTATTCTATTCTATTCTATTCTATTCTATTCTATGCTATTCTATTCCATTCCATTCCATTCCATTCCATTCCATTCTATTCTATCCTAAGTCAACAGCAAGAACAAGATTTATTTTCATCCTTAGCCTTCTTGAATGAAGCTACCTGGTACAAACACTGAATGATTAACAGCAGCTACACCAAAGGCTCATTAACCTCTGCCTTTGACAGGGATCATTACTAATTTATGCCTTTAATTAACCTATTCATTCATTCCATTTACCTGTCAGGGTAGCAGTCGAGGTCTGCTCCCAAGTTCTCTCATGCATCTGATCCGACTGTAACCCCAGAAACGAAAATATACTTGCAAAAACAAAACTGCAAGCCATTTCAAGCAATTGCACTAGGCAAAGGATAACTGCTTGAGAAGTCAAACAGCTTCTGACTTCTTCCTTGGCAGGGAAACTAAGACTCGATTAGGTCCATGGATCCATCCTGGACTGCATATGGTCAAAGCCCGCTTATACATATGGGAAAATAAAATAAAGCAGTGTCACTTTTGGCTACAATAGAGAAAAGGAAAACTGTGGGATCCGATCTGAGTTGGTCACTGGGACAAAAAGCGTATTCTTCAAAGGTTTTTGGGGTTCTGCTGCAGCCCACCCTAAAGGAACCTCTCTCTCTCTCTCTCTCTCTCTCTCTCTCTCTCTCTCCATACTGAAGTCTATTATAGAAGAGAAGAGAAGAGAAGAGAAGAGAAGAGAAGAGAAGAGAAGAGAAGAGAAGAGAAGAGAAGAGAAATACAGAACAGAACAGAACAGAACAGAACAGAATAGAATAGAATAGAGCAGAATAGAATAGAATAGAAAATATGGAATGGAATGGAATGGAATGGAACGGAACAGAACAGAACAAAATCTTTATTGAGAATAGAATAGAATAGAATAGAATAGAATAGAATAGAATAGAATAGAATAGAATAGAATAGAATAGAACAGAACAGAATAGAATAGAATAGAGCAGAATAGAATAAGCAATAGGATATAGAATAGAATAGAATAGAATAGAATAGAATAGAATAGAATAGAATAGAATAGAATAGAATAGAATAGAATAGAATAGAATAGAATAGAATAGAATAGAATAATGGAGTGGAATAGAACAGAATAGAATAGAAATACGGAATAGTATAGTATAGTATAGTATAGTATAGTATAGTATAGAACAGAATAGAGCAGAATAGAAGAGAAGTACAGATAGAAGAGAAGAGAAGAGAAGAGAAGAGAAATGTAGAATAGAATAGAAATACAGAATAGTATAGTATAGTATGGTATGGTATGGTATGGTATGGTATGGTATGGTATGGTATGGTATGGTATGGAATGGAATGGAATGGAATGGAATAGAAAATATAGAATAGAATAGAATAGAATAGAATAGAATAGAATAGAATAGAATAGAATAGAATAGAATAGAATAGAATAGAATAGAATAGAATAAAATAGAATAGAAATTATTCTATCAGCTCTTAGTTCACTGTTCACCCTCTCCAAGGCTAATGGAAAGCACAGAGTTATAACATCCTCCCAGGCTTGCAAAGTCCTCCCAGGCCAGGGAAGGGCGCAATCGGTACACCAGGAACATTTAACGAATGTTACATTTACTGCCTTACTAATCTATCATAACATTGTAATCAGGATCAGAAAAATCCATTCCTGGCACATGGAGAGAGAGAGAGAAAAAATCTCCTTTCACTTTGGAGCCTGGCCCAGACAATATGTACGATTATAGAGGAATTAAATCCTGCAGCTGAGCCGAAATAGAATTTAATATATGGAAGGTTCAGCGGCCACACTTTAAAGCGAGATTAGGAAGGAACAATTCTGATGACTCTCTCCAAACGCTTTGATTTTCAGAAATGTGTGCACCTAGGAGACATTCCTACAGAATATCTTACTCGGATAAGAACACGAGGCTAAGTTGGTTTTTTTCTTTTTTCTTTAATGCTGAAGAGCCTCAACAGGTCCACTCAGTTTTACACATCTAACAGAAGATTCCACTTTTAAAGGAGAGCTAAGTGGCCTACGCAAACCTCAATCGCAGGTCATCCATTAAAATTAAAAATTAAAATTTCCTTGACGGTGGGGACAAATAACCAGTGGAACAGCCTGCCACCAGAGATCGTGGGTGCTCCATCACTGGAGGTTTTTAAGAAGAGACTGGACAGTCACTTGTCTGAGATGCTATAGGTTCTCCTGCTGGAGAAGGGGGCTGGACTAGAAGACCTCCAAGGTCCCTTCCAGCACTATTCTCTATTGACAAATTGTACCGCTGTATGATTAGGAATGCTAATTTTCAATAGCATCCAAACAAACATGTCTGGAAATGCACACATAAACCTGTTGATTTATTTACAGATGCTGCTGTGATCCAAACCAAATCCGAGTGGCTTAAATACCCTACAGATAGTCCTCAGCTTACAACAGTTCATTTATTGACCATTCGAAATCACGACGGAGCCGGGGGGGAAAGGGACTTATTACCATTTTTCACACTTATGACAGTGGCAGTCCCCGTGGTCATGTGATTTATATTCGGATGCTTGACAGCTGACTCACACTTATGACGGTTGCAGTGTCCCGGGGTCACATGATCCCCTTTTGCGACCTTTCGGCAAAGCAAAGTCAAATTCCCTTAACCACCCGGTCACTAACTTAACAAGTGCAGTGATTCACTTAACAAACTGCGGCAAGGAAGGTCGTAAAATGGGGCGAAACTCAACTTAACAAATGTCTCGCTTAGCCACAACTGTAGTCGTTAAGCCGAGGACTAACCTGCATTTAGATAAAGAAGGTTCAAAACTACCATCCAAAAGATAATTAACAATATGATCATAATAATAATAATAATAATAATAATAATAATAATAATAATAATAATAATAATAATAACAATAATAATATGCAAGTATGTATCCGAACTGTCAGCCCAAATGTTGGAGGTGTGGCTGTGAGGATGCAACGTATTTTCATATATGGTGGACTTGTAAAAGGGTTAAAGCATTTTGGATTAAAATTTGGTGGAATATGCAAAAAATATTCAAGAAAAGGATAAAGTTTTGTCCGCAATTGTTTTTACTGGGCATTATTACAGATACTACCGTTGTGGACACTAAGCTGATGTTGAATTTAATTACAGCAGCGAGACTTTTAGTAGCGCAATATTGGAAGAAGGAAGAACTGCCGACTATAGAAGAATGGACTTTAAAAGTCTCCAATTTGGCAGAAATGGCAAAGATTTCAGCGTATTTGAAAGACCAGTCGCAACAGAGATACATTGTGGAGTGGAGAAGATGGATTGATTATATCCAGAATAAATATGGGATTAAAAAGTTTCACTTAGCATTTGAATAAGTAGTGGACTTATATGATGTATAATTAGCTTGTAGTTATTTTATTAAGACTTAAAGTGCGATAAAATTTAATATTTTATTGTTGTTTGCATATTTTAGATTATGTTTGTTTGTATTTTTATACCCTGTATTTAGCTCTGGGAAGTCGGGGAGGGGGGGAGGGGAGGGGAGAGTTGGGGAGGTTTGGGGAGAGAGGAGGGGGAGGGGAGGGGTTTTGTATTTAAAAATGTACTGTAAAACTTTATAATAATAATAATAATAATAATAATAATAATAATAATAATAATAATAATAATGATAATGATGATGATGATGATGATGATGATGATGATGATGATGTTTGAAGGACCTTGGAGGTCATCTAGCACAACCCCCTGCTCAGGCAGGAAACCCTATACCATTTCAGACAAGTGGCTGTCCAGTCTCTTCTTGAAAGCCTCCAGTGATGGAGCGCCCACAACTTCTGGAGGCAAGGAGTTCCACAGATTAATTGTTCTCACTGTCAGGAAATTCCTCCTTAGTTCCAGGCTGCTTCTCTCCTTGATGAGTTTCCATCCATTGCTTAAACCTATTAAACCAGCTGCAACTTCCAAACACCAGTACTTTTGTTTCTATTTGGAAACCACTTCTGGACTTCAGGTGGGGAAAAAACCCCAAAACTTTGATTTTTTCTAGGTTTTTCTGATGAGATAGATTTGTCGTTATGGGCTAGCATATCCTCTTATGCCAAAGTAAAAAGTTGAGGTTTGATGTGACAGTTTTATCTTTCCCTCTCTCCTTTCCCCTTTCCCTCCCTTATTTTTCCGACCGTTTGCTTTTGCATTTTTCGTTATTTTAAGATTAGAAATTAATACAAACTGTAAAATCGAAAGCCAGCTAGCACCTAGTAGCTCTCTCTCAAACGGGACGTCTACAATACCTTTCGCGTCGCTGGTAAATATCGCTCAACGTTACCTTGCCGTCGCTACTAATAATCAGCATTTCACCAGCATTCTTCATCCCTCTAAAACCAGGAGCAGCTTGTCAATAAAGCTTGTGGAGTCAGCGGTACAAGAAAGCCAATAAATAAATTGGCTGTCTTGTTCCTGCTCCACGGCCTGCTCCCCTTCAGCTATCTAAACCCCAAGAAGATTAGGTGCACATTCAAATCAGGCCTCTTGTCAATTGGGTTTGGATGGATGATGGTTGCAACTAACCAGCATGCGGTTGCTGAACTTCTGCAACAGTTTAACCGCTGCTCTCCTCCGGGATCCAAGGAAAAAACTGGCTTATATTAAAAAATACAGCCGTATCCAGGTCGTCCCCGGATTAACACCACCAAAATGGAGCCCAACGTCTCTGCCGCGAACTGAGACATTGGTTAAGTGAATTCTGCTCCGTTTTACGACCTTTCTGGCCACAGTGGTTAAGCCGATCGCGGCAGTTAAGTTAGCGAACTTGTTGTTAGGGAATTGGGCTTCCCACCCACCCCTTGACTTTGCTTGTCAGGAAGTCACAAAAGGGGATCGCGTGACCCCCCCCCCCCCCAGGACGCTGCAACCGTCATAAGTATGAGTCAGTTGCTAAGCGTCTGGATTTGGATCACATGCTGCAAGTGTCGTAAGTGTGAAAAATGGTCGTAAGTCACTTTTCTCAGTCCGGTTGTGACTTTGAATGGTCACTAAACAGACTGTCGTATGTTGAGGACTATCTGCATAGTAGCAAAATGAAGTTCTGAACATTGGGGAAAAAACCTGCATTCTGACATGCTGGAACAGCAGAAGCCAGTAGGCAGTCAATATGATACCTCAAGGTTGTCTGCCAATATAATATTAAAGATATTCAGTTAGAGGTCAAAAACATCCTGCAAATTTCGAAATGGTCTGCCAGTTTTACGGAGGAATAAACCCTTAGCCACCACTGCTTCATTCTGGCTTTGTAGCAGATATGAGTACTTTTTTTTAAAAAAAAAATGTAATTACATTTAATAGAGTACAAGGCAATTGAGCAAGCCGAAAACAAGATGCATTAATTCCGTTTGGTGGAAAACTATATATAGTTAAAAGTGCGCTAACCCCTCCAAAGCAAAAAAAAAAGAAAAGGTAAAATTAAGAAAAAGGTTCTGGGGCCAGATCTTGCATTAAGCTAACCTTTAAAAACTTGCTCATCCCTATCCTTTCTGAGAAGAATCGTTCTTGCAAGAGTCCAAGCGTCAAATCTCCAAACTTCTTCATTAGTAGGCAAATTCTAAATTTGGGGATTTAACTCGACAACCCGTAAACAGCTTTAAACCATAACTGCCTTCCAAATGCCTGGTTTATTATAATTAGACATGAGCACAAGATCAAAATATGTTTGGCAAGATGGGTTCAAAGGCTTCCACTGAGAATTCTGGGTTGGTGTGTTGAATAATCCATTTGTTTGTTTTCGTGGCTGTTCGTGCTGTTGTGAGGAGTCTTCTCCAACATCAAAGAAGAACTGAGCTAAACTGAATTGAACTGAATTGATTTGAACTCAACTCAACCCAACTCAACTCAACGGAACTGAAGAAGCTTCATGGACGAGAAGCGAAACGTCTTTGAGGAAAAACAAAGTCCAATTGCCTATTTTCACCCTCCCTGCAACTTCCCCCCCCCTTATTTTTATAATACAACTTGGGATATCTACTCGTAGTTATCTACATGTTCCTACTCAGCATGTTATTTTCTTAGGGATAATTATTCTGAAGAATGTAATGTCATTCACACAATAAAGAAATGGTAATTATTCCTTTACTTCCATAGGTACCTCATTATCAGTCGATAATACGGTTAGAGCCGTTCAAATTTATTGTACGCCATTTACTATTTACCAGATTGCTGTGATATTTCTATACATCCATTTAAAGATCTCTGCTTCTAATAAGGAAGACTGAAAAATATCATCTGCATATAATCACTTGCTTTTCATTTTCTGTTCCACATGCTTCCTGGATATCAGATTATTTTATTAAAAACATTTAAGGTTCCAACACTAAATTAAAGTGAGTACATCCTTGATGTAGTGCGTTCCATGCCTCACGTTGATTGCAGAAGACATAATCCCATTCGTGATGTCCTAAGCAAAAGCATCCAGATATTATTATTATTTTTAATCCAAAAGAGACACTCAATTGGCAATCTGTTTCTCCTCATAACTTGCTCCCAAAAAATGTAATTTATACCACATCATCTTTTTTCTGCTTTTAATGAAGCCAACCACAGATGCTTCCTTTTCATCGGCATACAATGTTAATATGTTTACTAGTAATCTAATATTATCAAAGAGTTGGCACCCCTGCATAAACCAGATTGGCTGAATGAATTATTGAAGGCAATGCCTTCTACAATCTTCATGCCAAAAGTGGCTGTTAAAATCTTGGCATCAACAGTTCAAAAGACGTTGAGCACAACCTGGATGACTGAGAACCTCCATAGACCTTTTCAAGAGGCGACGGGACTTTCTTTGTCTTTGCTTCTCCTCCAACAAGCTTCTTCATCTCTGACTGGATGGTGGTGGGATGGGTGAGGAGCAAATGGATGAGAAGGGAAACGTCTTCAAAGAATAACAAGAAAATCCAGTTGCCTCTTGAAAAAGCACCTTGGGGACATATTGAGCAAACGCTGGTGTAATTCACAGGGTCTTTTCCTGATTTCAACTAGTATGCAGGAGAAGAGCAGGCAGAACTAGGGGGGCAGAGTTAAATGCGTCATTAGCCTAGAGTCATTACATCGTCACAAA
This sequence comes from Vipera ursinii, assembly GCF_947247035.1. Lineage (NCBI taxonomy): Eukaryota > Metazoa > Chordata > Lepidosauria > Squamata > Viperidae > Vipera > Vipera ursinii. The sequence goes on along the minus strand of NC_139515.1, from coordinate 3,622,516 downwards.
TGGTCCCAAGCCCAATCCCTTTTGAATTCTGTTAACTCTTCTTTACAGTCAGTTTAGTACTGAACTTTAGATCACGAGATTCTTGTGTAGAGGTTTCAGCAACAATTTTTTGAACTGCAACTTAACGTGCGATCCTGATTCTTTGAGTCTGACAAACTATCATATAAGCATCAGAATACGATGTTGGTGGGATCCCTTTTTCAAAAATGTTCTTGTAACTCTCTTAACAAAATAAGAACAGCTGAGGGCCCTTCTGTTGCCCCCAGAGATTCAAGACACAGTTTTCAAGCAAACCTGGCTTCCCTGCTTGTCAGAAGGTCGCAGAAGGTGATTGCATGACCCCAGGACAATGCATAGGACTCTAGGACCTGGCTGAGGCATTCTGGGAGTTGAAGTCCACCAGTCATAAAAGGGCCAAGTTTGAAGACCCCTGCCGTAGAAGGGGTGGCCTACCCAGAAAGAGCAACCAAATTCACCATCAGACAATCAATGCCCGGCCACGTTACCAAAATAACAAAGCAACACATTATCTCATTACCCAGGATAAACATGAACAAAACCCGATAAACTGTCTTTGTGTCGGAGAAATATTTTGCCTCCTTCACATCTGGCATTTCAGCTTCCAAGGAAGGAATTGTAACCTTCAAATGTGGCATAAATTAAACAGGCTTTAATTACAGAGTATTATTCAAGCTGCCTTATCCAAGAACATTGAGGAGATGGTTGGCTGTTATAAAGTGGAGCGACATTTCCGCAGGCCGCACAGACATTGGTCATGCTGCCTGCTAATTATGGAAATTGTAGTCTAGTCCCTCGTGCCTAGAGAATACCTGATTAAGAAATGCAAGGAGAAATGCTAGGATTTTTTCCCCCTCTTCTTTGTCAGAAAGAGTTGTTTTGCCTTTGAGCCGATATACCCGTGGTGGTGAACCTATGGCACGGGTGCCAGAAGGGGCACTCAGAGCCCTCTCTGTAGGCACATGCACCTCGCTCTTTGGCTAATTTCTCAAGCCCCTTCCTAGCCAAAATAAGCCTTCAGAGCGAGCACGCTGTTTTCAGCTTTGAATTACATCAAGTCCGACACCAGAAACAGACTAACAGATGACCTGAGTGCTACATGTGTTGCTCTCAAACTTACAAAGTATATGCCAAGGTTAGACAAATGATCAGCATGCATACAACAGCAAAAATTACATTCATTGTTCAAAAGCATGCCAAATGCAAACTTTTACCTTTCAGTAAAAAGTTGTTTGTATCATCGAAAGCTTTGTTACTGTGTTTTTCTTTTAAGACAAAAGAGGTTAATGTAGGAGTTGTTCACCGCAATATAAAAAAAATGTTGAGACTCTGGAAAGAGTGCAGAGAAGAGCAAGAAAGATGATTAGGGGATGACTGATTGGATGATTGGAGGCTAAAACATATCAAGAACAGTTGCAGGAATTGGGTATGTCTAATTTAATGAGAAGAAGGGGTGACATGATAGCAGTGTTCCAAAATCTCAGGGGTTGCCCCCCCAAAAAAGAGGGTCACCTATTTTCCAAAGTGTGGTTCTTGATTCTTAAGAGTTGCACAAAGAGAATAGAGTGTAGAGCTGGAAGGGACCTTGGAGGTCTTCTAGTCCAGCCCCCTGCTCAAGCAGAAGAACCTATACCATCTCAGACAGGTGAATGTCTAGCCTCTTCCTAAAAATCTCCAGTGTTGGAGCGCCCACAATTTCTGGTGGCAAGTTGTTCCACTGGTTAATTTTTTATTTATTTTTATTTTAATTCCATTTATATCCCGCCCTTCTCCGAAGACTCAGGGCGGCTTACAAGCTTAGCAGTAGCCTTCATTCTATGTATATGCCTGCTTATTAGGGCTTTCGCCCCCCTCAAGCGGCGTTATTACAAAGTCAGCTTAATTGCCCCCAACAATCTGGGTCCTCATCATCCTAACTGTCAGGAAGTTTCTCCTTAATTCCAGGTTGCTTCTCTCCTTGATCAGCTTCCAATCGTGGTCCTTCCCTCTGGTGCTCTGGTGAACAAAGTGACCCCCTCTGCCTTGTGGCAGCACCTCAAATACTGGAAGACTGCTATCATGTCTCTCCCATTTCTTCTTTTCTTTAGACTGGCCAAACCCAAGTCCCGCAGCCGTTCTTCGTATGTTTTATTTATTTATTTATTTATTTATTGATTGATTGATGGGATTTATATCCCGCCCTATCTCCCGAAGGACTCAGGGCGGCTAACAGCGAAACATATAATAAGTACAGAGATCAAGATAGAAATAAAATTGAGAACATCTGTGCAATAAATTAAATTAGAGAATAAATTAAAAATACTAAATATAAATTAATTAAAATGCCTGTCAGTCTAGGTCGGCCTGGTGGAACAGGAGTGTTTTGAGGCCGCGGCGAAAGGACTGGAGGTTTTGGGCCATCCGAAGCTCAGGGGGGAGCTGATTCCATAGGGCTGGCGCTCCCACAGAGAAAGCCCTCCCCCTGAGGGTCGCCAGTCGACATTGCCTAGCTGATGGTACCCTGAGGAGGCCTTCTCTGTGCGAGCGTACTGGACGATGGGGATTTGTTCCCGGCAGCAGATGGTCCTGCAAGTATCCCGGACCTAAGCCATGTAGGGCTTTAAAGGTAAGTACCAGCACCTTAAATCTCACCCGGAGGGCAACTGGTAGCCAATGCAGCTCACGCAGGAGGGGTGTAATATGGGAGTATCGGGGAGCTCCCATCACAACCCGTGCAGCCGCATTCTGCACCAGCTGAAGCCTCCGGGTGGTCTTCAAGGGCAGCCCCATGTAGAGAGCATTACAGTAATCAATACGGGAGGTAACGAGTGCGTGGGTGACTGTACGTAGGGCATCTCGGTCCAAAAACGGGCGCAATTGGTATATAAGACGAATCTGTGCAAATGCCCCCCTAGCCACGGCTCCAATATGATCTTCAAAACTGAGTCGTGAATCTAGGAGGACGCCCAGATTGTGTGCTCTATCAATGGGAGGTAACATCTCTCCTCCAATAGTCAAAGATGGAACCTTTTGGACTAAACGAGATGACGGTATGTACAGCCACTCAGTCTTGGCCGGGTTAAGTCGAAGCCTGTTTTCTCCCATCCAAATCTGTACCGCTTCCAGGCAACGGGACATCACATCGAGGGCATCACTGGGTTTTAGTCTCCAGGCCTTGGATCATCTTAGTTGCTCTTCTCTGAATTTTTTTTCCAGACTCTCAACATCCTTTTTCTAGTACAGTGACCAACATTGGTTGCAGTATTCCAGATGTGGCCTCACTAGGGTTTTTATAAAGCGGTACTAACAGTTTGCGTGATCTTGATTCTATGCCTCTGTTTATACAACCCAGGATAAAGGTCCCTAACCTTTTCAAACAGAAGGGATTGAAGATCAGAAGAGCTGAATGCATCCCGTGGGATATCTCTTGGGCTTCAACTTTACCACCGATATCCGCTCGGGCTCTTCATGCAGAAAAATATAACCCAGAACAAGCGAAACACAGGGCAGCTGAGGGCATTGTGAACTGTCACTCACCAGGACCACAAAGTCAGTGAGCCATATGCCACATGGTTGGATAATCTGCAACTCTGGCTGCTAACAGTGCTTGGAAGTGGAGCAGCGGGAACAAAAAAACACCGTGTGAGCAGCTAACTGGCGAAGTCACGGACTGCTTTCGTCAGATGGCGCTTCGTATTTTTCGCACCTGGACTCTGGAACTGGGTAACTTTTTCCTCGATATCTAGATCGTGCTTTCAGCTCCCGCTTGTTTTAGACCAAGGGCCGAAGCCTTCCTGCTCTTTTGTGTTGTTGTAGCAACAGCAGGGGATGGACAAAATTCAGCTAACACCGGGTACACCACACAAACGCAAAAAGGACCTCGCTAGGGACCACAATTTCCCTCTTCGGTAAACAGCAACAGATGTCACAACGGAACGAAATCTCTCATTAATGCAGATCCCAACCTGTATGCAGCATGTGGCTTCAAATAACCACCCCAGGTATTGCTCTCACCTGTTCCGCTAGCCGTCAGGCTGCAGATGGCGGTGCACAACCCAGCACAAGGATAAAATCTGCTAGACCCTCATTTCTGATTCTGCTTTGTGCATAAATAAATTCAATCTGCGTAGCAAAAGGGCCAGGGTTATACGGAAGTCTCTTTGTTGCACTAGAAAAATGAGTTCCTCCTGTACGCTAGAAAAGTTGTTTGATTAAAAATTAAGGCAATTCGTCTGACACAGAGTTCAGACGGCTGTGGTAATTTTCCATCCTGTTTTGGGCGGGTGTGTCTCCAAAATTGGACATGCAATTACTCGACAAGACATCGGGCCCAACTGTGCAGTCGGTAGCCATGGCGCTTGTAATTATTTGGTACGAATGCTGCCGCACTGCAAACAGTTTGAATCACGAGGTATTCTTACTTTTCTCCTTGCCCCATTCCTGTTAAGGCCCATCCCTTTTGTATTGTTCTACGGGGAAAACTAATTCTATTTAACAGAGAATCAAAACCATCCAGGAAAATTATTAAATAATAATTGGAGAACAGTCATGTTGCCTAGGATGGGGGGGGGACTTCCGGGACTCATAGTTTCTGTTCAATGAGCAGATAGTAATTGTGGCTAAAGGTAAAGGTAAAGGTTCCCCTGCACATGCGTGCTAGTCGTTTCCAACTCTAGGGGCTGGTGCTCATCTCCGTTTCAAAGCCGAAGAGCCAGTGCTTGTCCGAGGACGTCTCCGTGGTCATGTGGCCGGCATGACTAGACGCCAAAGGTGCACGGAACTCTGTTACCTTCCCACCGTAGTAGTCCCTATTTTTCTACTTGCATTTTTACGTGCTTTCGAACTGCTAGGTTGGCAGAAGCTGGGACGAGTAACAGGCGCTCACTCTGTTACGTGGCACTCGGGATTCGACCCGCCAAACTGCCGACCTTCTGATCGACAAGCTCAGCGTCCTAACCCACTGAGCCACCGCGTCCCTCTCAATTGTGGCTAGGAAAGTTTTTTCAGAGCTTCTTCTGGTACACCAGTTGTATCCTCTCTGTAGAAGAAGGACAGGCAGAGCCTGGGCTGGAGTCAAGCGAGGAATCAACCTGAAGTCCTTACGCTGCCACAAATGGTTTAAGCCCAATCCCTCTTGGATTCCGCTAACTCTACCTAGTGACAATTTAGTGCTGACCATTAGTTCACAGATCCCCAACTCCCAGTCCATAGACTGGTACCGGGCCACAGCATACTAGCAACTGGGCCGCACAAACAAGCAAAGCCCCATCCGCGGGATACAGGAAGCACACAAAACCATGCCTCTCCTCATGGTTCATTTACAACTGATAGTACAAGGCATATATTTCACAGATTGTTTTTTTAACTTGCTTATTTTCTTCTGGTATCTGGTGTACAAAGCTCTGAATGTTTGAACAACAAAGTAATCAATTCATCTGAATGGGTCTGTCTTTTATTCTGGCCTATAACTGTTGTCTCTGTGCATAAATGCAGCCTGATTTTGGCTACCCACACAATGTATTGCAAACCAAATAAACGGGCTTCAGGGTTGGCTGCGTAACAACTTGACACTGTCATCATTATACAGATGCCATGCTGGCATATCTGAACAAACAGCAGTTCATTCATTTATTCCAGGAATAAATCATTTCGTTTGCAGAAAGCCAGCGTGATGTTTTTCATAGTCAGCATGTTATCTTAAGACAGAGGTCTTCAAACGTGGCCCTTTTATGACTTGTAGACTTCAACTCCCAGAATTCCTCAACCAACGTGCCTGGCTGAGGAATTCTGGGAGGGGTCTTCAAACTTGGCCTTTCTATGACTTGTGGACTTCAACTCCCAGAATTCCTTGAGTCATAAAAGGGCCACGTTTGAAGACCCCTGAGTTCTCAAAGGGAGATTAGTTCCTTCAGCCATAACCTCCTTTAATGTTCTACCTTTGGCACCGGCAGATAGGAATATTTTACAAAGGTAAAAACGCACAGTGATTTAATTTGTGTAAACTAGATTTCCCTCCTTGCCTCATGCCTTTAATTTCTTCGGTTCACAATTTTTTACTCCTTTTCTGCATTATGCATAACATGGTTTCATCCCCAAAGGAAATGGAGTGATGGATATGTTCGCAATCCTTCTTCCTGTCTTAAGAGAGCAATCGGGGTTGTCCCTTAGGTGCCTTTGTCGATGTCCTGATGGAGATTAAACACCGTATCAATTTCACAAACAAAGCTAAACAAAGGCTTGGCCAAAGTCTTAGGTGGGAATAATTTTCACTCATATTGAGCTGGATAGGCCGACACAAAGTCCCTGGAATCAACTTCGGAGGAAGGCAGAAAGACCATCAGTTTCAAGTTCTATTATATCCAACAGTGCTTTTTTTGTGAAAGAAAAAGGTGCCGGAACTCACACATGTCACACAACCCGCCTTGCCTATCCTACAAGGTTCCATCCAAAAAAGGTGCCGGAACTCCGTTCTGAGCGTTCTATGAGAAAAAAAGCCCTGAGGTTCAAAGATTTATATTCATTTTCATGCCATAAAAACACCTCAATGTTCTTTGTCTTGTGTAGTCAATTTGTCTTATGTGACCAGTCTACTGAGCAATAACTATATAACTTTGCCAATTTTCCTTGTCCAGTTATCTATATCTTTTCAAATCATGTCTTTGTTTTAAATAAATATTTTTTTAGAAAATTAAAAAATGTTGTGAAATGCTATTATTAAAAACTATTTCTGCAGCATTTCTCGGCTATAATAAATTTTAATAATAAAAAGAAACTGGAGAAATAGTGGACTATCTTGTTAGCTGCTGCAATATCTATCTATCTATCTATCTATCTATCTATCTATCATCTATCTATCTATTTATCTATCTATCTATCTTCTATCTATCATCTATCTATCTATCATCTATCTATCTATCATCTATCTATCTATCTATCTATCTATCTATCTATCTATCTATCTATCTATCATCTATCTATCTATCTATCTATCTATCTCTATCTATCTATCATCTATCTATCTATCATCTATCTATCTATCATCTATCTATCATCTATCTATCTATCTATCTATCTATCTATCTATCTATCTATCTATCTATCCATCTATCTATCTATATCTACACACACACACACACACACACACACACACACACACACCCATTTGACTATTCATAATTTGTCTATGAGATTGTGAAAATTTTGGTAAAATTTTGTTTTTAAGGTACTTCTCAACCTTTTTTGAAGAAATATCTTCTACACAAATTGGAATGACAATTTTAAAAAATGCCTGTATACTTGCATTATCCACTAAAAACCTTCATAAAAACACATGGAATTACGCATGCTTCCTCACCTCAATCTAATAAAATAACTAATTGAAATCACTGCATTAATAATTAACAGTCTGATATGCTGGAAGTATAACAGCAAGGAAGTTATAGTTAGCAATTTCACACATTTTCTGATACTTCGTACGCACAATACCCAGAGTGAACACACTGATTGTTTGCTCAGGAAACAGAACACGTAAATGGCTTAGACAAAGTAAGCAGTGTGAAATCATATGTAAACACCGACGCATAAAGCATATGTAACTTTCCAGATCTATTAAGTAATTATTTGGGAGACCACAGTCGGTGACTGTTTAAAAGTTACAACGGCAGCGAAAGAAATGTGGCTTATGACCAGTTTTCACACTTATCCCTTTTGCGGCACCCTCGAGGTCCCGGGATCAAAGTTCAGGTGCTCAGACGACTCATATTTACGACGGTTTCTGTGTCCCAGGGTCATGTGATCTGCTTATGCAAGTTTCCGACAAACAAAGTCAGCGGGGGAGCCGGATTCGTTTAACAACCGTCTTACTAACTTACCAACGGCAGCGATTCACTTAGCAACGGCGGCGAGAGAGGTCGTAAAATAGGGCAAAACTCACTTAACAAGTGTTTCACTTGGCAAGAGAAATTTTGGGCTCAAGTGTGGTTTGTAAGTTGAGGATTACCTGTAGCACGCAAAGCACTGACAGTTGAAATGAATTTCTAGGTGTGCATCACCTTGTAAATTATTTTGGACAGAAGCCTCCTTTTTGTACCTTACTCTCCAACAACAAACACAATTTTGTGGGATGATGTTTACCCACACAGGGCCCTCCTGTTTGCTTCACCGTTTCATGAGGGACTTTGTCCCTGGGAAAATTAGACGAATGTTGAATGAATATGTGCTTCAGAACCGAATAGCCAATTAGAGAATCGTTGCAATGCTTGGCTGAAAAGTTTGACTCATCTCCAGTCACCACTCGAAATTTCTGAGGCAATTTTAGGAAGATGCATTAATAAAGGCCAACAAGTTGTGACTAGCTTTCTTTCATGGGTTGAGGGGGGAAAAAAAGAGTCAACCATGAAAATGACAGTCTCAGATTTTGCTAGGGAACAGAACGCAGAATTTACCTCTCTCGGATTTATTCTAACTCATCTTGAAGTACAATTAAAGAAAAGAAAAGAAAAAAAAGTTCTATTAGAAACTTTCCTTGAGAATATCCATTGGTTTAATTTTATTTGGGAGCATAATAACCAAAGATTTAATGCCTTCATTTCTACACAAGAATTCCTAACGGAGCTCTAAGAGATACTGCTTTGAATTCTGGTTACAAAACTAATTTCTAATTTGCTAAACAAAAGCCATTCTCATTTAAAGTTGCACATGTAAATCAATACATGAACTGCGGAATGAGGTTGCAAAATAACAATAATAATAAAGAATTCCAGCATTGTTCACAGTATAACTTACCTAACGATATTAATTGGATTATGTTTGTGTGGGGGGCAAATTTAGGAATATAATGGCATAGCCGGATAAAGTATATTTAAAGTAAAGTATGTTATTAGTGAGGATATAATAGAGAGCCAGTTTAGTCTCGTAATTAAGACACCAGGCAGGAGATGGTGAAATGAAGTGAGATGAAAGACAGCTGGATGACTTTGAATAAATTATATGGTAAAATAAAGTGTTCTGTTATGCTGCATTGTGCAGCTTATTGTATATTGACCCATATCTTCTACCGTTGTGTTCGAGCATTCACAACTTCTGGAGGCACGCTGTTCCACTGGTTAATTGTTCTAACTGTCAGGAATAGAGATGAATACAAATCTTCTTAGGAAACTTTTTCAACAGATACATTTGAACTAACCCCTACCGTAACATCATAGAAATGTTTTGGTTTATTAATTAATCAACTGGATTAAGGAGAGATGTCCTGACAGTTAGGACAATTAACCAGTGGAACAACCTGCCTCCAGAAGCTGTGAATGCTCCAACACTGGAAGTTTTTAAGAAGAGACTGGACAGCCATTTGTCTGAAATGGTATAGGGTTTCCTGCCTGAGCAGGGGGTTGACCTCCAAGATCCCTTCCAGGTCTATTCTATTCTATTCTATTCTATTCTATTCTATTCTATTCTATTCTATTCTATTCTATTCTATTCTATTCTATTCTATTCTATTCTATTCTATTCTATTCTTCTGTGAACTAGCTAATATCACCTGGTGCCCAGGAACATACAAGTTCTCCATTCGTGGGTCTTACCCGTGTCGAGCCGTAGCTTTCTTTTTTATTTTCATTAAATTAAATCTCCTCTCTTTACAATGAGACGTAAAAAGGCTGCATGGAAAATTATACCTTACATTTCCCCCCCCTGCAGATCGCTTGTTTCATTAAAATATGATGCTCCGTAATTGCCATCCGTTAAAAAATGTGCTATTATATTAAGTACTTAAACATGGTGCAGCCCCAAAGAATATCATCCGCCTATAAGTGACTCTGCCAACGTTATTTCAGTGGGTATTATTTTCCCACCTACTCCTAGCATTTTCAGCCAGTCTGCTAAATTTAATTGTTAAAATTGCAGAAATTACTCTCCCCTTTGTTGTAAATGAGAAGACAGACGATGACGCAATTCCATCAAGGGCGCACCCTCATCTCTTTAAAAACAGTTCATTTTAGGATTATTTGAGATCTATTTCAAATTCTATTCAGCCAATTAACTAGGGAGAATAATCTTCTGTAAGATGCCACATAATGGATTTGTTTCAAAGCCTCTATTTAGGGATCATTAGAACTTTTAAATATATATATATCTCCATGCAAATCCGTCTGCCTTTTCAATAACACGCACTCTCTTATTCCCTTCCTGAAACTAGAAAAAAAACCCAGCTTTTGGGGTGTGTATGTGTTACTCTTTAGTCTTGACAAAAATGTTTGAGAGGCTACTGTGCATTCATGCTTAAAAATTATAGTTATTTTTTTTCTTCAAAAATAATTGAAGCCAAGTCCCCATTCCATATGGCAATGTACATTTCTAGCGATCTTTAAGCCTGCATTTTAAGAAGCAAAAGGGGTTGATATAGAGAATTGGACAATTTCAGGATATATCTTTTCTTCTTTTCTTTGATGGGAAAGCTTCATTTCCGTTGATATCATCTCGATACCACGACTTTTCCGTTTCTCACGGCAGAAGGCATTTTCGACTTATGGAATTTGATTCATGGCAAATCCTGACGTTATAGATTTCTGTGTCTCACGTAAGAAGACATCACGCTTTTTTTGAAAGACTTCACTGCATGGAGGAAACCCAGGTTCCTTATCGTTCATGCTAAAATTTAACCACTTTATAGATGAACTACTTAAAACAGAGGTGTCCAAACACAGTAACTTTAAGGCTTGAGGACTTTGGCTCCCAGAATTCCTTAGCCAGCATGGCTGACAGGGGAATTCTGGGAGTTGAAGTCTGCAGGTTTTCAAGTTGCCAAGGTTGGACAGCCTTGATTTTAAAAGTGCTCGCTGTGCCACTGTTCTCTTGTTGTTTTAAACACACATGCACCCAATGTCATTTTTCCTAATTTTTTTTTTCCGTTTAGTAAATTCCAATTGACATTTCTAACTTCATCAGACAATCAACCAGTTACCTATGAGATTGAGTAAATGCTCCAACCTTCAGGATAGCCTGGTGAGCAGTGAGCTGTTTATCCCTTGTGGGAAGTCAGCCCCGCCCCCCCAGAAAAGGAAATATTAAAAGGGCAGAAAAATATATTTCCTCAAAAGGATCTTAATGAGGCAGAAAAGCATGCCTCTTAATAGCCCCAAGTCACCCTCCCCCAAGCAGAAACCAGCTCTGCAGAATTACAGATGATAATCTTGTCAGTAAGACTGGAGTTAGGAAACTGGGGTTAGGAAGAAAGATCCCTAGAATCAACACCAAAAATCCAACAGTCATCAGCCCCAGTCTCAGGGAAGCAGGATGTGACCCTTGGGACATAATACAATTAACCCACCACCATCAGAATACCAGAAAGGCACACCCAGACAAAGGTCAGAATACATGACACAGGAAATACAAAGCCTCAAACAGGAAACAGGAAACAACTCCAAACAAAAGGCTCCAGAGGGTATAAAAACCCACTCCCTACATGTGCTCGCTCTCTTTTTTAATCCTAGAGCCATCTTCCTGTCTGGTTCTCCTCTTCAATTAACTGCAACCTTCTTTCTAAAGCAGTCGCCATGTTGTTTATTCCCAGCTTGGACTGAACCACGATGAAGACGTTTCCTTCAACACCCCCCAATGCAAGCTGAATTTTAAGAGCAGCATAGCAAGTCTTGAGACGATGTTGGCCAAGGCAGAGGTCACTCAAGTTGTATCGCAAGAAGACAGGGGGGGACACTGTGTTCCAGCAATAATTTAATTTAATTTAATTTAATAATTATATACCGCCCTTCTCCCTGAGGACTCAGGGCGGTTCACAGGGCAGAATAAAATACTAAATACAAACATTAAAAAGAGATTAAATGATTGCCCAAGTTAAAACAATTGGAATAAAATTCTAAAAACCCCAAGATAAAATTAAGACACCAAAAATAAAACAACCCCACCAATCCCCATCAGGCTAGGCCGGCTTGTACAAACAGAAACGTCTTGAGATCGCGACGAAAGGAGTGAAGATCGGGCGCCATCCGGAGCTCTACCGGTAGCTGATTCCACAGCTCCGGAGCGCCCACAGAGAAGGATCTCCTCCTGGGGGCCACCAATCGACATTCTCTGATCGGTGGCACCCTGAGGAGGCCCTCTCTGTGGGAACGCACAGGGCGCAGGGAGCTTGATGCCGGCAGCAGATGTTCCCTAAGGTACTCCGGCCCCATGCCATGGAGGGCTTTGAACACCGTTACCAGTACCTTGAATCTCACCCTTTAAAGTCTTCTCTACCACCTCAGAATGTTCTTCGTTCGTTCATAAGCAGAAGAATTGTCGGAATAATTCAGTGACATTTCTGCTTCTGACAGCAGAGCTATGAAATTAAGGTGAGGTGGGAAAAGGGGCAGAGGACAAAAAACAGCAAGCTTCAGTCTACTTTTTTCCTCCCACTCGAAATCTCTAAGAGATCATCGTCCTTGTAATTCTGTTGTTCACATTTTCTAGATGGCCCAGTTCAGTGGCTCAACCCTTATTTTTCTGTCATGTCTATTGGATTCACACGTAAAGGTTCAACTAAACTCATTTATTGCTAAAAGCCTATGGACAAGAATCTTCTCAACTAACAGTTGGCACCTGCTTAGAGTTAGATCAAGGTCAACAGAATTCAAGGGAGGGCGGAGAAAATATCGACAGACCCCTCACATCCTGGACATAATCTATTTCAACTTCTCCCCTCAGGACGCCCTATAGAGCAGTGCATGTCAAAACAACTAGACATAAAGTTAGTATTTTCCCCCCGTGCCATCACTCTGCTGAACACTTAATTCCCACTGTCTTGTTTCTCGTCTTTTCACATCTTCTCCTACTGGTTTCTTATGATTTATCAATGGTTGTTTGTAACTTATAATCAATTACTGTATCTACGATTGTGACCCACGACCTACCAGTATTGCTCACTGTACACTGTGAGTCTATGCACCGGAGACAAATGCCTTGTGTGTCTGATCACACTCGGCCAATAAAGAGTTCTATTTCTATTTCTTAAGTTTGCTTGTGGCTACATAGGGATTCTAGGCTGATTCCTCTTTTGACTCCGCCTCCAGGTTCTGCCATTCCTTCTGCTACAACCTGACCCGTGCGGTCCGGCAGGAGGGGCACATTGTGGGTTCTGATTGCTAAGGATGGGACCCAGGAGAACAGTTCCTCTGTCCCAGGGCGGTCCTTTGGAATATCGTTCCCATCCACGGCGTATTAAGGGAGAGGACGAAGAGCAGAGGAAGTAAAGACGGAACGTTATTGGCAACTTCACAGCCCATGTAACACCTGGAGACCCAGCCACTTCGCTCAGCTAAATATATTGGGCTAAACTCGCAGTTTCAGAACAGCGCAACTGTGCGATATCTGTCCCTCTCAGCTTCACAGCTTTTGCCAAGCAAAATTTTGAATTTCTCTCATTTTCACACAGATGACTTATATTTTCCTCATGGGTTCCTTGGTGAGGGTTACTTGAGGTCTTTCCTAGATGCTGGGAGACATCATGAATCAGAGTATATTCTCTTTGGCCTCACAATACACCGATTAAATGTATGCAATGTGCAGATTAAATACACTTAGTAACAGCTGACTTAATAATAGTTCATTTAGTGACCCTTCATAGTTACAATGGCACCCCAAAAAAAGATGACTTATGACCGTTTCTCACACTTAGGACCGCTGCAGCATCCCCAGGCTCACGTGATCAAAATTTGGACACCTGACAACTGTTTCACATTTATGACGATTGCCGGGGTCCCGAGGGTCACATGAGTCAACGGCGGGGGCGGGGAGCCAGATTCATTTAACAACTGTGTTACTAATTTAACAACTGCAGTTGATTTACTTAACAAGGGTGGGAAAAAAGGTCTTAAAATGGGGCAAAATCCACTTAACAACTGTCTCACTTAGCAACAAAAATGTTGGCCTCCATTTTGTGGTCATAGGCCAAGGACCAATGGGTACTTATGATCCTACTTCTTAGTCTGTTCCCTGTGGACACCAGTGTGTCTACAAAGACCTTTTCTGGTGTCCATAGAGAGCAAATTAGAGAATTGTAATTCAAAGTATTGTTATTACACTCCCTTAAATAAAACAAATTGCATTGAGGGCAATTCTATTGGTTGACCAGGCATTCTGTTTTAATGTCTTGGACAATTGTGTGTGTGTGTGTGTGTGTGTGTGTGTCTGTCTGTCTGTCTGTCTATCTATCTATCTATCTATCTATCTACATCTCTCTCTCTCTATATATATATATATATACATATATATACATATATATATATATATACATATATATATATATACATATATATATATATATATATATATATATATATATATATATATATATATGTATGTATGTATGTATAGGTGTACATATATATATAGATGTAGATGTTGATGTAAGGGACGCGGTGGCTCAGTGGGTTAGGATGCTGAGCCTGTCGATCAGAAGGTCGGCAGTTTGGCGGGTTGAATCCCGAGTGCCGCATAGCAGAGTGAGCGCCTGTTACTCATCCCAGCTTCTGCCAACCTAGCAGTTCAAAAGCACGTAAAAATGCAAGTAGAAAAATAGGGACCACTATGGTGGGAAGGTAACAGCGTTCCGTGCACCTTTGGTGCCTAGTTATGCTGACCACATGACCACGGAGACATCCTCGGACAAGCGCTGGCTCTTCGGCTTTGAAATGGAGATGAGCACCGACCCCTAGAATCGGAAACGACTAGCATGCATGTACGGGGGAACCTTTACCTTTATCTTAAGATGTTGATGTATATAAATACAGATATATGTATACACATACACACACACAATATATTCTACATCATCTTTCATTCAGTTGTTCAAGGCAGTGCACAGAGCATTCCTTCCACTCCTTATTCCCAACAGGAAGAGACTCACTCTGGCTTTCCAAAAGTAAGTTGGAAAGATCATTTGTAAATAACCTTTAGCAGCTAGCACTCACCTGTAAAGTAGGCAGATAGAAACCTGAGATTACGCAGTGTAGGAAGTGGGACATAACATGGTTGCTGTCAGACAACTAGACAGAACTATATACTAAATGATCAACTGCAAGCCCGGAGATTATGCCTTGCTTGCAGGACATTCAGACCTTAGCATCACTAGCTGTGGGAGAAAAACAGGCAGAGCGGGGAGACAGAGTGAAACAAGTCATCAGCCTAGTGTCCTTACGTTGTCACAAACGATCTAAGTCTAACTTCTCTTGAATTCTGTCGAGTCTTCTCTGGCACCAGTTTAGTATTGAACTTTAGTTGACTAGATACTTGTATGTAGGCTTGAATAAATCCTCTGTGCTGCAATTTATGCTTCTGATCCTTTGCGCCTGACACTGGCTGAACCATATTGAGATAATAAACACCAATTCTGGGAAGCCAGTCCCAAATTTTCATCGTCTGCTCAGCAAGTTCTATTACCTACCTTATTCTGTCAATACAGGAAATCAAAATATATACAAAATTCTGCTTGCCTTTTTAAACCACGTTTTGTGCCACTTTCACGCATAGCATTAAGCATTCTCTCGCATTATACGTGTTTAATGAAGAATGCGATAGGGACAAAATATTTCAGTACAGGTATTAGAATCAAATTAAATCAATGACGGCACAGAATCGATACACACTATTTTCAAAGGCTAAGGAAATGTAGATTCTGAAAACAGCATTTTCTAGACTGAGTTCTCATTCAGCCAGAAGAACACATTCATAGGGCTGGGTGAAAAATATTAGGATGCACAACCTTACACTAAATGTTCAATAGGACTGACAAAAAAATAACAGTTTCACACGGCATTTTTTTAAAGTCACCATAAGACCACTGACCTCTATCTACATTATTCATAGCTTAATAGCAAAGCTTGAAAACGTGTTACTTTTTGAACTGCGTGGCTAAATTATTACTTATCGGTAACATCTCCACTATCTTGTTAATAATAACATTGTGGACTTTTTTACTTACAGTTTTTAACATTTTTATTGTAGTTATTAACATTTAATACTTTAATACCTTGCTCAATAGTAGTAACTGTGAGAGGGATCTCGGAGTCCTAGTGGACAATCCCTTAAATAGGAGCCCGCCGTGTGCTGCAGCTGCCAAAAAAGCCAATGCAATCCCAGGCTGCATTAACAGAGGGATAGAATCAAGATCACGTGAAGAGTTAATACCACTTTACAATGCCTTGATAAGGCCACACTTGGAATATTGCATTCAGTTTTGGTCACCACGATATAAAAAAGATGTTGAGACTCTAGAAAGAGTACAGAGAAGAGCAACAAAGGTGATTAAGGGACTGGAGGCTAAAACATGCAAAGAACGGTTGCTGGAATTGGGTATGTCTAGTTTAATGAAGAGAAAGACCACAGGTGACATGATAGCAGTGCTCCTGTATCTCAGGGGCTGCCCCAAAGAAGAGGGAGTCAAGCTATTCTCCAAAGCATTTGAAGGCAGGACAAGAAGAAACGGATGGAAACTCACCAAGGAGAGAAGCAACCTAGAACTAAGGAGAAACTTCCTGACAGTTAGAACAATTAACCAGTGGAACAACCTGCCTCCAGAAGTGGTGAATGCTCCAACACTGGAAGTTTTTAAGAAGAGACTGGACAGCCATTTGTCTGAAATGGTATAGAGTTTCCTGTCTGAGCAGGGGGTTGGACTAGATGACCTCCAAGTTCCCTTCCAACTCTATTCCGTTCTGTTCTATTCTTCATTTCCCTATCCTATCCTATCCTATCCTATCCTATCCTATCCTATCCTATCCTATCCTATCCTATCCTACCCTATCCTATTATTTAGAATTATTTAAAAGTATAAATGACAGTAACTGATTCATCAAATTTATAACTAATGAACACCAGATGTAAGTTCATTTTTTTCTAGCATGGACCTAATTGTTAAGCATACGTTCATTTGATTTGTTTTATAAGCATTTCTCTTTACTGGTCTCCGGATAGTTCAAATCCAGGAGGTTTTAGTCACTTTTACTTTCCATTTTAATACGTTGTAATTCATTAGTGTTTCATCTCTCCTTTGGCCACAAACTGATTCGCATTAAGAACAACTCCCCAATGGCTTGTTTCGATCTGCCTCTGCTGAGATGCACGCTATTTTTTTCATCGTCTTGTACGCATTTTGTCATTTTCAAGATTCAGCATGGAAAAAGGGGAACCTGTGATTTCCTTGGCTCTTATCAGACTGGCTGTTTCTTTCACTATCAAACAAGGATAAACGTTAAGAGACGCTGACCTGGTTCGACCAACCTCCAAGCCAATGCTTTTGGACTTGGCGTGTCATGTCAACCCAGGAACGACGAGCTGTGGTTTGTAGTTAGCAAGATGCACAAAGGGGATTTATTTTGCAACGGGACTTCATATGCCAACACAGCAACTGAACCTGCTCAGAATCCAAGCATCCATGGCCCTCTGCTCGTTTACCAAGCCATCACAGTTTACCTGCAACCTTGTTTAACTGCTGATTCCTACTCTGTCTTTCAACTACCCAGAGGAAGAATCAAAGGTGGGGGAGAAACTTACTATCTCCCCTCCTTTTCATCCGGCTGTGATGGAAAAAAAATGTAAACGCTTAAAGCAGCTGATGACCGGAGGAATTTGCGCGTTTTCAATTACGTTTCTCTCTCTTTTGCAGCCCTTTCCTCCTCCCCCCAGCCCACCCCCCAACCCCTGGTACTGTGACCTTTACTCAAGCACCAATCTCTGCCAAAGGGTGAATTTCTCACTGCAAGTTTAAGCCCTTATTTCAAGCCGTTGAAAAGCCACCTCTCTCTTCGTCGCGACAAGTTCGTGGGTCGGCGAGCTGGTGAAGAAATCCATGTTTTCCACCCCTCCCCCTGGCCCAGGATATTAGGGCAGAGGTCCCCAACCTTTGGGGCACTAGGGACCACCGGTTCTGTGGAGAGAGGTTTTTCCACGGACCGGAGAGGGCGTGGTTTTGTGTGTTGCCTGCATCCCGCGGATGGGGCCTTGCTTGTTTGTGCGGACCGGATGCTGGCATGCCGCGGCCCAGTACCAGTCCACAGACCGGGGATTGGGGACTGTTTGGGGTAGATCAGGGGTCTGTACCTTTGACAGCTTGAAGACCTGTGGATTTCAACTCTGGCTGGGGAATTCTGGGAGCTGAAGTCCACAGGTCTTCAAGATGCCAAGATTGGAACACTCCGATACAGATGCAATCACAGTGTTAATCTGGGCAGCCCAATAATCAATATTTGAGCACGGGTGAAGAGTTAGAGGCATGGCTTTCATTTTTTTTTAGAATTTGTGCCAAACCCAGCATCAGGAAAACATCCCAAATCCGCTCAAGAGCTTCCTTGTGTGCCCCCAAACCCTCCCCAAAACGTACGCAGCTTTGCCTCCACATCTTACACACACACACACACACACACACACCCCGAAGATCTCCAGACACTAAGCCCCTTAGTTTTTCTGCCAATCAACGACTTCCCACCCCACAAACCAAGGATCTTTAGCCTAGAAAAAGTCTCCGCTTAAACTAGCCGTCGTATTTCGCACTCAGTCCCCTGTTCACAAATACACCCGCCCAAATCACCATCGGCCCGCGGAGGCTTTGTGCTTTGATGTCGGACAAGGAAGGAGAAAGTAGAGCTAAAAGCCTGGGGCGGATTCACGAGGGGTAGTCTTCATCTTACGGCCACAAAACGGGCCCCCCAAATTTCGGTGAGAATGAAGTGAGAGTATGCTTAAGTGACTTTGGCCCCCTTTTATGACCTCCGTCGCTGTTAAGTGAATCCCTGCAGTCAATAAGTCAAGTAACCCGGTTGTTCAGTGAACCTGTTTCCCCCCCCCCCACACACACACATTGACTTTTCTTGTTGTAAGGTCGTAAAAGGGGATCACGCGACCCCCCCCCCAGGACGCTGCAACGGTCATAAATATGAACCAGTCGCCAAGCGTCTTGAATTTTGATCGTGTGATGGTGGGTTGCAACTGTGAAAAACGGTCGTAAGTCCCTTTTTTGTTCAGTGCCGCCGTAACTTTGAGCGGTCACTAAATGAACGGTTGTAAGTCGAGGACTACTTGTAAGGAGGACCAAGCACACCCACAGATGGAGCAAAGGTAGAGACAGCTTCCCCAAGGGCACAGCCACAGCTTTGCCCCTTTCTGAACTCAAGACTGTCTAGGCCAGGGGTGGGCAACCTTGGCTCTTTTATGACTGGTGGACTTAAAGATCCACTAAATGGCCTGTGATTTATATATGCATATATAAAGAATAGAATAGAATAGAATAGAATAGAATAGAATAGAATAGAATAGAATAGAATAGAATAGAATAGAATAGAATAGAATATATGGAATAGAATAGAATAGAATAGAATAGAATAGAATAGAATAGAATAGAATAGAATAGAATAGAATAGAAAATATGGAATAGAATAGAATAGAATAGAATAGAATAGAATAGAATAGAATAGAATAGAATAGAATAGAATAGAATAGAATAGAATAGAATAGAATAGAAAATATGGAATAGAATAGAATAGAATAGAATAGAATAGAATAGAATAGAATAGAATAGAAAATATAGAATAGAATAGAATAGAATAGAATAGAAAATATAGAATAGAATAGAATAGAATAGAATAGAATAGAAAATATAGAATAGAATAGGAAAATATAGAATAGAATAGAATAGAATAGAATAGAATAGAATAGAATAGAATAGAATAGAATAGAAGAATGAAGCATAGAATAGAATAGAGTAGAATAGAACAGAATAAAATAGAATAGAAAATAGAATAGAATGTAGAATGTAATAGAATAGAATAGAATAGAATAGAATAGAAAATATAGAATAGAATAGAATAGAATAGAAAATATAGAATAGAATAGAATAGAAAATATAGAATAGAATAGAATAATAGAATAGAATAGAATAGAATAGAATAGAATAGAATAGAATAGAATAGAATAGAATAGAATAGAATAGAATAGAGGAATGAAGCATAGAATAGAATAGAGTAGAATAGAACAGAATAAAATAGAATATAAAATAGAATAGAATGTAGAATGTAAGAATAGAATAGAATAGAATAGAATAGAATAGAATAGAATAGAATAGAATAGAATAGAATAGAATAGAATAGAATAGAATAGAAGGGACCTTGGAGGTCTTCTAGTCCAGCCCCCTGCTCAAGCAAGAGAACCTATCCTATCTCAGGCAGCCTCTTTTTAAAGACCTCCCGTGATGAAGCACCTACAACTTCTGGTGACAAGCTGTTCCACTGATCAATTGTTCTCACTGGCAGGAAATTCCTCCTTCTATTCCAGGTTGCTTCTCTCCTTGATGAGTTTCTTGTCCCGCCTTCAGGCGCTTTGGAGAAGAGCTTGACCCCCCCTCTTCTTTGGGTCAACCCCTGAGATACTGGAAGACTGCTCTCCTGTCCCCCCCCCCCTGTTTCTTCTGAGACTGGGGAAACGTCTTCCAAAGAAAAACCAGAAAGTCCAGTTGCCTCCTGAAGACAAAAAAAAAAAAAAAAAAGCGCCTTGGACCGGGAGGGCTGTGAACCTCCAGACACCACAAGCTGGAAGCCTTCCCCCTTAAAAAAAGCATCTCTCAGTGGTTGGACTGGTCCCCTACCCTACCCCCCACCCCTACCCCCTCAGTCCTTGCTGGCTCCGGGATCCCTGACGCCTGGCATCTCTCGGCGCAGGGGTCCCCAAGCTCAGGTCCGCGGACCGGCACGCCAGCCGCCGCTCCGCACAAACCAAGATAGCTCCATCTGCGGGGAAAGCGCGCGTCCTCCGGGTGGGCGGGAAAGCCCTCTCTCTCTGCACGGGGACCGGGGGTCCCGGCTGCCCCAAAAGGTTGGGGAGGAAGTGGGGGGGGGGGAGAGCCTCGGTGGAGCCGTGGGCTAATGCCTCCTTAAGTAACACCAGCTGCCTGCCATTAGTGCAGGTTCGAGTCCCACCAGGCTCAAGGTTGACTCAGCCTTCCATCCTTCCGAGGTAGGTAAAATGAGGACCCAGATTGTTGGGGGCAATTAAGCTGACTTTGTAATAATGCCACTTGGGGTGTGTGTGTGAAAGCCCTAACAAGCAGGCATATACATAGAATGAAGGCTACCGCTAAGCTTGTAAGCCGCCCTGAGTCTTCGGAGAAGGGCGGGATATAAAAGGCATTAAAATAAATAAATAAAATAAAATAAAATAAACCTCCGTGTTAGCGCTTTCCGACGGGCGAGGTCTTCCCTCCCCATCCCTTCCCCCCCTCGTTTCCCTCCTCCAGCTGCACACACACACACACACACACACACACACACACAGCCCCCACCCACCCAACCGACCCCGGGACCGTCTGTACCCCCCCCCCCCCGCGCGCCTTTACCGGAGCTGAGCTGCATCCAGGCGCAGATCTTGTAGACGGTGGCCGTGTTGCAGAAGAAGAAGAGGCTGAAGCAGAGGATGCAGGCGACGACCAGCGCCATGGAGAGGCCGATGAAGAAGGAGGCGGCTTGGAAGGCGCCCGACGGCAGGCTGGCGAAGTCGGCGAAGCTGCCCTGGCAGGTCAGCTCCCGGGAGACGCCGCTGCCGGTGCAGAAGTGGAAGAGGCCGAAGTAGCCCGCCTGCGGGGTCTCCACGCCGTCGCCGATCCAGTAAGGCTGGAAGAAGCAGACCACGTTGACGATGGCGAAGCAGATGGTGAAGATGGCCCACAGCACCCCGATGGCCCGCGAGTTCCGCACGTAGTTGGTGCGGTAGAGCTTGGCCGCCTCTTGGGGGGGCAGCAGACCCCCGGAGAGGCCAGCCGACGAGGAGGAGGAAGAGGCCGGCAGACCGCTCGGGACGGACGCCGCCGACGGGGCCCTGGACGCGCCGGGCATCCTGGACGCCCTGGAAACCCTTCCGACGACCAACGCGCGTCCAGCCAAGAAAGAGCCAGCCCGGGTTGCTCTGCCCAGCTTCACGGCGGAGGAGGAGGAGGAGGAGGCATCGCCTGCGGGGAGGAGACGGCTGGTCCTCCCGGCGAGGGATGGAGGGATGGAGAGATGGAGGGAAGGAGGAAGGAGGGAGGAGGAGGAGGCGGCGGCAGCAGCAGCCCGCCGCCGAGCCCCGGCGCGGCACCAGCGCACCGAACGCTCCCCCTAGCGCGGCTCCGGAGCGGGCGAGCCCGGCTGACTCTCCGCTGCTGCGCAATCGCGTCGGGGGCTGGAAGGCGCGCGGGGGGGGGGGAGAGGAAGAGAGAGGGAGGGGGAATGAGAGAGGGGGGAGGAAGAGAGAGAAAGAGAGGGAGGGGGAATGAGAGAGGGGGAGGAAGAGAAAGAGAGAAAGAGAGGGATTGGGAAAGAGAGGGGGAGGAAGAGAGAGAAAGAGAGAAAGAGAGGGATTGGGAAAGAGAGAGGGGGGAGGAAGAGAGAGAAAGAGAAAGAGAGCGATTGGGAAAGAGAGGGGGGAAGAAGAGAGAGAAAGAGAAAGAGAGGGATTGGGAAAGAGAGAGGGGGGAGGAAGAGAGAGAAAGAGAAAGAGAGGGATTGGGAAAGAGAGGGGGGAAGAAGAGAGAGAAAGAGAAAGAGAGGGATTGGGAAAGAGAGAGGGGGGAGGAAGAGAGAGAAAGAGAAAGAGAGGGATTGGGAAAGAGAGGGGGGAAGAAGAGAGAGAAAGAGAAAGAGAGGGGGGAGGAAGAGAGAGAAAGAGAAAGAGAGGGGGGAGGAAGAGAGAGAAAGAGGGATTGAGAAAGAGAGAAAGAGAGGGATTGGGAAAGAAAGGGGGAGGAAGAGAGAGAAAGAGAAAGAGAGGGGGGAGGAAGTGAGAGAAAGAGAGGGATTGAGAAAGAGAGGGGGGAGGAAGAGAGAGAAAGAGAAAGAGAGGGGGGAGGAAGAGAGAGAAAGAGGGATTGAGAAAGAGAGAAAGAGAGGGATTGGGAAAGAAAGGGGGAGGAAGAGAAAGAAAGAGAGGGATTGAGAAAGAGAGGGGGGAGGAAGAGAGAGAAAGAGGGATTGAGAAAGAGAAAGAGAGGGATTGGGAAAGAAAGGGGGAGGAAGAGAAAGAAAGAGAGGGATTGAGAAAGAGAGGGGGGAGGAAGAGAGAGAAAGAGGGATTGAGAAAGAGAAAGAGAGGGATTGAGAAAGAAAGGGGGAGGAAGAGAGAGAGAAAGAGAGGGATTGGGAAAGAAAGGGGGAGGAAGAGAGGGATTGAGAAAGAGAGGGGGAGGAAGAGAGAGAAAGAAAGAGATTGGGAAAGAAAGGGGGAGGAAGAGAGAGAAAGAGGGATTGAGAAAGAGAAAGAGAGGGATTGGGAAAGAAAGGGGGAGGAAGAGAGAGAGAAAGAGAGGGATTGGGAAAGAAAGGGGGAGGAAGAGAGGGATTGAGAAAGAGAGGGGGAGGAAGAGAGAGAAAGAAAGAGATTGGGAAAGAAAGGGGGAGGAAGAGAGAGAAAGAGGGATTGGGAAAGAAAGGGGGAGGAAGAGAGAGAAAGAAAGAGAGGGATTGAGAAAGAGAGGGGGGAGGAAGAGAGAGAAAGAGAGGGATTGAGAAAGAGAGGGGGGAGGAAGAGAGAGAAAGAGAGGGATTGAGAAAGAGAGGGGGGAGGAAGAGAGAACGAGAGAGGGAGGGAGAGAGAATGAGAGAGAGGGACTAGAGATAATGGGAGAGAGAGAGGGAGAATGAGAGAGGGGAAGAAAAAGAATAAGAGAGAGGGAGAATGAGAGGGGGAAAGAGAGAATGACAGAGGAACAGAGAGAGAGAGAGAGAGAGAGAGCGCCGGCCCTGCACGCGAAAGAGACGCCCCCCCCAGCCGGAGCAGCCCGAGCAACAGTCGTGTGCGTGTGTGTGTGTGGGGGGGAAACACGCCTCTTGGACCCGCGCGATTGTGGGCGCAACAGGCGGACCCGTGTTGGGGAGGGCGGGGGAGAAAGGCGACGAACGGAGTTTCTTGGGTGGGGGGGATGGGGTGGCGGGTTGAAAGCCGTCGGGAGTGGGACGCGTGTAAGAAGCAGCGCTGACCCGGGGCGCGGTAGCTGCTCTTTAAGGGCAGGTTTTGTCAAGCTTGGAAGCTGGAAGATGGGGGGGGGGGGGGGGGTGGACATCAACTCCCAGAATTCCTCAGGCAGCGGGTGCAAGGTTTCCCAAACTTGGAAGACGGGGGGGGGGGGGGGTTTCAACTCCCAGAATCCCAGCCCTGGTTTAGTGAGTGCAATTTGCTACTCCGTCTGCAAGCAGGGTAACTGGTAGCCTTGGAAAAGCGGGAAGGGTGCTTTGGTAGGCAGCAGAAGGGCCTCTGGGATAGGCTGGCGCTTGCCAGTCCTACGGAAGGAATTGCAAGGTAACGTCTGAACTGCCACCAATTCCAGCAATGGCCCCCCCGTACGGATGCATGACGGTGGATGGCACCCTACTTCCCAATTTTGGCTGGCTCGATTCCCTACTATCCAAAGTTTGTTTGGGTGACTTGACAAGGATGCCCCAAACTGACCTGCAAGCCCTTTTTTTATCAACCGGGTTTGATACAGAGATCTAGGCCAGGGGTCTTCAAACTCGGCCCTTTTATGACTGGTGGACTTCAACTCCCAGGATTCCTCAGCCAGCGTGCCCGGCTGAGGAATTCTGAGAGGGGTCTTCAAACTCGACCCTTTTATGACTGGTGGACTTCGACTCCCAGGATTCCTCAGCCAACGTGCCCGCATGAGGAATGCTGGGAGGGGTCTTCAAACTCGGCCCTTTCATGACTGGTGGACGTCAACTCCCAGGATTCCTCAGCCAGTGTGCCTGGCTGAGGAATTCTGGGAGGGGTCTTCAAACCCGGCCCTTTCATGACTGGTGGACTTCAACTCCCAGAATTCCTCAGCCAGTGTGCCCGGCTGAGGAATTCTGGGAGGGGTCTTCAAACCGGGCCCTTTTATGACTGGTGGACTTCAACTCCCAGGATTCCTCAGCCAGCGTGCTGAAGCCCACAAGTCATAAAAGGGCCGAGTTTGAAGACCCCCTGATCTAGGCAATTATCCAGTCATCCCATTGAGATAAAGCCAACTTAGGCCTAGGCCGCATCAAAAGAGGGATAATATCCAGGTGACGTGACGTTCTGGTGCCACTTTATCCTTGGGATACTGTGTCTCCAGGCCACTGGCTGTCCTCCCCTTTTCGTCAGCCAAGCCAAAGGAATATATGGTAAGTTTTTTCCGGTCAGACCGGTCTGGTTGATGCACCTTGGCTTGGGTGCTCCATCACTGGAGGTTTTTAAGAAGAGATTGGACATTCACCTGTCTGAGACGGTATAGGTTCTCCTGCTTGATCAGGGGGCTGGACTAGAAGACCTCCAGGGTCCCTTCCAGCTCTATTTCTATTCTATATTCTATGTTTACCATCATCCAGATTGTCACCTCTGGCACAGAATCATTAGTTACAGAAGTCCACTTGGGTGTTCTCTGAGTGACATGTCCTGGACAGGTTTTTTTTTTCCCCAGCAGGTTGATTGAAGGTTTGATGAAAGGGCGAGAAAAGAACTGGCCAGTAGCAAAGGATGGAATGAATGCGTGTTGTGTGTTTTTTTAAAAA
Organism: Vipera ursinii; assembly: GCF_947247035.1. Taxonomy (NCBI): domain Eukaryota; kingdom Metazoa; phylum Chordata; class Lepidosauria; order Squamata; family Viperidae; genus Vipera; species Vipera ursinii. The sequence continues at coordinate 3,596,987 of NC_139515.1, read as the reverse complement.
AATTTGCCATAAATAATCAGCAAAATTAAAAAGGGGTACGTCAGTAAGGCAAGGTTTGGCTTTGTGTGCATCATTTTTTTTATTATTATTGTACTGACACAAAATCTGGCAGCCGTGGGCGGTGGAATGTCTCATGTCTGACAGTATAAAACACATCGGCTCTGCCAGGTAAGAGAGCAAAATAGAGCTCTGAAAATTATAAAGGGAACATAGAATAATTGAAATACGTTGCCTTGTTTCAATTTCTCCAGAATCCCTTCTATATGGGTGACATGGTGGCAGAATCCTTGGTCCTCCTTGTGCTTGGTTCATTATATTCTCTTTTACTTATTCACCTTAGTTCATTTTGAGCCTTCGCTTCCCTCGCTTCATCTTGGCAGGCTATTGGCTGATATTCTGCCTTAGTTATGTGCCCCTCTTTCCACTTTTTATACTTGTCCTTTTTGTCGTTCAATTTATCAGAGAGTTCTTTATGCAGCCATGCTGGTTTCTTTGGAGAGCTGTTATTTTTCTTCGTTGTTGGTATTGTGACCAACATTTGTCTGAAAGGGTTAGGGTTAGGTTTAGGTCACCATGTAGTTGGAGAGCAAAATGGACATCGCCAACAAATTCGGAGTGCTTGGGTATGGTTAGGAGGGCACTGACTTTTCTAGGCTGCCCTATCTATGTTTCCTGGTAAAATACATGGGAAAATCCCATTGGAGGAAAATTCCACTTAGGGTTAGACTTAGGTCGCCATGAACTCAGAGAGCAAAATGGACATTGCTAACAAATTCGGAGATCTTCGGTATGGTTAGGAGGGCACTGACTTTAATAGGTTGACCCATCTATGTTTCCTGGTAAAATACATGGGAAAATCCCATTGGAGGAAAATTCCACTTAGGGTTTCCTGCCTGAGCAGGGGGTTGGACTAGATGACCTCCAAGGTCCCTTCCAACATTATTATTGTTGTTGTTGTTGTTGTTTTTTACAGTATTTTAAAAGCTTGCAGTCTTTCTTGTAATGGACGAGAGGCTTAAAATCAAGAATAAGTGATTGAGACATTCTGGATCACAAGCTTCGGAGACCCAGGTGAGCTGAACGTGTGAGCTTCTGGGATATTTCATCACGTAAAGAAGTACTTGGGGGCAGCGAGTGGAATTTTTTAAATTAAACCGTTAAGGCCATCCTTCACGAATCATCTTTTCTCTAGTGCCCGGCTAATAATTAGTTATACCTGCCAAGACTCTTATTGCTTTCGCTAGCAACCGTCATCTTCCCCTGCCAGAGCTGTCACTGAATGATGATCCTGTGCTGGAGGAATCTAATAGAACAAGTACCGTTTTTATTAATCTTTGGCTGATGTGGAAGGTGGAAAGCCCAGTGGATAACCTTGGGTGATGGGTGGATTGATTGTGTGCTGTCATTTTTGAGAGACCACCTAGATAGATTTACTCCATAATGAGCTGTCCCCAGTGGTGGGATTCAGCCGGTTTGCACCACTTTGCCAGAACCGGTAGCTAATTTTTTGTTGCCCAGACCCACAATGGACTTCCGGAAGTGGCATCCACACAGACAACTGGTTGTTCACATATTTGAATCCCACCACTGGATGGATGGATGGATGGATGGATGGAGAGAGAGAGAGAGAGAGAGATTGATAGATAGATATAGATATAGATAGATAAGATAGATAGAGATTAGATAAATAGATTAGATAGATAGATAGATAGATAGATAGATAGATAGATAGATAGATAGATAGATAGACAGACAGACAGACAGACAGACAGACAGACAGACAGACAGACAGATAAACAGACAGACAGTGGTGGGATTCAGCCAGTTTGCACCACTTCGGCAGAACTAGTAGCTACTTTTTTGTTGCCCAGGCCCAGAATGGACTTCCGGAAGTGGCATCCATACACAGAACCAGTTGTTCACATATTTGAAACCCACCACTGGTTGTCCCCAACCTGGTCTTTCAGGTCTTCCAACGTTGCACCCATTGTCACTGTGGTTGATTCCATCCACCTTGCTGCTTGTTGTCCTCTTCTGCTGCTTCCTTCCACCGTTCTCAACATTAGAGTCTTCTCTGGAGAGCTCTTAACAGAATAACAGCCTTGGAAGGGACCTTGGAGGTCTTCTAGCCCAACCCCCTCCTCAGGCAGGAAATCCTATACCATTTCAGACAAGTGGCTGGCCAGTCTCTTCTTAAAAAGAAGTGTTGGAGCATTCATAGCTTCTGGAGGCAGGTTGTTCCACTGGTTAATTGTTCTCACTGTCAGGAAATTTCTCCTTAATTCTAGGTTGCTTCTCTCCTCGGTTAGTTTCCATCCATTGCTTCTTGTCCTGCCTTCGGGCGCTTTGGAGAAGAGCTTGACTCCCTCTTCTTTGTGGCAGCCCCTGAGATACTGGAACGCTGCTATCATGTCATCCCTAGTCCTTTTTTAAAAAACTAGATTAGACATATCCAATTCCTGCAACCGTTCTTTGTACGTTTTAGCCCACACAAGGCCACACAATCACCATTTGTGACTTTCCCAGCTGGCTTCTGACAAGCAAAGTTAACAGGAGGAAGGCAGATTTGCGTGACTCGCCACAATTCGTTTAACCACCGTGGCAAAAAGGTTGCAAAATTGGGCGGGAGCCACTTAACCCACAACCCCCTTGCTTCACAACAAACTTACGTTCTGAATTGCGGTGATAAGTCAAGGGCTAGGTCTCTAGGAAAAAAAATGGTTTTCAGTAAAGCGTGCGTTTATTCCTACAGGTGTGATCTTTGAAAAATAAAAAATAAAAAACCACAGAGGTCCAAAACATGGATTCAGGTTTCTTGAGGAAATCCTTCATAGCTTCCATTTCTTTTTTTAAAAAAAAAACAACACCAAAGTTTCTGATTTAATTCATCTTATGCTAAGAATAAGATGTCAGGCTTCATGGGTAAAAACCCAGATATAATGGCTCAGTCGTCACAAGAAGCCAGGGTTTCTTGTAAACAAATAAGCCAGCCACCACACTTATTAACCCTGTTTAATCTTCCTGTCCCTATTTTAATTACAGGCTAGGCTAGGGGAAGAAATCAGATTTTCCCCCTTCACTTTAAGCAAACCAGGACTGCATTCATTGGATGCACTAAATCCCAAGCCATGGTTAATAAATCCGAAGGGTTATGTTTTCACCCGCTAAGCCAAAACAGTGTGGCTTGTGTTGGAAGAATGGATTTAGTAGGATGAGTTAACTGGGCAATTTCCTGTAAGGAAACCTGATCTAAAATGAAAAGAAGAAAGATTAAAAATAAAGGAGTTAGGAGGCTAAGGGTTTAAGAGAGAACCCCCCCTCCTGTTATTCTTCTGCCTGCTTTATTTGGTTTCATCCTGATCTTGTTTTGAACACTTTGCTCTTCCAGTCTGCTGCATATTCATGTATTCAATGCATGCCGACAGAAATATATTCGTTCTTCTGGGGCGCAATGGCTCAGGAATTAAAGATGGTGTTCTTCAGGCATTTACAGAAGGACAGGAGGGTGGGTGAAAATCCCACCTCAGTGGGTACAATATTTTTCTTTTCTTTTGTTCTTGTTAGTTGCGAAGTCGTGTCCGACCCATTGCGACCCCATGGATGACGTTCCTCCAGGCCTTCCTGTCCTCCACCACCTTCTGGAGTCCATTTAGGCTCACGCCTACTGCTTCAGTGACTCCATCCAGCCATCTCATTCTCTGTCGTCCCCTTCTTCTATTGCCCTCCACCTTTCCCAGCATGAGGCTCTTCTCCAGTGAGTCCTTCCTTCTCATTAGGTGACCAAAGTATTTGAGTTTCAGCTTCAGGATCTGGCCTTCTAAAGAGCAGTCAGGGTTGATCTCCTCTAGGACTGACCGGTTTGATCGCCTTGCAGTCCAAAGCACACACAGGAGTCTTCTCCAGCACCATAGTTCAAAGACCTCCATTCTTTGGCGCTCAGCCTTTCTTATGGTCCAGCTTTCACTGCCATACATTGCAACTAGGAAGACCATAGCCCTGACTATACGCACTTTTGTTGGCAAGGTGATGTCTCTTGTCTTTACCATCTTCTTATTTTTCTTTCTTTTCTATTTTCTTTTTTTCCCCTGCCCCTTCTATTTCCCCCCCCTAGCTTCTATTAATTTTTAATAAAACAACTATTCTCTTAGCGGACAATCAATTAAATATGAGCCAAGAGCTCCATTAATGGAGGGATTCAATCAAGATCATGTGAGGTACTAACACCACTCTATAAAGCCTTAGTAAGTCCACACCTAGAATACTGCAACCAATTTTGGTCTCCACACCATAAAAAGGATGTTGAGGCTCTAGAAAAAGTGCAGAGAAGAGCAACAAAGATGATTAGGGGACTGGAGGCTAAAACATACGAAGAATGCTTACAGGAACTGGCATGGCTAGTCTAGTAAAGAGCAGGACCAGGGGAGACATGTTAGCAATCTTCCAATATTTGAGGGGCTATCACAGAGAGGAGGGGGTCCGCCTATTTTCCAAAGCACCCAAAGGCCAGACAGGGAACAATGGATGGAAACTGATCAAGGAGAGGTTCAACCTGGAAATAAGGAGAAACTTCCTGACAGTGAGAAAGAATCAACCAATGGAACAGACTGCCTTCAGATGTTGTGGGAATATTCTATTCTATTCTATTCTATTCTATTCTATTCTATTCTATTCTATTCTATTCTATTCTATTCTATTCTATTCTATTCTATTCTATTCTATTCTATTCTATTCTATTCTATTCTACTCTACTCTACTCTACTCTACTCTACTCTACTCTACTCTACTCTACTCTACTCTATTCTACTCTGTCCTTCAGATGTTGTGGGTGCTTCATCACTGGAGGCTTTCAAGAAGAGACGGGACTGTCATCTGTCAGAAATGGTGTAGGGACTCCTGCTTGGGTGGGGGGGGTTGGACTAGATGACCTACAAGGTACCTTCCAATCCTGTTATTCTATTCTATTCTATTTTAAAAAGTTGGAATACAGTTTGAAAACATTTGGATTCTAAAAGAACGTTTAAAAAGGCCTTTGGCCCTAAGAAAACAGCTGAGCTCTTAGTTCAAATCTCCTCTAAACTGATCTTACATATATGTATGTATGTATGTATGTGTGTGTGTGTGTGTGTGTGTGTGTGTATTCCCCCAACTTGAAAAGTTGCGTAATGTAAAACTGAAATTGTTTGTTCTCCCTAATTAACTGTTTCTAAAAGCAGTTTCCCCTTTCCCATCGTATAACTGTTGGAAAGCTTCTTGATGTTAACAAGGTAGCTAGTTCCTGGCTGATGTAGGATCTAGTGGCAAGCCAATTAAAATGTGCCAACGTCTCTGTGTTCCATTTTTTTTAAAAAAATACAGAGAGTAGGAGAAAAGTGGAACAACTCGTTGCTTCACTTCACAAAGGAGCAGTGAGGTTTCTGATAGCTGAGCTATATCTCTCTTTCCCCCCCCACCCCACCGTGCAGGTAGCTGAAGCATCACATCACATTATTATTATCTATTTTTTAAAAAAATCATACTTGGTAACCACGTCCTTTTATGATCTTTGGGGGGGGGAATTAGCGGCAATTGAGGAACGGTGCAAACCGCTTCCGACGGTCCTGGGCAAACCAGCCCTTTGGCAACGCCTGAAAGATGCCGTGAAGCCACAGCAGAAGACATTGTGATTTGGGATAAAATGTGAAACAGCCTCCTGACTGTGTGTGTGTCAGACGGTGGATGCAATGCTATAGAGCGTAGAAGGCCGAAAGTCTTTGGGTTTCGCATTCGAGAAGGATTTTTCAATATTTTCGTTTGGGCTGCTGAGAACTTTCCTTGCTTTCTTGACGAGAGAAGGACCGTCAAAACCTTTTGGTCACCTGCAAGGAAGAATCTCAGCCAACGAATAAATGTCCTGCCTCAGAGTGTTGTTGAAGTTCCAACAGCTTTCACTACTATAGCCTTCAACTTCCTCCTCGTATTGCCCCCAAAATAACCACCCTGGGAGGTCACTTGGGCTGAGAGTGACTATTTTGGCTGTGGTTTAATCTTCAAGCTTGTTTCAATATAAGGTAAAGGTAAAGGTTCCCCCGCACATGCGTGCTAGTTGTTTCCAACTCTAGGGGCCAGTGCTCATCTCAGTTTCAAAGCCGAAGAGCCAGCGCTTGTCCGAGGACGTCTCCGTGGTCATGTGGCCGGCATGACTAGACGCCAAAGGCGCACGGAACGCTGTTACCTTCCCACCGGAGTGGTCCCTATTTTTCTACTTGCATTTTTACGTGCTTTCGAACTGCTAGGTTGGCAGAAGCTGGGACGAGTAACAGGCGCTCACTCTGTTATGCGGCACTCGGGATTCGACCCGCCAAACTGTTTTAATATAGTTCAGTATAAAACCCCAGTGAGACCCACACCTGGAATACTGCAACCAATTCTGGTCACCATACTACAAAAAAAAGAGGTTGAGACCTTGGAAAAAGTTCAGAGAAGAGTCATTAAGATGATCCAAGGCCTGGAGACTAAAACATACAAAGAATGGCTGCGGGACTTGGGTTTGGCTAGTCTCAAGAAAAGAAGAAACAGGGGTGACATGATAGCAGTGTTCCAGTATTTGAGGGGCTGCCACCAAGAAGAGGGGGGTCACATTATTCTCCAAGCTTCTGAAGGCAGGTTGTTCCACTGGTTAATTGTTCTAACTGTCAGGAAATTTCTCCTTAGTTCTAGGTTGCTTCTCTCCTTGATGAGTTTCCATCCGTTGTTCCTTATCCTGCCTTTGGGCGCTTTGGAGAATAGCTTGACTTCATCTTCTTTGGGGCAACCCCTGAGATATTGGAAGACTGCTATCATGTCACCCCTCGTCCTTCTCTTCATTAGACTAGACCTACCCAATTCCAGCAACCGTTCCTTGTATGTTTTAGCCTCCAGTCCCCTGATCATCTTTGTTGCTCTTCTCTGCATTCTTTCTAGAATCTCAACATCTTTTTTACATCGTGGTGACCAAAACTGGATGCAGTTTTGGTCACCACGATGCACCACAAATTGCAGCAAACTGCCTCATCATGTTATAGTTTGTACAGTTACACTGTTGGAAGAATCTTATATTCTAACTCCTATTCAATGTAACAAACCCATTCTTCGCCAATAGCCGTCCGAATCTCCGTTTTAAAAACATCCCAGTGAAGGAGACCACTCGGCTGAAGCTGTTCTACTCTGAAACAGCCCCTACCAGCAAAAAATTTTCACACACACACCACACACACACACACACACACACACACAAATTTAATTCAGGTTTTTGCTTCCCTGCAAATTTGGGGCTAGTTCTGCCTTTTGTAGCAGTAGATGGCATAAATATGCAGATCTGTTTTCATATTTTCGGTAAAATGCATCCAATTCATGCCAGGACCTTGGACAGCTCCATTCCTTAATGCACTCGTCAAGGGAGAATGACGTTCTAGCACAGTGATGGCGAACCTTTTAGAGACCGAGGGGGTGCCGGGTGGGGCATGGCCTGTTGGGTGGGCGTGGCCCATTGGGTGGGTATGGCCCATTGGGTGGGCGTGGTTACAGCGGTAATGGCAGACTGGGTGGGACTAAAAAGTTCAATCAGTCAATTCCAACTTTGCGAGATCTTTGTTTCCCCCCCATGAGAGGTTGAAATTGATTGATTGATTGAACCTTTCTTTTTTCCACACACAGCGGCGGAGGCCTAAAGGTTTTATAAAACCCAGCTGATGGCCTGGGACTGGGGCGATGGTGTGCGTGCCCACAGAGAGGGCTCTGCGTGCCACCTGTGGCACCCGTGCCATAGGTTCGCCACCACGGCTCTAGCATCCTGCAGCAGACGTTGAAAAGATGGATTTAAGTGACCGAATTCATACGCTTCCCGGGCTAATGCCATGGATTTTCACGGGCTACAGAACAAGCCATGTGAGAAGTAGAACATTTTTTAAAAAAAACAACAACCCTTCCTTGCCACTGAGAAGGACTCTCTTGCCTCTGATCTAAAACACTGAGGACACATCCCGAAGATGCTTTTCCAGCAGGCAACTGGACTTCCTTTTTTTTTCTTTGAAGACGTTTCACTTCTCATCCAAGAAGCTTCTTCGGCTCTGACTGGATGGTGGGAGCTGAAGAAGCTTCTTGGATGAGAAGCGAGACATCTTCCAAGAAAAACAAGACAGTCCATTTGCCTCCTGGAAAAGCACCTTTGGGACAACCCAGACCTGGAGGACTGAGAATCCCCATAGACACCGAGGACACACCGACGTTCTCCAAACACGGCATCCTCTGGGTTTGACGTGAAATTGTTTGTGGCATGCTGTTTTTTTTTAATTAAAAAGTTTTACAATACATTTTATCTTTAACAAACCAGAAAAAGAAAAAAACCCTCCCAACCCCCTCCCCTCCCACCCTCTTCCCCCTCCCCAACCCTCCCCAACCCCTCCCTCCCTTTCCCCTCCCCCCCGCTTCCCAGAGCAAAATACAGGGTATAAAAATACAAACAATCATAATCTAACTTACGCAAAACACAGGGTATAAAAATACAAACAATCATGATCTAACTTACGCAAACAATCCTAAACTATTCAAACTATCAAACTTTAACTCATATAGGTAAATTCCAAACATACATATATATATATCATATCAATGATTATTCAAATACAAAATAATACCTTCCAATCTGATACCCAATAAAAACAATCCCAAATAAACAATCCCAAATAAATAAATAAATGCTGTTTTATGCCACCAGGTAAAAGGGAATTGTTACTGAGATCCCAGCAAATGCGGCTGGATGAATTCCCGTATCACTCGTGTGAGGATTATTTTGTTGGAATGCAATGAATTGGTGGAGCATTTTTTCTTTTTCTTTTCTTTTTTTTAGCACAGCTAGGCATTTCAAAATGTCTCAGATGCTAAACTGATCCTCTTAGAAAGTCTGTCCCTGCCAACATTGAGATATTTTCTTTGTGTGTCGGGTTGACAGTGTCTGGCGGAAATCATGACTTCCAGAGTTGACAGCAAATCGTTTCGGACACTTTCCTGAATGTGGGGGAAGTGAGTATGGAGCTTTACGCAAAGCGTAAACTTCAGAATCAGAATAGAGATGGGAAGGGACCTTGGAGGTCTTCTAGACCAACCCCCTGCTCAAGCAGGAGAGCCTATACCAGGGTTCCCTAAACAAACAGGTTTCAGCCCGCTACTGGAGCGTGGCTGGTTCAGAAGTGGACCACATGGTTAGCTGGCCAGCACATGCGTGTGCAAGCAGGTCAACTCACATGAGTGGCAGGCCAGCGAGGGCACATATGCCCACTGCTTGCAAGGGCCAGTTCCCCTCCCCCCCCAACTGGGCCGCAGAGCCATAAAGGTTGGGGACACCTGCCCTATACATTTTGAGACAAGTGGCTGTCCATTGTCTTCGTAAAAACCTCCGGTGATGAAGCCCCCACAACTTCTGAAGGCAAACCTTTCCACCTGTTGATTGTCCTCACTGTCAGGAAGTTTCTCCTTAATTCCAGGTTGCTTCTCTCCTCGATCAGTTTCCATCCGTTGCTTCTTGTCCTGCCTTCAAGGTGCTTTGGAGAAGAGGTTGACACCCCCCCCCCACCGTCCTCTTCTTTGTGGCAGCCCCTCAAATACTGGAAGACTGCCATCATGTTCTCTTTTCTCTTTTTCTTCTTTTCATTCAAGGCTTTTCCTTCAAGACTTGGCATTTAACCATTCTTGCTCTTCAGGCTATGGATTATGTCTGTGCCGACTGCAATGAGAATATTACATTGCCATTCTTTCTGTAGGAATTGTCAGGATTCCGTCTTAAATCCTTCTCAAATGAAAAGGAAAAACCCGCTAGGAGGATCAGGACATTCTCAAGAATCATATACTGAGAAAAATAATACATTTTTTTTAAAAAATAATAATAATATAACGTAGAAAGGCTTTGATATGTGAACGTAATTTAAGAAATGCAATATTCTTCATTCATTTCCCTTTCTGCCTGCAGCTTCTAAAAGTAGAGTCTTCAGATGGCATCCTGAAGAATCAAGTAGAACTGAGTTTTGTAATTAGATTAATAGCCATACCGATAGCACTTAGACTTATATACCGCTTCACAGTGCTTTGCAGCCCTCTCGTTGAAACTCAACATTAAGAAAACCAAGATCATGGCATCTGGCCCTCTCAATTCCTGGCAAATAGATGGGGAGGAAATGGAGGTAGGGACAGATTTTATTTTCCTGGGCTCCAAGATCATTGCAGATGGGGACTGTAGCCAAGAAATTAAAAGACGCTTGCTCCTCGGGAGGAAAGCCATGGCAAATCTAGACAGCACACTGAAAAGCAGAGACGTCACCCTGCCAACAAAAGTGCGTATAGTCAAGGCTATGGTTTTCCCAGTTGCAATGTATGGCAGTGAAAGTTGGACCATAAGAAAGGCTGAGCGCCAAAGAATGGAGGTCTTTGAACTATGGTGCAGATAAAGGCCAACAGAATTCAAGAGGAGCTGGACCATTTCTGCCCACGTAATGACTCTAGGCTAATGACGCATTTAACCCCACCCCACCTCAGCTCAGCCGGCTCTTCTCCTACAGCATGCCCCCCTATTATTATGAGCCCTGATGGCACTGTAGGATGACAGCACACCCCCCCCACACACAGACACAGATCTTTCTGCCCCAGCCAGAAAATCAGCAAGTCAGGTCTGTAGAAATGCAGATTTGATCATCTTTTCAGAAAGAGTAGAGCCAGGAAGCTTAGAGCTGATGGGATTAGAAAGACAAAGATCCCTAGAATCAACAACCCCTCACCCATCTAACACAGGACATAGCCATCGGCCCCAGCCACAGGAAATCAGGACATGACCTTCAGGACATAACAGGATTAACCCACCACCATAAGAATACAAAAAGAGCACACTCAGACTCCGGTCAAAGAACATGAGACAGGAAATGCAAAGCCTCACCATGCCACAGGAGCCACTCCGAACACAAAAGCCCAAGAAGGTATAAAAGCCCACTACTCCCAGAAATATGTGGTCAGCCACCCCAGAAACATGCTGCTGTCACTGACATTTCTGGCAACTAAATAAACAAGAAGCTTCTTTCTAAAGCCGTCTCCATTTTGTTTATTCCTGGCTTGGACTGGACCCGGATGAAGATTTTTTTTTCCAACAGTGCAGTGTTTAGAATGCAGCATTGCAGGCTGATTCTGTCCACAGCCAGGAGTTCGATCCTGATGGGACTCAACGTTGACTCAGCCTTGCATCCTTCTGAGGTCAGTAAGATGAGGAACCCAGATTGTTGGGGGGGGGGCAGCATGCTGACTCTGTAAACCACTTAGAGAGGGCTGTGTTGTTGTTGTTGTTAGTTGCGAAGTCGTGTCCGACCCATCGTGACCCCATGGACAATGTTCCTCCAGGCCTTCCTGTCCTCTACCATCTTCTGAAGTCCTGTTCTGTACCAGCCTGCTACTGGCCTTGCATAAAAGGCAACCCCTTTACAGACGGCAAGAGGCTGGAATACGTCTGCCAAATTTATTACAAAAACAAACAAGACACGAACCAAGATACCAGAGCTTTGAAACACTATCTGAGCGGTTGCTTTCAGCAAACCAGCCCTCCCCACACAAGTCCTTTATAAAGAGTTCAGGGCGTGGCTTCTCTCTCCCTCCTTCCGAGAAGCCCCATTGCCTTCCTCTGTTTACTCCTACTTGACTGCCTCCTGCGTCGGGCGTCCTTGAACAGGGCCAGCTGTGGGTCATCTTCATCCACGCTGTCAGGCTCACACAGCTGGGTCTCCACCAGGTGGGAGGGGCCTGGCTGGGGGCTCTGCGGAGCCTCAAAGCCATCATCAGCAAGTTCTTCAACACCCCCCTCCTCCCCCTCATCTGAGTCATCCGACCCAACTGCAGAACCCACAGGCTGACCCTGAATCACAACAAGTCCCTTTAAGCTCACACCTACTGCTTCAGTGACTCCATCCAGCCACCTCATTCTCTGTCGTCCCCTTTTTCTCTTGCCCTCAACCTTTCCCAGCATTAGGCTCTTCTCCAGATTCTGAGCAGATTCTTGTGTAAAGGCTTGAACATTAAATCTCTGAACTGCACTGTAAGGTAGGGTTTGATCCTTTTCGCCTGACCCATGCCTCTCTGAAAACGAGAAGAGTATCAGCTCTGCTATAGGATAGAAACGGAGCATATTAATTGATGTGTATCCATATTGATCTTCTAGCAGGCCTGTCTGGTCTCCCGCAGAACATGAGTCGATCCTAAACAGGATCCTCTGCCAGATTCTGTTCTAGCTCTGGAGATGTTTCTCAAGTGCAGGCAAAACTACATGTTATACTCACTCCGTGGCATGTGGTAGTTTCAAATTTTCATAAATTAAATAGAGACACGGGTGATTTGGAAAATTTATATGCTGGGAGCACAAGGCAGAGACAATATGCCAAGCAGATGTATTTGAGGATTCCTATTGTTTGTAACAGCATAAGAGGCATGCAAAGTATTTCGCTCTTCGATATAATCCCACAGGAATCATTCATCAACATACAGTTGCTATACTTTACGTATAAAAAGCGTAATGCATAATATGGTTCTGATAAATCAACGTAGAAATGCATCCTTGGACTGAAAGTTATATTCTAGAAAGGCTCAATTAATATAAAGTATGTTTTCCAGAAGTGGCATTAAAATGCTATCAAGCCTGGCAAAGCAGCTGAAGTTGTGTTTATCCTGACAGTAAAACATCCTAATTATATTAGCATATCCTGATTTATGGGACTAATAATATCAGCCACATTAAGTGCAACAAGAGACAGTTCAAGGCCTTTACTTGGATCAATCTGTCAAGATCAGGAAGGTGAGGAATTTTAGAAGACATTATGACTCCAATAATAAATATTGCCATCCGGGCTGGAGGGTTGATGTAAAACAAGGCACAGAAATTTAATCTGGAGGAAGATACAGAGTGGAATTGTAAAAAGGACAAAATTTTAGAATCAATATATGCAGTGCTTTTTTTGCAAGAAAAAAGGTGCCAGAACTCACATCTTATTAATCTTCTCTCTCTCTCCCTCTCCCTCTCTCTCTCTCTCTCTCTCTCTCTCTCTCTCTCTCTCTCTCTCTCTCTCTCTCCCTACCTACCTACCTACCTATCTTAACTTAATTTATTGTATTTAAGGCAAATGTTCATAGTAAATTCCAAACTTTTGTCCAATTCTCGTCTGGCAAATCTTCTCAACTCCTTTCTTTGCTCTTAGTATCTATGGTCAAATGTTGTCCCTCTGAGTAACCACAGATCAACATACTTTGAAGGATCGAAAAGTCTCAGAAGGGGGTCCGACAAGTTTAATGAACAAAAGTACTGGGCGTCCTTATTTTCGTTGTGCCTGTTAATATTCTGGCCTTTTTATCAGCAGGACCGTTGGTTGAGACGTAATTAATATTTTTTTTTTCATTTTTAAATTTGGGGTCACACTTTTACACTAAAAATTTAAAAAAAGATTTTCAATCCACCAACGATTTTTTTAAAAATAAATTATTTACCTTTCGTACGTAGTCAATCCATGTACACACACCCACACACGTCAGTTGGGTAACGAAAAATAACAGTTGCCGCCTGCAGTAAGCACTCTGCACGCAACCACACAATCAATCACACGCCGAGCAGTGCCACAAGCCAAGCAGCGCATGCACCATTTTAATATAATAATAATAATAATAATAATAATAATAATAATAATAATGCCCCGATGACAATGGGTATCACTGTTACACGTTTCATCTGAAATGCTGCAACCTAGCCATCGAAACTGCGCGATTATGGATGAAACGTGTAACAGCGATACCCATTGTCATCGGGGCACTGGGAACTATGTCCAAAAACTTTCCAAAATACATCAAGAAGTTGCAGCTTCCCGCAATAACTCCAGCAAAGGCACAAAAAACTGCGCTACTTGGAACATCTTACATTTTAAAGAGATACCTGGTTGATACCTAGGATGCTGGCAGCAACCCGTATCAACCATCAGCGCCAGTCAACTTGGATGTTCAGTTGACTGAGGTTCATGTCTAATGAATAAAAGTTACATAATAATAATAATAGTGATGATGATAATAATAATAATATTCAGTGCTCAAACAAGAACGAGCATGCAGCTTGACCGTACCTTTCTCAGTGGAGGAAGAACAAACGGCGCTACCATATTACCGCGATCCAGTTTTAAACGTTCGGGATTCATTTTGCTAAGCAGATTAGCAGATGGTAACGGTAATTCAACGATACACAGAGCAATTAGTTTAGGATCAAGGAGCTATCCTGGGAAGGGCGTGCTTCTTGCTAAAAGGAACAATTATGCGAACAGGTATAGATTTTGCAAGCTGTGGTCGAGATAATTTGCAAGCCGTGGTCAAAATAATCGAAAGCTAACATGCAACCTGCGCCTGAAGCAAAGTAGTAAATGAGTGGGTGGGATAACAAGACTCTGCGACTGGACAAAAGGCTTACCTGATTATTGGGGGTACCCTTGCAACACGGAAAAATGTCTATTCCCTTGAGGGAGACACGGACTCTTGAACAGAGCTCCTGTCAAAGCTTTCAAAATACAGACTTACAACAATCTGTTTAGTGACCGTTCAAAATTACAATGGCACTGGGGGGGGGAAGCAACTTATTTCCCTTTTTTTCACACTTACGACCATTTTAGCATCCCCACGGTCAAGAGGTCAAACTTTAGCCGCTCGGCCGCTGGGATGTATTTATGACGGTCGCAGCGGCCCCCCGGGGGTCACGCAATCCCCTTTGGTGACCTTTGGACAAGCAAAGTCATCGGGCAAGTTCGATTCACTTAACAACCGGATTACTAACTTATCAACTGCAGGGATTTCCCGACAACGACAAAGGTTGTAAAACGGGGCAAACCTCACTGAAATGTCTCCCCCAGCAGCAGGAATCTTGAGCGCAATTGTGGGGGTTGGGGCTGGAGGACTTCCGGTATTCCACCAGGAAAGTAGAATTAATTGCTTCGCAAAAGCAGAAGACCCTTGTGTTTGTGGCAGACCTAAAGATGCATTTTTAACCGGGCAGCTTTTTAAATTCCGAGCTCTTCCTTACGACACAGAGTAAACAGAACTCTTGGCTTCGTAATTCCGTCGCCATTGGAACGATCCACTTTATCTCGGCCTGGCCCTTGCCTTCACCAGTCAGCTAATCGAAAGCACCTCACCCACAGCCAGCTCTGTTTGTGGCATTAGCAGCATACATATTAACCTGTTGGAGAGATTCAAAGCATAATTGTGCGGCGAGGTGACTCATACATCACACACACACACACACACACACACACACCCCGGAGTGGCAGCAGCACCAGATCCAATTCGTATTAATTAGATGGCCAAGCTTTCAAAAGCGCCTTTCTGAGTAAGCCATCGGCACTGTTAATTCGCCCGTTCTCCGGCGGCCTTGTGGAGATAATCAAAAGAGATGGCTCTCTTCAATCTTTGCCCCCTTTTGCCTCCGAAAACACCTTTGCGCAGGCATTAGTTTAGAATAGCCTTGCTGAGGATTTTCCTGTTCTGCTTAATAATTCTGGACGCAAGGTTGCTGTCGAAGAGATGGCAAAACAAAAAACAAAACCCAACCCTCTAGAATCTGGGAAAGTACTTCACAACTAAAGCACAATAAAGATGAGAAAACAGTAGCAAAGCAACAATTTGTGAAACCAACTGAGATGACACACGTACCTGTTGTAGAGGAGGGTGGTAACAATCCGGGCTGTAGCCACAACCAATTCACACCTAAGGCATACTGGAAAAGCAGATTTTTTGATAGCCTTATTTAATTTTTTAATGTGTGCCAGAAAAAAAGTGACAATGAAGATTATGTTATCCTATCCTATCCTATCCTGTCCTGTCCTGTCCTGTCCTGTCCTATCCTATCCTATCCTCCAATTTCTATTCTATTCTATTCTATTCTATTCTATTCTATTCTATTCTATTCTATTCTATTCTATTCTATTCTATTCTATTCTATTCTATTCTATTCTCTACTCTAAAAAAGGTAAAAGATAACAGTTCCCCCGCACATGCGTGCTAGTCATTTCCAACTCTAGGGGCCGGTGCTCATCTCTGTTTCAAAGCCGAAGAGCCAGCGCTTGTCCTAGGACGTCTCCGTGGTCATGTGGCCGGCATGACTAGACGCCAAAGGCGCACGGAACGCTGTTACCTTCCCACCGGAGTGGTCCCTATTTTTCTACTTGCATTTTTATGTGCTTTCAAACTGCTAGGTTGGCAGAAGCTGGAACGAGTAACAGGCGCTCACTCTGCTACGCGGCACTCGGGATTCGACCCGCCAAACTGCCGACCCTCTGATCAACAAGCTCAGCATCCTAACCCACTGAGCCATCGTGTCCCTACTCTACTCTACTCTACTCTACTCTACTCTACTCTACTCTACTCTATTCTGTTATCCTATCCTGTCCTGTCCTGGCTTGCCTTGCCTTGCCTTACCTTACCTTATCTTGTGCATGAAGATGTTGAATCAAATGTATCTCTGGAGGAAGCATGTTCCATAGCACGATGGCCAGATTTCGTCTATAAATGTCATTTAATTCTCTAATAGGAAATTCAACACTGAAGTGATTGTTTTATTTTTTAATTATTTATTATTTAGCTCCGGGAGGTGCGATGAATACCAAAAAACGCTGAGTAACGAACGAATTTTTCCTATAAGGAATAATGTAGTGAGGTACAAGGCAACCGACACGGACAAGTTCTAGCTGGTGCAATTCAGTACCAAACAAATGATGAGTAGCGGGGCAAAATTTTGCATCGAAAATGGGTTGAGTAGCAAATTTGATGAATTTCAAAGCAGTTGAGCCCTAAGGCACCACTGTATATGGAATAAGAGGATGAAACATTAACTAGCCTTTATTTATGTTCCTAGGTACATGGTGGCTCAGTGGGTTAGGACGCTGAGCTTGTCAATCAGAAGGTCGGCAGTTTGGCGGGTTGAATCCCGAGTGCCGCGTAACAGAGTGAGCGCCTGTTACTCATCCCAGCTTCTGCCAACCTAGCAGTTTGAAAGCACGTAAAAATGCAAGTAGAAAAATAGGGACCACTACGGTGGGAAGGTAACAGCGTTCCGTGCGCCTCTGGCGTCTAGTTATGCCGGCCACATGACCACGGAGACGTCCTCGGACAAGCGCTGGCTCTTCGGCTTTGAAACAGAGATGAGCACCGGCCCCTAGAGTCAGAAACGACTAGCACGCATGTGCGGGGGAACCTTTACCTTTATGTTCCTGGTCAGGATCAAATCAGTTAGTCACAAAAGATTATGAATAGGAAAAAAAAGTAATATGGGTAATCCTCTCTGATAAATTTAATATGGATTAATTAACACAAAGAATATAAATCCTTCCATTCCCCAACATCCAGTCAGAGCTGAAGAAGCTTCTTGGATGAGAAGCGAAAAGTCTTCAAAGAAAAAAAAAAACACAAGAAAATTTGATTGCCTTTCGGAAAAAGCACCTTTGTGGAAACCATGACCTGGATTGATTGGAAATCTACACAGAGACACCCACACAGATATTTTGTGAGCAGGCCACCGGTTAGAATTGGTCAGCCTCACAACTGAATAAATAAAATATCTCATGCCTTAGTCTCCTGGGCTTATTATTCTGCACTCAAGTTTTTTTCCCCTGTGCTTTGAGCAACACTGTTTACTCCCGAAAGGGAATAGCTTAATGGGAGTGTATGCATGTTCTTTTTCTGTTAAGATATGTTCAGGAGTAATTGCTAGGGAAAATACACAACAGGTTTTCAGATACAGACGCTAAGAATCCCCGGGAGAAGATATCTTACAGCTAGGTGACAAAAAGTATCATAGCATTTGTTTTCTTTTTCATGCTTGGTAAAAATCATAAAGCAGGTCTAGTTGAGTTCACCCTTGTTTTTCCAGCCTAGACCCACAGAACCGTACATTGCTTTACAGTTTTTCATTTTTCCTGATCTTAAAGAATTCATTTATGATGCCTTCCTAATTTTATTTATCACCCTCAGGAGGTTTCTTGATAAAAGGTGCTTTAGAATTGCAATTATGTTATGATGTGGGTATTATATTGCAGTATCGTGTGAAAAAAACTGTAGATGTCTGTCAGAGCATGCACAGTCTTATTGCACTGAGATAACCCAGGAGTAAACACAGTAAACAGTGGTCTATATTAAATGGTGGTTTATCATACGCTATCTACCATATCGTACACCAGGAACGATATACATGCGTGTGTTAATACAGCAGTCTCCAACCCACAGCAATTACAGCAGGAAACAGAAGAGAAAACTCATCTGTGGAGCCTTCCCTTTTATACAAGGCTCCTAAAGAGACACAGACCCTGCTTGCTTTCAAAGAGCACAGACCCAGCTGGCTCTTAAAGGGACATAGACCCTGCTGAGTCATTCCCATCATTACACCATACAACTTACATCAGCTGGTTAGCTTCTAAATCATCACCTTGACAATGTCTGTTATTGAATTCTAACCTCTAGTGTGGTCAGAGCTATCAGGAGCAAAAGACCATGTAGCTATCATTTTGAATTAGCGCAAAACATAATATGGACCTCCAGTTAAATTTGCTTTTAAATTCCACTAGCTGGAAATAATGACCACTCAGGATCTGAATGATATGTGCAGCTGTGGGCAGCCTCAGACTTTGATTCAAGAGCCACACGGTAATGGCAGCCATACGCTAAGTTGCAGAATACACCCAGCATTTTGTCCAAACACGCTTTTGAACAAAATGCTTAGTTTAATTGAATCGAGGTGGGGGAGACGACTGATTTCAGGGACTGCCCCTCCCTGCAAAAACTGTCTATAGCCTCCATCAATCTCTACTGAAGTTCCCTCCCTGATGTAGGAGAGGGAGTGGAAGACCCTGGGGGGCAGAGTCAAATGAGGAATCAGCCTAGAATCTCTATGTAGTCACCAATGGCCTGAATCCAAACCCTCTTGAATTCTGTTAAAATTTATCTAGCACCCGTTTAGCGCTGTTAGTTGACTAGATCCCTGTGCCTAGGCCTGAGCAGTAAATCAGGTTAACTGGAACTCAAAGGAAGGAGACTTGACACCCCTTCTTTAAAAAGCGCTGTTCTTTTCTCATGTCTTTTGTTCTCTCACTTTTCATTGTTGTCACTTTTTTCTTTCCTGTCTCCTCCTCAGCTGACGAGGAAGCCGTTTTTCCAAACAGGACTGAGTCATCCCAGGGCGAGCTGAAGTAGATCCCTAGCATCGGCTGATTACGACAAACCCTTTTAAATTTAGATTACTTTGGAACTGGAAGGAAGAGCGATGACAGAAAAAGCGACGAAGGCTTGTGCTTTGCAGGCGAGTCGGGAATTGTTATACTGACTCAGCTGATCTGAACAGCAAACGATTTGGATTTGGGTAAGTCGTTCTGCCCAAACGAGATTGCTAGGGCGAATTGTTAATATTTGGGAATGTATTTAGCGGAAGGGCCTTCTGGTGGAACGAGAGCTCGGAAAGGCAGGAACTGTTGAAATACGACTTTTGAACACACAAACCCTGGCATAACACAGCAACTGGAGCCGAGCTTTGTAATTCTGAATATCATTTGCTCATTGTTACAGATTGTCCTCCTTTGCAACATCCCCACGGCCATGTGATCAAAATTCAGACACTCAGCAACCGACTCGTATTTATGACGGTCACCGTGTCTTCCCGGGGGGGGGGGGGTCACGTGATCCCCATTTGCGACCATCTGACAAGCAAAGTCAAGGCGGGAAGACAGATACCCTTAACAACTGGGTTCCTAACTTAGCAACTGCAATGATTCGCTTCATACGTGCGGCGAGGAAATGGGGCAAAACTCACCCAACCACTTCTGTCTCTCACTTAGCGACAGAAATTCTGGTCCCAGGGCTGGCTGTAAGTTGAGGACTACACGTAGGCAAACGTTCCTTGGACATTTGCATTTCAACTTTGACAAGAAGGTCAAGATCTGTTGAATCTACTTCCCAGCCTAGACTTTCTGGGTAGGAAAACAGAAGGAGAATGAACAGGAAGTTAAAATCAAGATCAAGTGAGGTACTAATACCACTTTACAATGCTTTGGTAAGGCCACACCTGGAATACTGCATCCAGTTTTGGTCACCACGATGTAAAAAAGACGTCGAGACTCTAGAAAGGGTACAGAGAGGAGCAACAAAGATGATTGGGGGACTGGAGGCTAAAACATATAGGGAACGGTTGCTGGAATTGGGGATGTGTAGTTTAATGAAGAGAAGGGCGAGGGGGGACAGGATAGCTGATGTTCCAATATCTCAGGGGCTGCCCCAAAGAAGAGGGAGTCAAGCTATTCTCCAAAGCACCTGAAGGCAGGAGAAGAAGCAACGGATGGAAACTAGTCAAGGAGAGAAGCAACCTAGAACTAAGGAGAAACTTCCTGACAGTGAGGACAATTAACCAGTGGAACAACTGCCTCCAGAGGTGGTGAATGCTCCAACACTGGAGGTTTTTAAGAAGAGACTGGACAGCTATTTGCCTGAAATGATATAGGGTTTCCTGCCTGAGCAGGGGGTTGGACTAGATGACCTCCAAGGTCCCTTCCAACTTCTTCTTCTTCTTCTTCTTCTTCTTCTTCTTCTTCTTCTTCTTCTTCTTCTTCTTCTTCTTCTTCTTCTTCTTCTTCTTCTTCTTCTTCTTCTTCTTCTTCTTCTTATTATTATTATTATTATTATTATCATTATTATTATTATTATTATTATTATTATTATTATTATTATTATTATTATTATTATTATTATTATTTCATCCGTATCAGGGATAAAATGTGGATTTTTTTTTTTAAAGCTGCCTGGGATGCTTTTTAACGCCCGAACAAAAGCCACAAGTTTGAATGAAGTTTTTTTCCTTTCTACTGCCGTGTTTCTTTCATTGTACTTAAACCACGTGTAGCAAATCTTCCCAAACCTTTCCAGATTTGCCACTCGAAGGGAAATGGAGGACCTGGGAAATGTACAGCGCATGCGCAAAATGGACGCGCACACATGTGCAAACGGGCCACTAGCACCCGTACACACGGAAAGACGGGCCGCGAGTGCTTGTGTGATGCCGGCGGTGGCGCTAGTGCCCCACACAGGTGCAAAGAAGGCCACTAGCACCTACGCGGCGGCACTGACGCGAGCAGGGAGGGTGTGTGCACAAACTCGCCAGACATTCCCACGGACCGGTACTGGGGCACGGCCCACAGTTTGGGGACCCCCGATATATCGGCAGCAGATTTGACGGTTCAGCCGTATTGGCCACATTTCCCGTGGCTCGATTATCTCTCTGCCAGAATGTGCCACTTAATTCATAGTAAAACATCTATTTTACAGGTCTTCTCCAATGACAGCGTCTCTCAACACTTGTGGGTTGTTGTTGTGTTTTTTTTTTTGCCTGAAATTGCAAATCGGTGAGGACATTTGTTGCTAAGGGTTTGTTTTGTTTTTTTTAAGTCTGGAGAACAAAAGGAACCGTTCTTTGTCTCCGTAATTATTCCGCTGGCTCCTTGTTTCATATTCTTCCGACTTCCGTCGAATGAAAGAGGTGATGAAGGGATGAGTAACAGGGTAGGATTTTCAAGGGGTTTTTTTTCCAGATCTTTATCGCAACCTCCCCGTTCCTAAAAGAAATTGAAGTGAATCTCAGGAAAAGGGGAACAAGCGGATTTGGGCTTCCTTCCTTCTATTTGGGCAAATAGATGGGGAAGAAATGGAGGTAGTGACAGATTTTATTTTCCTGGGCTCCAAGATCACTGCAGATGGGGACTGTAGCCAAGAAATTAAAAGACGCTTGCTCCTCGGGAGGAAAGCCATGGCAAATCTAGACAGCACACTAAAAAGCAGAAACATCACCCTGCCAACAAAAGTGTGTATAGTCACGGCTATGGTCTTCCCAGTTGCAATGTGTGGCTGTGAAAGTTGGTCCATAAGAAAGGCTGAGCGCCAAAGAATTGAGGCCTTTGAACTCTGGTGCTGGAGAAGACTCCTGCGAGTCCCTTGGACTGCAAGGCGATCAAACCGGTCAGTCCTAGAGGAGATCAACCCTGACTGCTCTTTAGAAGGCCAGATCCTGAAGCTAAAACTCAAATACTTTGGCCACCTAAGGAGAAGGAAAGACTCACTGGAGAAGAGCCTAATGCTGGGAAAGGTTGAGGGCAAGAGAAGAAGGGGACGACAGAGAATGAGGTGGCTGGATGGAGTCACTGAAGCAGTAGGCGTGAGCTTAAATCATCTCCAGAAGATGGTAGAGGACAGGAAGGTCTGGAGGAACGTTGTCCATGGGGTCGCGATGGGTCGGACACAACTTCGCAACTAACAACGACAACCAGCAGTGTCAACCGCTCAGACCTGACCAGGACTGTGGATGCAGCCATTAAAACCTTCCTCCATTTCTGCTTGGGAAATTGTAAGGCAAGAGGCCGTGAATCTTTAAATGGATGCACAGCAATTCCAAGATCTCTGCTGGAACCTGTACAAGAAATTGCTCTCCGATCCCATACGTCGAATTTTTTCTCCCCGCTGATAGAATATTTGTAACTCAGGGTTGAAATGAGGAGTCCTTGGCGCTCTCTGACTTTGCACGTTTTCTTGCAGATGTTTCATGACCTAACTAGGTAACATCTTCAGTGCTAGAAGGGAGTGGGATTTGTGGAATGATGGAGGAGGAGGAGGAGGAGGAGAAGGAGTGTGGGGTCCTTGATGCTCTCGGAGCTTGCTGGTTTTCCTGCAGACATCTCATCACCAAACTAGGTAACATCTTCAGTGCTAGAAGGGAGTGGGATTTGTGGAATGATGGAAGAGGAGGAGGAGGAGGAGGAGGAGGAGGAGGAGTAGTGTGGGGTCCTTGATGCTCTCAGAGTTTGCTGGTTTTCCTGCAGACATCTCATCACCAAACTAGGTAACATCTTCAGTGCTAGAAGGGAGTGGGGTTTGTGGAATGATGGAGGAGGAGGAGGAGGAGGAGGAGGAGTAGTGTGGGGTCCTTGATGCTCTCAGAGCTTGCTGGTTTTCCTGCAGACATCTCATCACCAAACTAGGTAACATCTTCAGTGCTAGAAGGGAGTGGGGTTTGTGGAATGATGGAGGAGGAGGAGGAGGAGGAGGAGGAGTGTGGGGGTCCTTGATGCTCTCAGAGCTTGCTGGTTTTCCTGCAGACATCTCATCACCAAACTAGGTAACATCTTCAGTGCTAGAAGGGAGTGGGGTTTGTGGAATGATGGAGGAGGAGGAGGAGGAGGAGGAGGAGGAGGAGTGTGGGGTCCTTGATGCTCTCAGAGCTTGCTGGTTTTCCTGCAGACATCTCATCACCAAACTAGGTAACATCATCAGTGCTACTAAGGGAATAGGGTTTCCTCTTATTTGTTCATACTATGGCTTGCCCTATTGTTGGTGGGAGCAGTCTTAGTGTTCCTTGATTAGGCTATGGTTTACTGTTAGTTTGTCCATCAGCACTGCTAGTTCCCTGAATTGAGAATTGTTTACTTCTTTGCTTCTTTTCCCCCATCATTAATATTCAGTGACTGAGTCTGCTTTTCTGCCTTACGGTAGCAACAATGGGTCAGAGAGCAGAGACAGGATTGCCAGCGTAGCCTTCAGAAAACCAGTGAATGCATGTGTGTGTGTGTGTGTGTGTGTGTGTGTATTATATATACATATACATATACAAGGGACACAGTAGCTCAGTGGGTTAGGATGCTGAGCTTGTTGATCAGAAGGTCGGCAGTTTGGCGGGTCGAATCCCGAGTGCCGCGTAGCAGAGTGAGCGCCTGTTACTCATCCCAGCTTCTGCCAACCTAGCAGTTCGAAAGCACGTAAAAATGCAAGTAGAAAAATAGGGACCACTCCGGTGGGAAGGTAACAGTGTTCCGTGCGCCTTTGGCATCTAGTCCTGCCGGCCACATGACCACGGAAACGTCCTCGGACAAGCGCTGGCTCTTGGGCTTTGAAACGGAGATGAGCACCGGCCCCTAGAGTCGGAAACGACTAGCACGCATGTGCGGGGGAACCTTTACCTTTACCTATATATACACATATACATATATACATACAGATAGATATAGATATAGATACACACACACACACACACACACACACACACACACACTGGTTTCCTGAAGGCAACACTGGCAATCCTGCTACATACAAATGATACGTATATGTATATATGTATATGCGCATCATGTATTATGCTGGGGAAAAAGCTGGGTGTTACAGGTTTGTTCTGCTGGAGAGGAGAATCTCAGAACAGATGCAACAAAAGCAGTACTCACAACAGGGAGTAGCAATGGAGCTGCGCATACGCACGTGCGCTGCCACTTACACACACACCCCTTTCCCCCCAAGCCGTGCTGGCCTGCCAAGGTAGTAAGGTTGGGGACCACAGCACTAGGACGCCAAGATCCCTACTCTGTACCTGTGCCATTGTTGTTTTTCTTGCCTAAGTTTAAAACCTTACTTTTAGCTATGTTGCCTTTCAAAGAGACTGAAGGCAGAGTCTCTTTGAAATGATAATTTTTGGGAGCTATACTCCGCCTTCGAGCCAGCTAATGGGCTATTTATGAGGCAATCTGTCAACTAACCCGTCACCAGCTTTCTTCTGTTACCTTCTTGCCCACCCTAAATTTTTCCCGGAAAATTTCTAGCTTGGCCCTGCTTTGCACAGTCACCCTGTCCTCGTTATATCTTTTTCCTTCTCCCGTGGAAGAGTCGAAAACCTCTTTCAAGTAGGTGTAAATGCATTTTAGTCTTTCTTCTTAGCATTTAGTGTTGTGATGATGGCACTTCAAAACTGACAATTGAGATTGCAGCCAAGCCTCAAGCAAAGAGTGGACTACGGAAGTTAACAGTTAACGTGTAGTTAGAGGAAACTCTCTGTAATTTGAGTCCATCAGTTAAGTCTAGCAATTTACGGGAGGCTATTATTGCCAGCTATAAATTCCCACGAATTACTGCTCATTTAGAAATCAAAAGAATGAGGTGTTTTTATATGCTTTATGTTTATTCACTCTTGGGTAAATCAATCCAGGCTTGTAAGCTTCGCTTCTTTCTCAGAGAAATTAAAATAGATGTGTAAATTTTGTGCTGAACTCAGATTCGCTGATGTACTAATCCTTTTATTGTCAAAATTTGTTTGTTTTCTCTTCTTGTCAGAACTGCGTAGTGAAATGAATTGCCAGGAAATTCTCGATAGACAAAATAAGATACTCTTTGACAACAGATCAGTTCAGTTCACGTCATCTATTATCACAAGGTGCAATGAGGGCTATTGGCGTAAGGGTAACCTGAACAACGTTTACAGCTTGGGAAGCCATTGAGGGGAAATGAGGAAGTTTACTTATTTTTTCTTTAATCTTTTTTTTCCTCTTTAACGATCATGTAATCCATGGCATCAGGGTGGAGCCTGAACAACTGAACAGAGCTTGAGCATTTGCTGGCCAGATTCCCTTTCTGATGCCTACACAGAGTTCACAGCAGACAATACCTCATTGTGCCCAGAGAGAGAAATATCTGCTGCTAGCTAGGATTGAACTCACCGACTCCTGGTTTAATCTTCTTTATTATTTCAAAAATCAACAAAAATCTGAACAATTTCCTTTCTGGCATTTGTTCTCCTTTATACTGCCAGCTCCACTCCATGCAGACAAAATTCTGGAGATATATTTCCCTACTCCAGGAGAGATAGAAAGCAGTTAGCTGGTGAAACTACTATCCAGAGCAAACAAACAGCCAGCAGCAACTGGCTGTATTCCCAACTCCAGGCAAAAATAGCAATTTGAATGTATATATTTCCCTCTCAAGGAACTTTGGAAACATACCACCGCTTGCAAGTGGAACGGTTGCAAGCGAACAGAGCTGTCTCGGACTGAATGGGATAAGTTGGTGTGGCTGTTGTTCCCCCGCCTTTTCCCCCCCCAGGTCGGAGGCTGAATCTGCTGAGGAAGAGGAGCTGGAACTGGATCCCACAGAGATTGAGGGGGAGGCATCGTTGGCTTCAGAGAAATATAGGGAGGAGAAGGCCGAAGTAGGCCAAGGCCTTTCAGGATTGGGATGGCTCGAAGGCAGTGAGGAACAGGGCCAGGATGAACATGAGTGACAGGCGATGAGCAAGGACCAACCCCTCCAGACCCTCAAGCACAGAGAGTGGAGAGAAGGAGGGAACAAGGCAGGCAGGCCCGACTACTCGGGAGGAGAGCGCCCCACCGCTGTACACAAGGCACATCTGGGGACTGAGACTTAAGGAGACGCTGTGGGGAGGGGCATTTGTCAGGAACAAACGCTGAATTATTGGAGGTTTGTGTGCCGTTGCCGACGTTGGAAACAACTCTCTGATCTGATCTGGTCACCACAATGTAAAAAAAGATGCTGAGACTCTGGAAAGAGGGCAGAGAAGAGCAACAAAGATGATGAGGGGGCTGGAAGCTCAAACATACAAGGAACGGTTGCTGGAATTGGGCAGGTCTAATCTAATGAAGAGAAGGACGAGGGGAGACATGATAGCAGCGTTCCAATATATCAGGGGCTGCCCCAAAGAAGAGGGAGTCAAGCTATTCTCCAAAGCGCCTGAAGGCAGGACAAGAAGCAACTAATGAAGGAGAGAAGCAACCTAGAACTAAGGAGAAACTTCCTGACAGTTAGAACAATTAACCAGTGGAACTACTCGTCTCCAGAAGCTGTGAATGCTGCAACAATGGAAGTTTTTAAGAAGAGACTGGACAGACATTTGAAATGGTATAGGGTTTCCTGTCTGAGCAGGGGGTTGGACTAGATGACCTTCAAGGTCCCTTCCAACTCTATTATTATTATTATTATTATTATTATTATTATTATTATTATTATTATTATTATTATTATTAGTAGTAGTAGTAGTAGTAGTAGTAGTAGTAGAAGTATCTCCTGTTCTATGTTGTGATTTCTACTTGTAAACTCTTAAACTCTGTCCATTGGACTGGCTGACAACCTTGATTTGGTGTTCCAAACCTTTGATTTTTTAAAATATGTTTGATTGATTTTTAACATAGACCTTAATATTTGGTAAACAGCGTGTTGTCTGGGTTGGTGTTTAAAAACCAATCAATAACAATTCGTTTCTATAATTCTGTAGTTCACATAATAGCTTTACTTGATTTCCTCTTCTTCCAATAATATTCTCTTTTGCCAACCTTAAATTAATACAGTTCTTATTTAAATAAATGACAATGAAATATGGACATTTCTCTCCCGTTTCTGCAAACAATAACCACGTCGATACAAAACTGCTTTCCATTGATCATCTTAATTGCCTCATCATAAATCCTGTTTACAAAATTCTTATTTAAATTTGTTTTCAGGTTGAATTTTGGCTTCTCTTCTGAAACTACTCAGGCAGGCTTGTTTTTCCACAGACTCATTAGATTTGGATGTAATGTTCCTTTCCTTGTTATCTGCTTGGCCTTGAGTAAATTGCTGTTCTAATCTAGCCACCATGTCGAAAACCTGAAAAGGACTGCTTGTTCCATACAAACACTTTTCCTGCCTGAGAGAGTGAAAAACTTTTGAAACAACTTGCAGCCAGATCCTGCTGAAGGTGTGTGTGTGTGTGTTGTTACTTGTTCGGGGACTTGCCAGAAACGTGGGAGCATTTGGGGAACATTTGGAGCAATAAAGGGGCAGTTTGAACTGCCAGCTGACTGTTGTTGAAAGAAAAGTCTTCATTGCAGTTCAGTCCAAGCCGGGAATAAACAACATGGTGACTGCTTTAGGAAGAAGATTGCAGATTATTGAAGAGGAGAGCCAGACAGGAAGATGGTTGTGGAAGAAAAATAGAGAGAGAGCACATGTAGGGAGTGGGTTTTTATACCCTCTGGAGCCTTTTCTTTGGAGTTGTTCCTGGGGCATGAACTTTGACCGGAGTCTGAGTGTGCCTTTCTGGTATTCTGATGGTGCTGGGTTAATCCTATTGTGTCCCAAAGGTCAAATCCTGCTTTCCTGGGGCTGTGGCTGATGACTCTTAGATTTTTGGTGTGTGGGGTTGTTGATTCTAGGGATCTTTCTTCCTAATCCCATTTTCCTGACTCCAGTCTTTCTGACAAGATTATCACATCTGTAATTCTAAAGACTTGGTTCCTGTCTGGGACAGAGAGACTTGGGGGTGGAGTTGGTTTCTGCTTTTAAAATCCTGCCTTTTAAATATTTCCGAAAATATTTCTTTCTCGGGGGGGGAATGACTTCCTACACTGCGTTGCCTCTGCGCCGTGCCTTGGGTCATCACAGTGGCCAACTCACCGCAGGCAGCTTGCCACGGCCAGCTTGCTGAGAGATAATTCAACAATTCAATTATTTTAATTTCTGCCGTCCACATTTCATTTTGTCCCTCCTTTTAAAAATTATTCTATCCCACCATTTCTTTGGTATTAACGTAGCTCTTGTCCTGCGGTGGTTGTGTCAAGTTGTCCTGCAGCGAGTTGACTGTGGCAACGTGGCTGTGCGGAGTTGGTTGCGCTAAGTTGTCCAACACCCGTCTCGGGTGACCTCTCCTCCTCTAGACTAACTTGCTACTCTGCCCAGGTCACCAACCTTACTCGTGGTACCATAATGCTACCCCTGCATGCAGTGGTGGGATTCAGCCGGTTCGCACCAGTTCGGCAGAACCGGAAGCTAATTTTTTGTTGACCAGGCCCAGAACGGATGAGGCCTCCCCCGCCTAGAATGGCCCACCGGAGGTGCATGGATACCACTTCCGGAATTCGTTCTAGGCTTCGGAGGCCCAGGCCCGCATCCAATAAGAGAACCGGTTGTTCAGGTATTTGAATCCCACCACTGCCGTTGCTGCGTCCCAAGGTCATGTGATCCCCTTTTGCGACCTTGTGACAAGAAAAGACAACGAAGAAACCAGGTTCACTTAACAGCTGGGTTACGAACTTGCCAACTGCAGCGATTCACTTAACAGCTCTGGCAAGAAAGCTCATAAAATGGGGCAGAACTCACTTGAACAACTGTCTCGCTTAGCAACAGAAATTTTGGGCTCAGTCGTGGTCGTTAAGTTGAGGACCACCTGTATTGTACCCAAGGAATTTGTGCAGTTATTTTGTGACTCCAGTCATACACAACGTTTTCCCAAAAGCTGGGATTTACTGACCTGTGCGTTTTCTCTGCTTTTCCTTTGAGAAGCTTACAAAGCAATGATTTATTTATTTATTTTTTTGTCTCTTTGTGCGCTTGTCGGTTTTTGTTCCCGATCTTCACTTTGGGTGAGTTTTATTTTAACAACAAAAAGAAAAGAAAAAAAAAGAATCCAAGGCTTATTGAATTTCAGTCTTTTTACTTTTTTGCAAATGGATGATATTAAAACAGTCTCTCCTCTTACAATCCTGTCTCAGTACATTTTTTAAAACTTACATCTCAACGGGTGAACTTAATTAAAGAAATAGGATGTGCAGAAATTGATTCAAGTGTCTTTGATTCGGGTTTTACTGTTCCCCCAAGTATTGAACAGTGTCTTCTTATAATATAGACAGATGCTCTAATAACTGACCTCCGTATAATTCACGTTCGGCTCGCAAGGTTACAACTACAACGTGAACGAACGTCTGGATAAAAGCTATCTGATATAATATTAACTTGCATTAATATAAGAGAGCCCAGAAGCTTTGAAAACAACATCTATATATTTTTTTTAGAGATAAAAGACTCTTTGAGGAATATCATCCAGCCACATGATTCTATAGGAATTACATTAATGTACAATTTATATAACCTTTTCCCCCAATTAGGGCCTCTCTCTCTCTTTTGCTTTCCAGACAGATCCTAAAAACAAGTGAGTTCAGCTAGTCATATTTGCAGAGATAATTCCCTCGGCGTATCAACTGGGGGGGAGGGCTATTTGATGGCACCAATATAATTTCTAGCTTTTTAAGATGCTAGGTAAAGGTAAAGGTAAAGGCAAAGGTTCCCCCGCACATGCGTGCTAGTTGTTTCCGACTCTAGGGTCCGGTGCTCATCTCCGTTTCAAAGCCGAAGAGCCAGCGCTTGTCCGAGGACGTCTCCGTGGTCATGTGGCCGGCATGACTAGACGCCAAAGGCGCACGGAACGCTGTTACCTTCCCACCGTCGTGGTCCCTGTTTTTCTACTTGCATTTTTACGTGCTTTCCAACTGCTAGGTTGGCAGAAGCTGGGACCAGTAACAGGTGCTCACTCTGTTACGCGGCACTCGGGATTCAACCCGCCAAACTGCCAACCTTCTGATCGACAAGCTCAGCGTCCTAACCCACTGAGCCACCACATCCCTTTTTAAGATGCTAATATATATTTTAGTGAATACCCCAAAGTTGATGTATATTGAGAGATGGATGTTACAGATGTATGAAAACATTAGAAATATGCTAGGGCCATGGTGCCACGCTACCAAGGATAATGAAGGCAGATCTTCTTGAATATTATATCCACATATTTTATTCTGCACAAGCAGAGGGGAAAATTTACAATACACCAAAGCTACGCTTCGAGGGATGGTGATGCTGAATTCCTGCCCTGTTTGAAGCATCCATTTCAATTCAGATATCAAAGAGATGGGTTTTTTTTTCCAAATTAGAAATGAATGGATGGCATATCTTCAGTCTTTTTCCATCGCTGCCCGGTTCAAAATTTTAGGGCGAAGTTTGACATCAAAGGAGGGGCAAAAGTGAAATAATTTTTATACAGGGTCAAGCTACTGGATTTTACTTTTTTTTTTCTTAGAGAAGTGCTAAAGGAAGAGGCAGGGGAGAACAGCTTAAAAGGTATATCAGCACTCAGCATCAATATTATATTTCTAAGAAGGCAAGCAGCTCCTACGGGGTTGGGGAAGATTTGCTGATTGCACATCTGACCCGAATGATCCGCCTGCTTTACTCCATCAATCTTCCTGACTTACGAGCTTGGCTGCCGTTGGCTTGATCAACAGATATAGGTTTCCATTCATTCCCCGGTCCATCTTTGTACTAGCTGTGAAATATCACGAACCAGACACCTTGGCCAACCGGAGGAAGACTGAAGACTTTGATGATTATCAAGATGTACAGCCGGCTGGTGTGAGCAGCTGCACTATCTCAAGCTTGCAGGAATTCAATTTTTTTCCACCCCCCCTCGCCTCGTTTCCGTAAAACATCCCAGATTTATAAGGTCTACACTAACTTCCTATTATTTCTGACGCTGGTTTTTTCGCTGCTCCCCCAAAAGATGTGAGTGTGTAAATGTCTATGGAAATTCTCAGTCATCCAGGTCGTAGTTTCCCCAAAGGTGCTTTTTTTCAGGAGGAAACAGGACTTCCTTGTTTTTCTTTGAAGACGTTTCGCTTCTCATCCAAGAAGCTTCTTCAGCTCCGACTGGATGATGGGGAGTGGAAGGATTTATACTCCTTGCAGAGAGCTAGTCATTTGCATCCTTTTTAAGAGTTGTTGAGGCCACTTGGAGGTTTACCTGTGTCCTCAGGGTCACCTGAGTGGCGCAAATGGGTGTTCCTTTCAGCAATTCCAAGAAGACTCCACACCCGTTTTCACTATTCTGGCATCTAAACAAACTCAACATCAGAGATGCAACAAGGTTAAATCTCTTCTTCCAAATCCTTTCAGCTTCTGTGCAATCAGATTTATAGGATAATATGTAACGGGGTCCTCCAGTTAATGCCGATTGCCACTGAGGAATTATATATATATAAAGCACGGGAGTCATGGAACATGACCTACATCAAAATAATCATAATCATAATCATAGAGTTGGAAGGGACCTTGGAGGTCTTCTGGTCCAAACCCCTGCTCAGGCAGGAAACCCTGTATCATTTCAGACAAATGGCTGTCCAGTCTCTTCTTAAAAACTTCCCGTGTTGGAGCATCCACAGCTTCTGGAGGCAGGCTGTTCCACTGGTTAATTGCTCTCACTGTCAGGAAATTTCTCCTTACTTCTAGGTGTGGAGAGAGAATGAGTACAGAGAAGAGCAACAAAGATGACTGATGAAACACATCAGTGTAAATAAAGGTAAAGGTAAAGGTTCCCCCACACATGCGTGCTAGTTGTTTCCGACCCTGGGGGCCGGTGCTCATCTCCGTTTCAAAGCCAAAGACCAGCGCGTGTCCGAGGACGTCTCTGTGGTCATGTGGCCAGCATGACCAGACGCCAAAGGCGCATGAAACGCTGTTACCTTCCCACCGTAGTGGTCCCTATTTTTCTACTTTCATTTTTACGTGCTTTCGAACTGCTAGGTTGGCAGAAGCTGGGACGCTCACTCTGTTTACGCGGCACTCGGGATTCAACCCGCCAAACTGCTGACCTTCTGATCGACATGCTCAGTGTCCTAACCCACTGAGCCACTGCGTCCCTGTTTCAGTGTAAATAGGACATGCTAATATCTGTTATACCAGCAGAACTCTGTTGATCTAGCAGCCAAAATCAGGATTGTAAAGAACAAAAATCATGTAGCTGGAAACAATTCCACTTTTGAACAAATCCATCCGTCATTTAAAATGAGATTCCTAAAACCACTCAGGTCTTAAATTACTTAAATACACAACTAGCTGTTTGCAGATGAAAACAGACAGGCATTTCTCTTTTGTTCTGATTGTCTTGTGTGGTTATAGGCTTCCTCATTTTATTTTAATTAATGTTGTCTGTTCTCATTGATAAGCCAACTATTTTGCAATTTCATTTCATTTTATTTAAATAAACATGATTTACTGACTCTAATTTCCCCTTTTATCTATTTTGAAATTTCGCCTTTATGGAGGGACACGCGTTAGAAAAGAAGATACATTTTGATATTATATATTTATTAAAGGTTTGTGCTGCCCATCTCCCTTACATGGCTTGCAAGTTATAAAACAAATAAAATATTAAAATATTAAAGGATTGAAATCACACAGATTAAAATATTATAAAAAGGATATCATTTAAGGATTTTTCATTTTATTTAAATATCGTTCTTTGTACAGCTGGACGTTTTTCAAAATACAGTGCCTCAGAAAAGCCTCAAAGAAATGGCTTTGCCTTTATGCAGCAACTTTATTCTGGACCAGGAAAAACATCTCACGGGGAAAACCAATTAAATTGTGAAATGGAAGAAATGGGAAATTACACCATGGAATATTCCAAAAAAAAATTCAAACTTCACATCTTCGTTGAGAACTTCCCGAGAATTCTTGGCAATATTCTACTTTATTCATGTGAAAATGGAATCAATTTTTTTCAAAACGACACACTACTTCTGTCAGCAGATTGTAGAAAAATAACCATCATGGTTTTCTTTCTTTGCGGCTCTCCTGCAAAGCTACAGAGAATGTCTATGCAGTAACGATAATATTCTTAAAATAATGCCCTGGTGTTAATTCTTCACACTCTTAACCAGAAGGTATTACCTTCTAAATATTCTGCTATGGGGCAAAGAATTTAAGTCCAAGGGCTACTCTCCAGGGGATTCGTCCCTATTTCACCTTTGCAACAGGAAATGTTGAAATTGTTGTTGTTGTTAGCTGCAAACTCGTGTCCGACCCATCATGACCCTATGGACAATGTTCCTCCAGGACTTCCTGTCCTCTACCATCTTCTGGAGTCCATTTAAGCTCATGCCTACTGCTTCAGTGACTCCATCCAGCCACCTCATTCTCTGTTGTCCCCTTCTTCTCTTGCCCTCAACCTTTCCCAGCATTAGGCTCTTCTCCAGTGAGTCCTTCTTTCTCATTAGGTGGCCAAAGTGAGTTTTAGCTTCAGGATCTGGCCTTCTAAAGAGCAGTCAGGGTTGATCTCCTCTAGGACTGACCAGTTTGATCACCTTGTAGTCCAAGGGACTCGCAGGAGTCTTCTCCAGCACCACAGTCCAAAGGCCTCCATTCTTTGGCCCTCAGCCTTTTTTATGGTCCAACTTTCACTGCCATACATTGCAACTGGGAAGACCAGGGCCTTGACTATACACACTTTTGTTGACAGGGTGATGTTGAAATGAAAACCTTTATTTTGCTAATAACTGGATCTGCCTAAAGGTATCATCGGGAGAGTCTATGGATATGACTACTGCCTGGTATGTCAGCAATTAATATGAGATTGCATTCTGCCCTACATGCTTGTTTTGGTGCGTGAATTCATCCACAATTTTGTTGATGCACGAAAAGTAGGTTTTATGTATGTGTGCCTGCACGAAAACCCTGTCCGTCTATCCTGCATGGCTTTCCTAATCCAGAAATTATTTTCTTCCATTTCCCTGTTCTGAGCAAGATGGATTATTTAATTCACAACCCTCAAACGTTATTGGGTGATATTCTTAGGGGGAATGAGACTTTTGCTCAATTCTCAGCATCTTTCTCCCCCACCCCTCCCCTCTCTAGCCCTGTGCGGATCAGAATGAAATTCTCATTTGCAAGGTGACAAATGCAGAACAATTTCGCTTCTTTGATGGTTTTTTATTCCAGGCACTGCAAATACTCAATTTCTGTCACCATTGCCCTCTCCCACCAATATAAAACCAGAAAGTGTGACAGGTGCTATTCCCCACTGGGGAGAATAATAAGCACCACCTTTCAATCATTTTAATTGTTTTTTTAATTTTTGTATTGATGTTTTAAACACCTTGTAAACCGCCCTGAGTCCTACGGGAAAAGGGCGGTATATAAATCTAATTAAATCTAAAATAACACAACACCCTCAACAACAAAGCCATTTGTGGCAAGGCAACGCGCCGGCGGAGAGCTTTTATACCCAACCGTCCTCCCACCCCTCCCCCCTGAGATCAACGCGCACTCCTATTGGGAAGCCTGTCTGAGTGACGGCGGAGCGGTTCAATCAAGCTCTTTTATGACGTAGCTCTCGCGCTGTGGGAGAAGCTTTGGCGTTTTCCTCTTGATTTTTCCCGCACTTTTAGCGGCGGCGGCGGCGGCGGCGGCGGTAGGTTTCTGAGGCGTGGCGGGAAGAGGCAAATTCAGCCCCTTTTCGATCCTGGCGGGGCCTTTCGGGGAGCGTCGCCTGGCTTTGCGCGGTCGGCTTTGCCGCCCAGGTGGCCGTCGCCATCGCCCAAGTATAGCGGTGAGGAAACTATGGCAACTTTGCCACCTGTGGACTTCAACTCCCAGGATTCCTTGAGCCGCTGTGGCTTAGCCTGGCTGGCTGAGGGATTCTGGGAGTTGAAGTCCACAAGTCGTAAAGTGGCCTCAGTTTTCCTGCCTCGGCCTCGCAGCCTTTCTGCTTCCATCCTCCAAATCTCTCGGGGTGATGGAGGGAGGAAGGCCTGGCTTGGGGCTGCCCTAACCTCCAATCTCCTCCTCCTCCTCGACCCTTCCTAGAAAGGCCTACGAGCCAGGCGCTGGTATTGGTTATGTATTCAAGATGGACTGTGATTATATGTTATTTATATGTAAGGGTGTAGGTTTATACATAGGTTGTACTTAGCATGTTTAAATGTGTGTTATGTATGTTTACACTTTGAGAGCAAGCAACTCAATTTCATTTTTAATGTGTGCCAATGTGCCCACGGTAAAAAAAAAGACAAAGGTCTATCTATCTATGTATCTATCTATCTATCTGTCTGTCTGTCTGTCTGTCTGTCTATCTATCTATCTATCTATCTCATCAATCATATCGCTATAATATCTCTATGGTATCTCTATCATATCTCCATCATCTATCATATCTCTATCTACATCTATCTATAATCAATCATATCTCTACCTATAATATCTATCATATCTCTACATCTATCTATAATCAATCATATCTCTACCTATAATATCTATCATATCTCTATCTACATCTATAATCAATCATATCTCTATAATATCTATCATATCTCTATCATATCTCTATCTACATCTATAATCAATCATATCTCTACCTATAATATCTATCATATCTATCTACATCTATCTATAATCAATCATATCTCTATAATATCTATCATATCTCTATCATATCTCTATCTACATCTATCTATAATCAATCATATCTCTACCTATAATATCTATCATATCTATCTACATCTATCTATAATCAATCATATCTCTATCTATAATATCTATCATATCTCTATCATATCTCTATCTACATCTATCTATAATCAATCATATCTCTACCTATAATATATATCATATCTATCTACATCTATCTATAATCAATCATATCTCTACCTATAATATCTATCATATCTCTACATCTATCTATAATCAATCATATCTCTACCTATAATATCTATCATATCTCTATCTACATCTATAATCAATCATATCTCTATAATATCTATCATATCTCTATCATATCTCTATCTACATCTATAATCAATCATATCTCTACCTATAATATCTATCATATCTATCTACATCTATCTATAATCAATCATATCTCTATAATATCTATCATATCTCTATCATATCTCTATCTACATCTATCTATAATCAATCATATCTCTACCTATAATATCTATCATATCTATCTACATCTATCTATAATCAATCATATCTCTACCTATAATATATATCATATCTATCTACATCTATCTATAATCAATCATATCTCTACCTATGATATCTATCATATCTCTATCATATCTCTATCTACATCTATCAATCTATCATATCTGATATTTTATCATCTATATATCATATCCCATATTTATTATATATCATTTATGTCAACTATGTCTATCGATAGATTTATATCTATTCATCTACCCATCCATCCATCATCTATGTCTATCTTCTATCTGTCTGTCTATCTCGGTGTGCAAATGAAAGGTCGGGTGTAAGTTTTAGCTTCTCCAGCCTGGGTGTCTCTAGAATCTAGATCTTGTCAGATTACAGGTAGTCCTCCACTTA
Organism: Vipera ursinii; assembly: GCF_947247035.1. NCBI lineage: Eukaryota > Metazoa > Chordata > Lepidosauria > Squamata > Viperidae > Vipera > Vipera ursinii. The sequence continues at coordinate 3,560,159 of NC_139515.1, read as the reverse complement.
CAACAGTTCATTTAGTGACCGAAGTTATAACGGGACTGAAAAAACTGAGTTGGGATTGGTTTTTCACACTTCTGATCGTTACAGCATCCCCATGGTCATGTGATCAAAATTCAGACGCTTGACAACTGACTCATATTTATGACGGTTGCACTGCCCCAGGGTCACAGGATCCCCTTTTGCGATCTTCTGACCAGCAAAGTCAATGGAGGAATCCAGATTCATTTAACAACCGTGTTAACTAACTTAACAACTGCAGTGATTCACTTAACAACTGTGGTAAGAAAGATCCTAAAATGGGGCAAAATTAACTTAAATGTTTTGCTTAGTGACATAAATTTGGGGCTCAGTTGTGGTCGTAAATTGAGGATTACCTGTAGCACAGAAGGAGCCATCCATCCCCCAGTTAGCTGAACTTAATTTTCATTAGAAAAAATTGGCTTAAGTTTTAACTTAATCTATCATGATAATTTCTCTCCCACTATTCCTGGTTAACTTAGCTTTTGAATTTGAGCAGCGCACTGAAGTATATACCAGCTTTAGATTATACGTTTGCACAACATATCAATCTAAAATAAGACTTGATTATTATCTTTAAGACAAGGATAGTTTTCTTCTTTTCACCATCCAGAATTTACAATGAGCAATCACTGAAGTGATCACTTATTTTGAATAAAATGTCAAGATGGTAGCCGTACTTACATCTCTTATAATTAAGAGTTAAGAAAATTAATGTAATCTTACATTCAATAAGCATCAAATGTTCCTTTCATCTTTGTTGTCATACTCTATATCCCTACAACAAAATTTGAAAGTATTTTATGTGTAATGCAAGCAATTAAATATGTATTAAATAAGCCATTTGGCAGAGAAGAATAGAATTTTTAATTTATAAAGGACAGGCAAATAATATAATAGTGCTAATATCAATATTAAATAGCATGGAGGAAGTACTAAATTTCTGAATTTATCCTTTTATGTATGTATGTATGTATGTATGTATTTAACGGATTCTGTGCTGCCTTGATCATAGTGAATCTAGGCAATATACAGAACAGGATTAAAACATGAAAAAAATACGGTTTTACTATATTATCTTCAGTACACTAATAACTACCGTCATCAATATATATAGTGAAAACCACATTTTTTACTTTAATTTTTAAGAACAAAAAATCACATTAAGAATTTTTTCCTCCTTAAATTTTTCATCTGCTTTCTTCTTGAAGAAATTATATGTTTTTAAACAAGACTGCCCAGTTGCGGTAATATATTTTAGGCTAGGATGTCATTCTCATTGGCCTGTTGGATTATGGTGAATGTGTTATGCAGATTTTGAAATGTGAATCAAGTGTAGCTCACATAATTGTGAGTAAGCCTATCTTGTAAATGTAGCCTTGTTGAATATATATTTAAAGTGCATTAATTGCAGTACTACAGCCTACTTGTTCTTTTTGTACAATACAGTTGTACAAAAACTATGCATTTCTATTAGCCTGTTAGATTACTTACCTTGTGTATACTGGACATATAATTAATAATATAGGGGAGGAAAAAAATCTGGTTTTCTGGATTTTCATTGTAGTTACCCTGGTGTAGAGGTCAGAAAATCTTGGTGAGGTCCTGTTCTGCTTTGCCTCAGTCTGGCTAATGTTATACAAGTAGCCCTCGACTTAACAACGGTTCATTTACTGAGTGTTCAAAGTTACAATGTCACTGCAAAAAAAATGATTTAGGACCATTTTTCACAGTTGCCGTCGTTGCAGCATCCCCAGGGTCACGTGATCTCAAAATTTGGACGCTTGGCAACTGACTCATATAGACAGCGTCCCTAGGGGGGGTCATGTGATCTCCTTTTGCGACTTTCCGCCCAGCAAAGTCGACGGGGGAAGCCAGAGTCGCTTAACAGCCCTGTTACTAATTTAACTACTGCAGTGATTTGTTTAGCAACCGTGGCGAGGAACGTCGTCAGATGGGGCAAAACTCACTTAACAACGGTCTCACTTAGCAACGGAAATTTTGGGTTCAGTTGTGGTGGCAAGTTGAGGACTGCCTGTGTTTATGGAGTACTTCGACCATCCCCTTCAAATATTGAGCTAGAAGTGAACACCTCAGGTGGCCATAATGCTTTGTTATTTTTAATAAAAACAGGTTGTATGTAGCCTGATTGAAAATATGTCACTTAGTACATAGCCAATATGTTCTCATTTTCGTTTTTCAGGTCTTCCTTCATTCTTGAAGCTGCCTGTAAGACGGAGCCACAGAAAGACGCTAAAATGTCAGCTTTGAAACACCCAGAGTATCCCGAAGCAAAATTGCTTCAACTGGAAAACATGATACCCTGTCGAGAAGCTCAAGCATCCACTTTATTGTCAATATTTGGAGAGGTGCCCCTTTTTTATATATATATATAAATATATATGTATGTATGTATGCTTATAAAAGGGACGTGGTGGCTCAGTGGGTTAGGACGCTGAGCTTGTCGATCAGAAGGTCGGCAGTTTGGCGGGTCGAATCCCGAGTGCCGCGTAACAGAGCGAGCGCCTGTTACTCGTCCCAGCTTCTGCCAACCTAGCAGTTCGAAAGCACGTAAAAATGCAAGTAGAAAAATAGGGACCACTTCGGTGGGAAGGTAACAGCGTTCCGTGCGCCTTTGGCGTCTAGTCATGCCGGCCACATGACCACAGAGACGTCCTCGGACAAGCGCTGGCTCTTCGGCTTTGAAACGGAGATGAGCACCGGCCCCTAGAGTCGGAAACGACTAGCACGCATGTGCGGGGGAACCTTTACCTTTTTTAATGTATGCTTATATACCTTTTTTCTGATGCTGGGTCTTGTTTTTTGACAAGAGGCCTCATGTTTCGTATTGTAAAAGGAAGGGTCATTTTTAAGATGCTTTCAACTCCTCACATCTGGGACAAAAAACATCAGTTTGAACTTTTCACTTTCCAGGAAGCTCGTGTAAAAGAAGGGTGGTTATTATGGGTTTTTGTTTTTGTTTTTAGGGTTGTTGTGAGTATTTGGTGGGGTGCGGCCACACCTTGTTTAGCTCTTTACCGGAACTGCCGTTGTCTCTTTAGACGAGATTTCGTTTTTCTGCCCCCCGTCAAAAGAATTAACAAGGAACGGACTTGTTACTGGGATTGAAACTGAAGATGTATTATTTTGAAACAGTTACGTGTGAGGGAGGTACACGGTGAGGTCTCCTTCTGTCTGCTCAGAGCAATGGGCAGGAAGTGAGAATAAGCAGAGGCAATGCTGTCCCAAAGGTGTTTTTCAGAAAGCAAACTGCATTTTCTTGCGATTCACCCCCCCCCTCTCCCCTAATGTTTCCCTTTTTATCCAAGAAGCTTCTTGGGTGGGAAGGGAAACGTTAGGGAAAAACCCCAAGGAAGTCCAGTTGCCTTTTGAAAAGCACCTTGAGACAGCCTTGACCTGGATGACTGACTGAGAATCGCCATAGAGAGAGAGGGACCGTGCCTTTCAAAAGGTGCCTTTGAAGATGGCACCTTGAAGACGAGGTTTGGGAAGATCCACTTGCCTGCCAACTTTTAACTATTTGTGATGTTAACGTTCTGGGTTCCTTCCCCCCCCTTCCTTCTCAAGGTCCTTTATTTATTTATTTATTTTATTTTAATTCCATTTATATCCCGCCCTTCTCCGAAGACTCAGGGCGGCTTACAAGCTTAGCAGTAGCCTTCATTCTATGTATATGCCTGCTTATTATTAGGGCTTTCACACACACCCCAAGCGGCATTATTACAAAGTCAGCTTAATTGCCCCCAACAATCTGGGTCCTCATTTTACCTACCTGGGAAGGATGGAAGCCTGAGTCAACCTTGAGCCTGGTGGGACTCGAACCTGCAATAATTGCAGGCAGCTGGTGTTACTTAAGGAGGCATTAGCCCGCTGCTCCACCAAGCCTCATTCAGTTTTTGTTTTCACTTTTTCTCTCTGTCTGTCTGTGTCTGTCTGTCTCTCTTTATCTGTGTCTCTCTTTGTACGTCGCTTGTCTTTCCGTCTCTGTATGTCTCTGTGTCTCTCTTTTTGCCTGTTTTCTCCTTCTCACTTTGCTGTGGCTGTCAAAAATTTGCATTTCTCTGTAGGTATATTTGGTGAGGAAGAACCATTGGTGCATGCATTTGGAGAATCCATTTTGTACAGAAGTAATTACAATCAATTATTAGTAGTTTTCCCCCCCGACCTTGCCTTAATTTGACCATATGGATAGTGTAGCGATTTTGGAGTTTCGATGCTGACTTCAGGCCATTAATGTTTTTGAACCTTATTCCTTAGTATTTGATGTAATAGGAATGCTTTTGCCCCGAGAAAAGGGAGCTGCTGCATTTTTAAGCAAGATCAATCATTGTTCAGCTAATGTTAAAAAAATGAGTCAAAGTCCTCAAAACCATTTAAACAAAGGATAGGGTATGCTTAAAGTACAAAACAAACAAACAACCTTCCTAAATATGTATGTATATATTATTTCCTAGCGCCAACATTTTAGCTTTCCAGCCCTTTTCATATATGGACACACATCCAGTGGAAAGACTTATGTGGTGCAGACCCTTCTAAAAATCTTGGAGGTAAGACTGATCTACTTTTATCAGTTTTCTGTTTAAAAAAATAAAAGGATTTTGAAGAAAACCGGAAATGTTATTTTTTTTGTTGCTTCCTTTAAGCAGGGATTCACATTTGATATAGAGAAACATCTTAACATTCTTTATGTTAAGTGGGATTGTCCAGAATCATTTTGGCAGGATGTGGCCAAAGCATAAAAATAATCCAGAAAACCACAGTTCTATTTGTTTCTATTTGGGTGAAGGTGAGTAGGGCAAATGGCCAGCAAATTAACAGTTTTCTGCAGCTGCCATTTAGCCAAGTGTCGGTAATTGTGAATTACGATCCATCTATGCTCAAAATGAGGACCCAGATTGTTGGGGGCAATAAGCTGACTTTGTAAAAATGCTGCTTTGTGGGGGGGGGGGGGCTGAAAGCCCTAATAAGCAGGTATATACATAGAATGAAGGCTATTGCTAAGCACATTGATTTGTGCTTCTTAGATTGTAAGCCGCCCTGAGTCTTCGGAGAAGGGCGGGATATAAATGGGATTTTTAAAAAATGTATACTTCCTTGTCCTTAGAAAGAAAGAGTTGTATTTAGAAAAAGGGTAAGCCAAATAAATAGTGTTTATTGTTTACTTTTTTTTACCAGTAGACTCATCAAGTTTCTGATTTTTGTCACATCCTAGTCTGAATTCCCACCGTGGGTCTTCTCGGATGCATTGATGCTATGTTGAATTTTTCCCAGCTCTTATTTATAACGGTGGTTGAATGTGATTAATTTGTTATCTTTTTTCACCGTGTCTTTTTGAACATAACTGCATGCATTGCATATTGCTATCAATTTACAGTAAGTCATTATATTCAAGGTGCTGGTAATGACCTATAAAGCCCTAAATGGCTTGGGTCCAGACTATCTAAGGGAACACCTGCTGCCGGCATCATCTTCCCATCGTCCTGTGCGCCCCCACAGGGAGGGCCTTCTCAGGGTACCGCCGGTTAATGAATGCCGGCGGGTTATTCCCAGGGGAAGGGCGTTCTCTGTGGGTGCACCTGCCCTACGGAACCAACTACCCACAGAACTTAGGACTGCCCCCGACCTTCGCTCATTTCGCCGGGACCTGAAAACTTGGCTCTTCGATCTGTTTGGTCCAGACTGTGGGGTTGTTAATTTAACTGGGTTTTAGATTTACTCTTGGGGCTTGAATTTAATTTAATTGTTTTAATTGTTTTTAATTTTTTGTATTCATGGTTTTAACTGCCCTGTAAACCGCCCTGAGTCCTACGGGAATAGGGCGGTATACAAATCCAATAAAATAAAATAAATAAAATGAATATTGGGTGGCTGGTTTTGGGTAGCAGTTTGAAAGCATGCAAATGCGAGTAGATCAATAGGTACCACTTTGGTGGGAAGGTAACAGCACCTTGTGATGGTCACATGACGGCGGGAATGTCTTCGGACAGCGCTGGCTCAATGGCCTTGAAAGGGAGATGAGCATTGCCCCCCTATAGTTGGCAATGACTAGCGGAGTAAAATCCACAGAGACTCCTTTATCTTTTTTTACTTTTATGTAAAGTAAAATACATTTTACCGTATATTGATTGATATATATATCAATCCCAATCGTTAAGTACTTAGCAATGAAATGCATTTAAAAGCAGGGCAGTGAGCTGTGCTGAAAATTTGTAAATCTGAATGGGACTTACTTTATATAAGCTGAGAATTTTAGGTTGCAAAATACACTCCCCAAAATTGCCGACCAGGGGTTAGATTTTTTTTTTAAAAAAAAGCCCGTCACAGCCTTAAAATTGCATGGTCTTATAAATGATAAGGTAACAATTTGCAGTTTCTCACCTGTCACTGTGTTTTAAAATTCATATGTCAGCTTAATTATACATGACACATTTTTCCTGGTACTTCGGTTGTAATTTCTAGAGTTGGCTTATACATCGATGGACCTATAATATTCATGATTATATATGGTGTTCTCGGGATGGCATGACCGTGCAGCCTTCACTTCTGATTCTAGTTATTTAGTGATTTATTTTTTTTACAAATCAGCTGTAATCAGCGAGTTAACATATCTTTTGAGTCTTAGACGTTGCTTTCTTACTGTTTCCTTACTTTGTAAACAGTCCCAAGTTAGGTTTGCCGTGGAGAACCTTGTAATAATAAACAGAAGAAATTTGTCTTCTCTCTTTTCAGCTTCCCCATGTGTTTGTGAATTGTGCCGAATGTTTCACTTCCAGATTACTTCTGGAAGAAATATTGAGACAGTTGCAATGCCTCTCCATCCAAGAAGAAAATCCTTCCTTTGTATCCTGCGACACATTCAATGATTTCGTGCGTTTATTTAAAAAGGCGGCCTTGACACCCGATCTGCAGAATCAGACAATATATGTTGTAAGTAGCTATTTCACACTGCGATATATTCAGATAAAAATGCATGAATGTTTTGCACAGGAAGCATGCCTACTGTTGTTGCCTTGCAATTGGCTGAGCTCAATTGTTTTGTTATATAGTTAGTTAACAATAATAGGAAGAATATTGTTGCCCTACAGGGTGTCCCACGCTGCTAATAAAATGTAATTAGCTCTAACGTGAAAAGTAAAAACACAGCTTACCTGAAATGCACAGTTCCTTTTTCTTACACATTGAGCCGTGTAGTTCTGAGGACGTCACTTTTTATTTAAGGAAAAATATTTCTTATTTACAGAAATCGAAGCCCCCCCCCCCCTCAAAAAAATGAAAAATGTGTCGTGAGGTTTTACTGATCTGTTCCAGGGAAGAAACTGAATAATAAAGCTGGTTTTAGAGAGACGTTTGTTTAGTTTATTTTAATAAGGTTATTGATCATTCTCATATCTGAAGTTACTTGAAAGTAGATGATAAAGAGCATTAAATTGGTGATCGTTTTGCATCGGGCAAATTGTTAATAAATCAGAAGAATTAAGAGCGAAATTAGAACTTTCCACTCAGCTGTGCAGGAAAACAGACCCCCCCGAATAGGAGCAGAACAAATTTGTGTGAATTAACCTGTGATGTGTGGACTTGTGATGGGGCAACTTAAATGAAGATTGATGACAGCCCGTGTGTTTTGGTAGCACAAATGGGCAAAACGTAATTAATTCTGTTTTGTTCCATTGGTGAATAATTAACATATTTCAGCCTGGTTAACTTGGGGAAAATGAAGATAAATGAACGGTCTCTTTCAGTGGGTTTCTGAACGCTTCTCAGATCCAAGCACAGGTACGGAGCAATCATGATTTAGCAGGAGGGTCCAAATGACTCATTCTCCCCCAGAGATCGATGCCGTCAATAAAACTTTGTTTACGACTATCGTGAGAACAGCGTGTCCTTCATGGCTTTCCCCACAAGTGTTTCAAATTGTAATTTGCAATTTAGATAAGTGTTAATGTATAAGAACAGATTTTATGTTCCTGGGCTCCAAGATCACCGCAGACGGGGACTGCAGCCAAGAAATTAAAAGACGCTTGTTCCTGAGGAGGAAAGCCATGGCAAATCTAGACAGCACACTAAAAAGCAGAGACATTGCCCTGCCAGCAAAAGTGGTATCCCGATGATACCTTTAGGCAGATCCAGTTATTAGCAAAATAAAGGTTTTCATTTCAACATCACCCTGTCAACAAAAGTGCTTATAGTCAAGGCTATGGTCTTCCCAGTTGCAATGTATGGCAGTGAAAGTTGGACCGTAAAAAAGGCTGAGCACCAAAGAATCGAGGCCTTTGAGCAATGGTGCTGGAGAAGACTCCTGCGTGTCCCTTGGACTGCAAGGCGATCAAACCGGTCAGTCCTAGAGGAGATCAACCCTGACTGCTCTTTAGAAGGCCAGATCCTGAAGCTAAAACTCAAATACTTCAGCCACCTAATGAGAAGGAAGGACTCACTGGAGAAGAGCCTCATGCTGGGAAAGGTTGAGGGCAAGAGAAGAAGGGGACGACAGAGAAGGAGGTGGCTGGATGGAGTCCCTGAAGCAGGAGGCGTGAGCCTAAATGAACTCCAGAAGATGGTAGAGGACAGGAAGGCCTGGAGGAATGTTGTCCATGGGGTTGCGATGGGTCGGACACGACTTCGCAACTAACAATAATGTATAAGAACTAACGTAACAGGAATTGGGAGAAGCCACTTCAACTCACAGGATTTCTGCTTGCCATGTGGCATTTTCGTCATCTGATATTAGTTAAGCCGCTGTGACTTTGGGAAGGTGCTCCAAATTTTGTATCGTACTGTGACCGAGTTCCCCCTGCGAAGGTTTCCTGGATCCCTGCATGAAATACATCATCCGTAGGGCACTGCTGTCCAATGGGCAAAGCAGCAAGATGTCCAGCCAAAGCTTTAGCCGCCCCAGTAGCTGCTCAGGCATAATTTAACATTATTCCTCGTTTTACTCATCCCTCCTACTATGCGTTTTTAAAAGAATTCACTGCTCTGACATTTAATATTATGACACATATTTTATATGCTATGTCTGTGAATTTTTATATGTTCTGTATTCTGTTACACTAGAACAGGGGTAGGCAACCTTGGTTCTTTTATGACTCGTGGACTTCAACTCCCAGAATTCCTGAGCCAGCCAGGCTGAGGGAAAAGGGAGAGGTTTCCAAGCTGAGCCATGCTGGCTCAGGAATTCTGGTTGTTGAAGTCCACGAGTCATAAAAGAGCCCAGGTTGAGGACCCCTGATATAGGGCAGAGGTGGGCAACCTTGGCCATTTTATGACTTGTGGACTTCAACTCCCAGAATTCCTGAGCCAGCCTGGCTCAGCTTGGAAACCTCTCCCTTCCCCCTCAGCATGGCTGGCTCAGGAATTCTGGGACTTGAAGTCCACGAGTCATAAAAGAGCCAAGGTTGCCTACCCCTGCAATGATACATATGGAGGTAGTTCTTGACTGACAACAGTTCATTTAGTGAACGTTCAAAGTTACAACGGCACTGGAAAAAGTGACCATTTTTCACACTTATGACCATTTCAGCACCTCTATAGTTTGTTTGTTTATTTATTTATTTATTTATTTATTTATTTATTTATTTATTTCGATTTATAGGACTCAGGGCGGTTTACAGGGCAGATTAAAACAATACAATATATACAAGTCAAAATAAAAATTAAATTAGATAGCCCCAAAAAATAAAAAATAAAACCTTAAAAACCTTAAAAAGTTGTGATCAAAATTCAGACACTTGGCAGCTGACCCATGTTTATGACGGTTGCCGTGTCCCAGGGTCACATGATCCCCTTTTGCAAACTTCTGACAAGATAAGTCAATGGGGAAGCCAGATTCACTTAACAACCGTGTTGCTAACTTAACACCTGCATGATTCACTTAACAACTGTGGCAAGGAAGGTCATAAAATACAAACGTTGCACCCCTTACTGAGATAACTTATTGAAAGATTACATTCTGGAATTTGTTTATTTAGTGTATTTGTTTATTTAGTGCATGGAAACCTAACATTTTTTTTTGTATTCAGCAAGGGCATTTTTGGAAAATTGATTCCAAAGTTCTGCATAGCCCAGCCTCATCAGAAATAAAATATGGTTTTCTTTCCCTATCTTTTTACGAAATCCAGTGCTTTAAAAATTAAACGGCCAATTGGTATAATTTTAAAAGTAATAGAACCTATTTCAATATAGATATAGGAATTTAGTAACTATTAGAAGACAATTACCGTAAGCTTTGTATCGATCACTTCCTACCTAACTATTTCTTTAAAGCAAAATATAATGTTTTATTTAATTTATTTAAAATATTTATTTATATCGCTGCCCATCTTTCAACCAACTCTGGGTGGCTTCCAATGAAAGATTAAAACATATTTTAGTTGCTTTTAGGGAGATTAAATAAGTTAACTGAAATACTTGGACTTTTTAACCAATTGTGCCTGCTTGAGGGGAAAAAAAACATTTTTCTTAGGAAAATGTAATTTGAGGAACTCTTAGAGAAAGTTTGTATTGGTAAATATACTTGAGTAGTAGAAACAGAACCTTCAAATTATTATTTTTGTGTAACATCTTTTTTTGTTTACAGGTTTTGGATAAAGCAGAACAGCTGCGTGAGCTGGAAGGAAATATTCTGCCAGGTTTTCTTAGACTGCAAGAATTGGTAAGGAAATTAGCCTCATTTCATTATTTAAGAATGAAATCTCCGGTATATCCTGACTGATTTAATGAGTATATTTCTAAAAATTAAAAGTGGCAGGTCTAGGTGATCTGAATAAATTTTGCAAAGTTATTTTTGTGAGTTAACAGGACAATTTTAATGTGAAACAGCTATTTTTGCTAGCAAAATTTGATCAATTGTGTGTCTTTGAGTTTAAATACTGTTATTATTTTATTAACTTGTTTTTGTGTTGCTGTTTGTGATGTATCAACAATTTGAAAAGTTATGTGGCTAAATTTACAGGTTAATTTTCTTAATACCCAAAGTAGCCGAGTGAGCCAGCAATTTTGTTTGAAGTTTTAGCTAATTCACAACTTTACTTCCCATAAGAAGTGTTGCTCTTAAGATCAGTATAAATTTTGCAAAAATGGGGAAGAGAGAGAGAAAGATAAATAGCTCAGGTGATTTATTTATTTATTTTTTACATTAAAATTTGATTTTTTTTTAATTTTTTTTTTTTGCTATTTTATTTTTCATGCTACTGACGTTCCTCTTGATGCAGAAGTTACTTTGCATTTACAAACATGGAAGGATCCATGTGAAAATTTAATCACTTCTTGCATTTTTTTATGTTGTCCTGGACTGTCTGTAATGTAATATACATATGTACTGTACGTAAAAAGGAAATTCTTGTTCTGTGCATGACTCTTATCCAAGGATATTTTTCAGTGTATTAAGGGCAAGCAGAAGCTGTTACCAGCTAACAAACATCATGGGATGTAAATACGTCAGTAGAGATGAAAGAGATTCAGAGGACCTAAGTAAGCTAGATTTTAACAAAATGGAATAATTACAATTAACTTTGTACTTAAAGTAACAAGTCAGGATGATGGTAAGGATCACGTGCGAACAGTTGGAAGGCAAGAAAACGATTGTTTCATTTTTACTTCAAGATTGCCTTTTGCTTCCCCCCCCCCCCCTCTGGAATTAAAACTGTAAATCTACAATGAGCTGCAGTATAGAAATGCTGATTTGGGCAGCCCTTCCTTAGGCTTGCTGGCAAATGGCATTCGAGAACCTGGTTAAAACGTGCGTCTTTGGTTTTTTCAAGGTGTGCATTAATCTTTGTAGCAAAGCAAAGAGTCACTTTTCACACTTCCATGTGTTTCCATTGCAACCATCTGATGTAACACTTTCGAGTTCAAGGAGAAGAAATGTGTTTGTTTTGGATTAAGGGCATTTGGAGCAGTTCAAATGGATTAGAGAGGCATATTGCGCGATTGCAATCTCTTTCCAGTGGGTGGAGGCTAATAAACGTGTGTGTGTGTGTGGTGGGGAAATTAGTTGTTCTGATGCTTATTTAATTTGTAAATTCACATAGCATAGCTGCTCATCCGGCATAAATGATCCTGGGCAACCTGCAGACTTAACACCACAACATTTGTTCCAATTTTCTATGCCCAAGTGAAGATTTTCCAACGGTGGTTTCACAGCGGCATCTTTCACGGCCTTTGGGAATGTAATAATTTTCAATCTCAATACTGCATTAATCCGATTCCCCGTCGCCCACCGGGATTACCTGGGGCCGCCCTGGAATTCTCTGTCCGGTACAATAGGAGTCAGCCATCGACTTTGACCGTGAGGAAGGATTTAAAAACGAACAAAAAAGCATTGTCATTGGTCTACCGTGTTTGCTTGCATTCTTGTGTTCGGTTTTTTTTTAATTAAAATAATATTTTAATTCAGTTTAAACATAGTTTCACCATCTGTACATTTTTATATGTTTTAACCTGCGGTGGAAACTAACCAAGGAGAGAAGCAACCTAGAACTAAGGAGAAATATCCTGACAGTCAGGACAATTAACCAGTGGAACAGCCTGCCTCCAGAAGTGGTGAATGCTCCGTCATTGGAGGCTTTTGAAAAGAGACTGGACAGTCACTTGTCCGAGGCGGTATAGGTCCTCTTGCCTGAGCAGGGGGGTTGGACTAGAAGACCTCCAAGGTCCCTTCCAACTTTGCTGTTTGGCTATTTTGAGTTTTGTAGATTTTTAAACATCAGTCTGTTGTCTGAAGCGTTTTGAGGCTACGGGTCAGCCCTTCTGATATTAATAAAAACCAGAATAAACGTCTTGGGGTACAACTATCGACAGCCGTTTTTTCCTGAGGGAGGAAGCGTGAAACTGTTTCTCTTCCAATTGCCTGGATCAAAAAGGAGGGGAATAAAATCTAATCGATGCATGAAGGTCTTTAGATCGAAATTTTAATTTGTCCCCGGTAATTTAAGGAGGCAGAATTTCGGTTAACAGCGAAGCTTCAGAGATCAGGAACATGTGGGATTTTTGCTTTTTTTTTTTTTTTTGCTCTCCTTCCGTCATCACCCCCTACGTGGGTATTTCTCTTCTTTTTTTTTCTTTCCCAACACTTCATTGCAGGGCTTATTTTTAGCATTCCTTTTGCATTAAAATAAAAATTTTAGAACGCACAAAAGCTCAAGTCAGTAGGAGGAATCCCTTGTCTGTACCTGGCTTTTCCCTCGTGAGGAAACGGCTAGCACAGGGTTAGGCAACCTTGGCTCTTTTATGACTCATGGACTTCAACTCCCAGAATTCCTGAGCCAGCCAAGCTGAGGGGAAAGGGAGAGGTTTCCAAGCTTAGCTGTGCTGGCTCAGGAATTCTGGGAGTTGAAGTCCACCAGTCATAAAAGAGCCAAGGTTGCCTACCCCTGCCCTAGGCCCAGGCCACTTTATGACTCCTGGACTTCAAGTACCAGAATTCCTGAGCCAGCCACTTTGAGGGGAAAGGGCGAGGTTTCCAAGCTGAGCCATGGTGGCTCAGGAATTCTGGGAGTTGAAGTCCACCAGTCATAAAAGAGCCAAGGTTGCCTACCCCTGCGCTAGTGGTATAGAACAGAATGTCTGTAGGAGCTCAAACTTCATTGAGAAAGCCTGTTTTAACTCAGAAGCTGATTTCCATTTTGCTCTGATGTTCCACATTGTGCTTTTCTGATATATAGTGACTCCTCATTATCTCATAGCTTCTAGCAAGATGTGAGGCGACCAGCTTTCCTTGAAAACTAGGCCCCGAATATAAAAATAACATCAAAGTTTTTAACTGTTGTAAAAACATACTAGAGATGAATAAAATGCACAGGATCACAGAAGAGGAAATTAGCTTGGAAATAAGATAATACGGCTGCTTCGAGCCCCTAACAGTTTTAATGACTTAAGTATTATTATTTTTTTCAAGTGCAATCAATTTATCCTCCCTAATAATTAAGATGTGTATCTCTGGAAATCTCGAGTGTCATAGTGCAGAAAAACAGAATCCTGAAACCTATTTTTTTTTAATTATTATTATTATTATTTAAATGTGCTAGCGGCTTGATTAAGCTATTTAAGGGCTTCTCATTATGCAAATCGTTTTAAGTAAAATGCTGAATCGGATTAATTTCTTTCCGCTTTTTTTTTTTTTTTTTTTTTTGTAAAACCTGAACTCTTCTGTGATGAAACATATAACTACAAGGTTATTTTTTACTTTCTCTCTCCTATAACATCGCTCACTTACAGACGGAGAGGAACGTGACTGTGGTTCTCCTTAGTGAAATTATATGGGAACTTCTTCGTCCAAGCACGGGATGCCTTGAGCCGCTGCCTTTATATTTTCCAGATTACAGCATAGGTAAGGACAAAAATAAGTAAACATACTGTGCATCACTTTATTAGTATGTCTATCAAAGAACGAATAATTGTGACGTCTAAATCTTATTTCTATGAACTAGAGCAGGGGTAAGCAAACCTGGCTCTTTTATGACTCGTGGACTTCAACTCCCAGAATTCCTCAGCCAGCCACGCTGAGGGGAAAGGGAGAGGTTTCCAAGCTAAGCCATGTTGGCTGAGGAATTCTGGGAGTTGAAGTCCGCGAGTCACAAAGAGGCCATAGTTCCCCCATGCTGGCTGAGGAATTCTGGGAGTTGAAGTCCGCGAGTCATAAAAGAGCCAAGGTTGCCTACCCCTGAACTAGACACATGAGGCTCAGTCTTTAGGTGCTGGATGGTGGGGATGGTTAGGAGCTAAGCCACACATACACACACACACCTACACACCTGTCAAGGGACTGTAGATAGTCCTTAACTTACAACAGTTTGTTTAGTGACCGTTCGAAGTTACAATGGCAATGAAAAAAGTGACTTATGATGGTTTTTCACACTTTCGACCATTGCAGCCTCCCCAGGGTCCCGTGATAAAAATTCAGACGCTTGGCAACTGGCGTGTACTTCTGACGGTTGCAGTGTCCCGAGCTCATGCGATCCCCTTTTGCGACCTTCCGACAAGCAAAGTCAGTGGGGAAGGCGCCTTCACTCGAACAGCCCTGTCGCTAATTTAACGACTGCAGTGATTCACTTAGTAATTGTGGCCAGATAGGTCATAAAATGGGGCAAAGCTCACTTAACAGACGTCTCACTTGGCAACCGAAATTTTGGCCTCGACCGTGGTCGTAAGCCGAGGACTAGCTGTACAGCTAGGTTTCTTAAAGGCGGTCCTTGGTTGAGTGACCACTCGTTCAGTGACTGTTCGAGCTTACGACCGCAAGCGAACGAGTGGCACTTAAAACCAGCTCTGGCTATCGTAAGTGTCCCACGACGCATAGTTTGCTTCCTCCAAGCAAAGTCAATGGGAAAGCTAGCAGGAAGACTAAAGTTGGGATCCACGTGAGGTCCTTGCTTAAGGACCAGCAGTAATTTGCGTAACGCACTGCTCAACCGCAGCGCGGGTCATGTCACATTGTGTTTCTCTTAGCCACGGAAATTCTGGCCGTCTGCTGTCTTCCTCTTTTCCTCCTTCTGTTCTCGAATACTATATCTAGTCCAGTGATTCTCAGCCTGTGGTCCGTGGATCCCTGGGGGGGGGGCTGCCGATATCGTCCGGGCGGGGGGGGGGGTGTCCGTGAAGACCTGGGGGGAAAAAAGTTATGATTTAAATCTTGAGTTAAGTCTTGGGGGTCCGTGGCCAGAAAAGGTATTTAAAAGGGGTCTGCGGTAAAGAAACGGTTGAGAACCACCGATCTCGTTCATGTTGGTCATTGTGGCACGTTTGATTTTCTAGTATATTTAGCTGCCAGCCAAATTCCCAGCATTATTCCATCCAGAATCCTCTGTGATCTTTTTATGACGTACTCCTTTCGGCCCGCTTGCCTTATCTTCCCCCCCCCCCCCGGATGAATATGGGTTTCTCTTCCCAGAAAATTATCAGCAAAGTGAATGCAGAGATAGCATAGGCGGTCCTCAACTTACAACAGTGCGTTTAGCGACCGTTCAAAGTTAACAATGGCACTGAAAAAAAAGCCTGACTTACGACCGTTTTTCACAGTTACGAACTTTGCAGCATCCCCCGTGATCAAAATTCAGACGCTTTTGGCAACCGGTTCATAATTTACGACCGTGGCTGTGTCCCAAGGCCGTGGGGGTCACCTTTTGTGACCTTCTGACCAGCAAAATCAACGGGGAAGCCAGATTCACTTAATAGCCGTGTTACTAACTTAGCAACTGCAGTGATTCGCTTAACAACCGAGGCAAGAAAGGTCACAAAATGGAGCAAAATCCGCTTAACAAATATTTCATTGAACGGAAATTGTGGCCGTAAGTCAAGACTGCCTGTCTCAAAAGTTTTAATGGTGGGTATGGTGGCAAGCAGTATATTAATTAGAAGCATCTTTATTTTCCACTAATCAGTCATCACTCTCAGAATGATGTAGTAAGAAAAACATAAAACACATAGTGTAAAATACAAATATGAGATGATATTATTATTATTATTATTATTATTATTATTATTATTATTATTATTATTATTATTATTATTATTATTATTATTATTATTAAATTTCTATACCGCCCTTCTCCCGAAGGACTCAGGGTGGAGTACAGGGCAATAAATACAATAAAATATACAATGTACAAAAGTTAAGAAACAATTAAATAATGTAGCCCAATTACAATAAAAATTAATAAGATTAATATTAAAATACCCCACACCCATCAGACCAGGCTGGCTTGTTCAAATAAGTAAGTTTTAAGTAAGATAATCAACAAATAATGTTAACTTGCCTGACACTTGATAATCACTGTATAAATGAACAAGGACCCTAAGGGACATATTAACAAAATGTTTGCCTGATGTTGTAAAAAAAGGTAGTTTCATCGCTTGAGGCTTAGGAGATTGCTTTGATCATTCTGGGAATCTTGATAGAAAAGAAGGAATTGTGGTAGATGCTTTCTTCAAAGAGAATTGTATCTGCAAGGAAATTGAAAGCACGATACGATGATTTTAATTAAGAAGACTTGGGTTGCCTGTCTTTGCCTTCATAATTAGAATGTTACCTGATAAATGAGAGCGAGCTGAATAGCTAAAAGGAAATACTTTTTTTTTTTTTTTGCAAAATGGCTGGGGCTGTAACAGCAGGTTTCTTCGTCTTACTGTATATAAAAATATTGTTCTGTGTGATGTCTCCTGAATTTTACTACTGAAAGCAATGCAGTATGTCACTCCATGAGCTTTAATGGAAAACCGTGCTTTTGTTTTTAATTCAAATAGGACATCTGCAGAAGATTCTGTCCCATGACCATCCTCCAGAATATTCGTTTGATTTTTATGCTGCATATATCAATATTCTCCTTGGAGTCTTCTATCCAGTCTGCAGGGACTTGAAGGAGCTCCAGCATCTGGTGAGAGATCTCTTTGGCGTTCTTCAAAGATAAGATAAGATAAGATAATCTTTATTATCACTTCTTTCTGTGAACACACTGGCATGCATTCAAAAATGAAATGCTGAGGCCCGCTCTCCAAAGACCTTAAAGATCCACTAAATGGCCTGTGATTTATATATGCATATATGAATAGAATAGAATAGAATAGAATAGAATAGAATAGAATAGAGGATAGAACAGAACAGAATAGAATAGAATATAGGACAGGACAGAAGAGAAAAGAGAAGAGAAGAGAAGCTGGAAGGGACCTTGGAGGTCTTCTAGTCCAGCCCCCTACTCCAGCAGGAGAACCTATACCATTTCAGACAAGTGACTGTCTAGTCCAGGGGTAGGCAACCTCGGCTCTTTTATGACTCATGGACTTCAACTCCAAGAATTCCTGAGTCAGCTGACTCAGAAATTCTGGGAGTTGAAGTCCATGAGTCATAAAAGAGCCGAGGTTGCCTACCCCTGGTCTAGTCTCTTCTTAAAAATCTCCAGTGATGGAGGGCCCACGATTTCTGGTGGCAAGCCGTTCCACTTGTTGATTGTCCTCACTGTCAGGAAGTTTCTCCTTAATTAAAGGTGGCTTCTCTCCTTGATCAGCTTCCAACCATTGTTTCTCGTCCTTCCCTCTGGTGCTCTGGTGAATAACCCCCTCCTCTTCTTTGTGGCAGCCCCTCAAATACTGGAACGCTGCTATCATGTCTCCCCTATTTCTTCTTTTCTCTAGACTAGCCAAACCCAAGTCCCGCAGCCGTTCTTTGTACGTTTTGGTCTCCAGATCTTTTAAGTTCCAAATGATACCAAATAAACTTTGCCCTCTTATCTTACAGGCTGCGCTTAATTTTTCCAAATATTGTGAACCTGTGGTCCAAGGCGAGGGTGAGTATTTTACTTCTAGTTTTGCCTTGTCATAGATAACACATAAGTTGATCGGTGCAGTGGCCTAGAGGTGAAGATGCTCACCTCCCACTCAGAAGGTTGAGAGTTCAATCCTAGGCAGCGGCAGATGTTTCTCTATCAGGGCTTGAAGAGGAAATATCTGCTGTGAACTCTGCATAGGCATCCGGCCAGTAAACACTCAGCTCCATTCAGTCATCTCGACTCCACCCCGATAAAAGGGATTAAAGGGTCCCCCAAAGGGGAAAAAAAAATAGATACACACGTGCTAGTTCAATAGGAGACAAGAATTACACCAGAAAGTAGAGAACAGGAAGCTATGTGGGAAATATCTCAGAAGTAAGTAGTGGCAAACAGTTTCCATATTTTGGGCCATAAAACTCCATGGAAATGTCACCGAGAGTCAAACTAGACTGAAATGATTTTTTACACACGCACGCACACACACACACACACACACACACACACACAAACATAAATATATTCTATTGTTTTTTTAAAAAAAACATAAATCACTTAATTGGTGAACAGTGTGTTGTCTGGGTTACATTTGTAAAACAATCATTAACAATTAATTTCTATAATCCATATTCCACATAATAATTGTAGTTGATTTCCTCTTTCCCCAAAATATCTTCCTTTTGCAAACGTGAGTTAATACAATTCTTATTGTTTTGATAAAACAATTGAATATGTAATTCCCCCCCCAATATTCCTAAAAATAATCATCACATCGTTATAATATTTCATTTCTATTCAGTCATTCTGGTTGCCTTATCATAGATCCTGTTACAATCCTTATTTTAGTTTATTTCTCCCACCAAATTCTAGATATTCTCACTGGTGAAGATTTTCTCAAAAATTAATTACATTTACGTTTACAAATTTAACTCTTGTTTTTTTTCCGTATAAGCCATCTCACACTTTTTTACATTTCTTAAGAAATAGATAAAATGATGAAAAAAAGAAAAGAGAGGAAAAGAAACATAAGAAATAACATATTACTTAAAATATATGTCCCTCCAAGGCTAATACATATTTACTTTCTCAATTTCTTATTCTTTTTAGCCACAATTAAGAATATATTTAATCTTTAAACATTCCATTTTTTAACTTAATACTTAATATGTGGGAAGTAGAATGCCCCTGGGAAATAGACTGCTATCCTTCTTATTCCAGATCTTAAATATGACCCCTGTACTATTGAAATGTAGCCATTTTGCTGCCAAGTTTGCCATTACGGTCTCTGACCGGTGAGCGTGGGAGATTCGCGTGGATCACTTGCTTGCCCACCTGTGAGAAAGCCATTAAAAAAAAAAATTCCAAGTAAAATCACGGACAGACTTTTTTTTTAATTTTACAGCTCATCTTTCCTGCTTGGAAAGTTCTGTGGGTTCGAGCTTGACGTTTCCTGTGTTAGAAATTGCTGGACAAAGTGGGACCGGTTGGGTCACCATTTCAGAAATATTTCCTTACCTAAACAGCAAAGCGGGAACGATCGCGGGCAGGCAAAAAGGCATTAGCAGCAGAGATGACTTGACTATCCTGTTGGTTTCCAGATTGATTTTCTTACGGGAAGCTGGTGGAAACAACAATAATGTGATTGGCTGATCGCCACAGTATCGAAACAGCCAAACCTTTGCCAAATTTCAATCCTGTGGGGCCTGGGTTTTGAACACATTTAAGTTAGCCCATTGGAGGCAAGTTGATTCAAAAATTGTTGACCTACCACAGCGGTCCCCAACCTTTCCGGCCTTGGCAGATGGACGAGGAGTGAAAGGGCAAATGGAGTTCTGTGTGAGTGGCAGGTGCGTGCACTCTTGCAAATGAAGCACGTCTCCATCACTCACACAAGAGCTGCACGCGCTCCCTCGCACGCTGCTTGTGTGACCCAGTTCTGAACGGGCCGTGACTATGGGCCACAACCCGGGGTTGGGGACCCCTTAGATTCAAAAGTTACTGAAAATAATTTGTCCACGTTGGCTAGATATTCTGGAGCTTCCAAGACAGAATGCATGGAGTCAAGAGAAAAGATGAATAAAACGGGCGGTAACTGTTATATAGCTGGAGGCTTTTGAGGGATAAACCCTGATTAAGTTGTCTTTCCACGGTACAGCGAATGAACGCGACACACGCCGGCTGTGGAAAAATATTGAATCCCATCTGAAGAAAGCGATGCAAACAGTTTATCTTCGAGAAATATCAAGGTAACTGCTTCTCTTCCTTCTCTGTTTTTTGTTTTTTACAGCAACCTCGAACTATCTATGTTGTTGTTAGCTGCGAAGTCGTGTCTGACCCCTCGCGACCCCATGGATGACGTTCCTCCAGGACTTCCTGTCCTCTACCATCTTCTGGAATCCATTTAGGCTCATGCCTGCTGCTTCAGTGACTCCATCCAGCCACCTCATTCTCTGTCATCCCCTTCTTCTCTTGCCTTCAATCTTTCCCAGCATTAGGCACTTCTCCAGTGAGTCGTTCCTTCTCATTAGGTGGCCAAAGTATTTGAGTTTCAGCTTCAGGATCTGGCCTTCTAAAGAGCAGTCAGGCTGGATCTCCTCTAGGACTGACCGGTTTGATCGCCTTGCAGTCCAAGGGACTCGCAGGCGTCTTCTCCAGCACCATAGTTCAAAGGCCTCAATTCTTTGGTGCTCAGCCTTTTTTACGGTCCAACTTTCACAGCCATACATTGCAACTGGGAAGACCATGGCCTTGACTATACGCACTTTTGTTGGCAGGGTGATGTCTCTGCTTTTTAGTGTGCTGTCTAGGTTTGCCATGGCTTTCCTCCCCAGGAGCAAGCGTCTTTTATACCTTTCCCAATCATTACGAGTGTCCCTATCTTTTTTTAAACTCAGCCTAATATGGGTAAGAGTTTATGTTTTTTACTAATGAAAAAAAATGCAGTTATTAAGTGGTACCGAAGACAGGGAGGTATGGAAAGTTTCTCATGGGTTTGCTATTAAAAGCAGTCGCAGATAAGGGCAAAGTACCGATGAATTGTGTACAGAATAACAGAGCTGGAAGGGACCTTAGAGGTCTTCCAGTCCATCCCCTCTGCTCAAGCAGGAAACCGTATACCAGGAGCGTCAAACTCGCAACGTCAGTTCTGATGAGAAGCGACTTCTGATCTTCTTTGCAGAAGCCACAATGTTTGAAAATGTTTCAAGAAAGCGTTTTCAAAGAAAATCATCTTTGGGACTACTTTTCATAAGGTTTTTGGTTGTCCATAGGAAAGCAGCTAGCAAATAATGTTTTGTCTCATTCTTCTGTTGGATTATTCAGCAACACATTTCAAAGGGGTCTTTTAATTAACATCTGTGGCTAACACTTCCTGATATAATTTCTTGTATTTACCTTATGCTGAATCCAGTAAGGATCACATGTAATTTTGAATAATAAATGTTGATCTTAGTTTAGGTGCTGAAATGTGTGAGCGTGACTGATGAATTTAATTTGGTCTTTTTTTTTCTCCCTTCTTTGATTCACATCTAGTATTGATATAATTTGTACGGTTAATTAGAAAAACTGTTTCTGATTCCCTGCTTGTATATTTTGAGATAGTAGGGAAAGGTATAAAAGACGCTTGCTCCTCGGGAGGAAAGCCATGGCAAATCTAGACAGCACACTAAAAAGCAGAGACATCACCCTGTCAACAAAGGTGCGTATAGTCAAGGCCATGGTCTTCCCAGTTGCAATGTATGGCAGTGAAAGCTGGACCATAAGAAAGGCTGAGCACCAAAGAATTGAAGCCTTTGAACTCTGGTGCTGGAGAAGACTCCTGCGAGTCCCTGGGACTGCAAGATGATCAAACCGGTCAGTCCTAGAGGAGATCAACCCTGACTGCTCTTTAGAAGGCCAGATCCTGAAGCTGAAACTCAAATCCTTTGGCCACCTAATGAGAAGGAAGGACTCACTGGAGAAGAGCCTCATGCTGGGAAAGGTTGAGGGCAATAGAAGAAGGGGACGACAGAGAATGAGGTGGCTGGATGGAGTCACTGAAGCAGGAGGCGTGAGCCTAAATGGACTCCAGAAGATGGTAGAGGACAGGAAGGCCTGGAGGAACGTTGTCCATGGGGTCGCGATGGGTCGGACACGACTTTGCAACTAACAACAACAACGAGGGAAAGGTAGCTGCTGTATGTGTGGATGAAATTTTCTGTTTTGTACCTAGGGCAAAAGCATCACAAGCATCACAAAGGAACATTTTTACAAAATGTTTAAAGTTACACCTGGTTTTGTCTCCAGTTGTCAAGCTGTCTGTTCAGTAGAATAATCTCGTATCGTGCCTGTTGTAGATGTACTGTTAAACAATTTTAACTGCCTTACTGCTTCAATCCCAAAGAATCCCAAATGTATCCTCTTTTAAAAGTGAAACATAAAAAAAAACCCTTGCCTTTCGCCGCAGCAAACCCAGGGCTTTTAAATGGCTACCTACCTTGTCTTTTCAGCTCCCAATGGGAACGATTACAGCAAGATAATGGAGAAACTGGACAAGTAAAAGGTACGTGTAGCAACAATAGCTTGGCTGTGTAAATTATTGATGACAAAGAGAGCCTTACAACTCAGAACAAATCAGCCACCGTTACCGAGCAAGCATTTATAAGTATACCAGCATCTTTAAACAAAAAAAAAATAAATCCAATGAAAAAAAAAATTAAAAAAATCTTAAGCTGTCGGCGAGAACCTTTAAATTGATTTTTTTTAACGTGAGCTTTTAAGTTGTCAGATTCAATATTTCTTTGTTTGACTGTTTCCCCCCCGCCCCCCAGGACTTTCAGCTCATGCTCATGTAGAACTGCCATATTACTCCAAGTTTCTTCTGATAGCAGCTTACCTCGCCTCTTACAATCCTGCCAGGACAGATAAAAGATTCTTTGTGAAGGTAATTAGGTTGGTTGTTTTGGTCTTTAAAATGTTGCAGATTCAAATAAGCTACCTAAAGGGGGGGGGAAATGAGAAAAAAGGGGAAGTGCGAAAAGCAATGCAGTTCGGAAAAGAACGGGAGAAAAGATAAAAGAAGCAACATCTGATCTCCATTGCAGAATTTGGAGAGAGAGGACCACTGGTCTGAAAGAGGCCATTTACCGTATTTATCGGCGTATAACACGCACCGGTGTATAACACGCACCTCATTTTAAAAAGGAAATTTCAGGAAAAAACCGTAAATTATATCGGCGTATAACACGCACACATCATTTGCCCCCTATTTTCAGGAAGAAAAAGTGTGTGTTATACGCCGATAAATACGGTATGTCAAAGTTGAACAGCCCTCTGTCAACTGATGTGACACCATCCATCACCTGTCCTCAGTTAACTTGACTTTTTCCTGGGCTTTTGGCTGGCAGACTCTATCCCCCCTATCCAGAATATGGATAGAGAGGATAATAGAGTCTGCCAGCCAGAAGCCCAGAAAAAATTCAAATTTAACTGAGGATGTAAAAGCAACCAACTATTTCTAGTAGAAATAAATTTAAATTAAGGCCAGACAGACATTTGGATTTAAAAAATAAATTGGATGGGAAAGACTTACCTCAATAACTTTTTAACCTGACCTGCTGGCTTCCCGGTTGACTCAAATGGCAGTCCTGTGATTGCAGGGCTCTTGGCAACAAGTCATCAGTGTGGTCAGGTTGCTAAGCACCCAGGTCACACAATCCTGTGACTACAAAGGTGCTGGGGCAGCCGGAACACTTGAGAACCAGTCCTAGCCACGATTAGTTCAGCACCATCCTGGCTGTAGGTTGATAGCAGGCATTCCAAGCTGGAAGCTCTGTTGCTTTTTATTTATTTATTTTATTACATTTATATACCGCCCTTTCCCGAAGGACTCAGGGCGGTTTACAGGGTGATTAAAAGCAAAAATACAAAAGTTAAAAACAGATTAAAAAATTATATTCGTCCCTGCATAAGTAAAACCCCAGTTAAAATTATAATTAAAACTAAAAGTAAAATTTTCAGCCTGGGCCAGAGAGCTTGAAGAGCCAGGTCTTCAGGTCCCGGCGGAATGAATGGAGGTCGGGGGCAGTCCTAAGCTCCACTGGCAGCTGGTTCCAAAGGGCAGGCGCACCCACTGAGAAGGCCCTATCCCTGGGTGTCGTCTGTCGGCAATCTCTTACCGGTGGCACCCTGAGAAGACCCTCCCTGTGGGAGCGCACTGGACGATGGGAGGCTGATGCTGGCAGCAGGTGCTCCCTAAGGTAATCCGGACCCATGACATTTAGGGCTTTATAGGTCATTACCAGCACCTTGAATCTCACCCGGAGGGCAACCGGAAGCCAATGCAGCTCGCGGAGTAGAGGTGTTACATGGGAGTATCGGGAGACCCCCATCACAACTCGCGCGGCTGCATTCTGCACCAGCTGAAGCCTCCGAGTGGTCCTCAAGGGCAGCCCCATGTAGAGAGCGTTGCAGTAGTGTAGACGGGAGGTCACGAGCACATGAGTGACTGCGTAGGGCATCTCGGTTCAGATAGGGTCGCAACTGGCGCACCAGGCGAACCTGGGCAAAAGCCCCCCTGGCCACGGCTCCTATATGGTCTTCAAAATTGAGTTGTGAATCCAGGAGGACACCCAAGTTGTGAGCCCTATCGACGGGGGGTAACACCTCACCCCCCATCGTTAGAGATGGAATAGTCTGGTTAACTATTTTTATTGTTACCTCAATTGTTAATGGAAGAAAAATAAAATGAATTATAGTTGAATTAGGCATGCGAAAATACACTGATTCTAGCCAGAGGCCAGTTCCATAAACGTCTGCCTGATAACTAATTTCTTCTTTTTGTTTGCAGCATCATGGGAAAATTAGGAAGGTAAACTTTCAGAAGAAACACGAAAAGGTATTTTTAGCTTTGTGTTTCTGATCCATATAAAATTTTGTGCACTCTGTGTGTATGTGTGTGTTTTTATATATATATGTATGTATGTATGTGTGTGTGTGTGTGTATGAATATATATGTGAGTTTGTGTGTGTGTGTATGTATGTATATGTATATATATCTATATATTTATAGATATATATATAGAGATAGATACATGATAGATAGATAGATAGATAGATAGATAGATAGATAGATAGATAGAT
Organism: Vipera ursinii; assembly: GCF_947247035.1. Taxonomy (NCBI): domain Eukaryota; kingdom Metazoa; phylum Chordata; class Lepidosauria; order Squamata; family Viperidae; genus Vipera; species Vipera ursinii. Next base: position 3,534,753 of record NC_139515.1, on the reverse strand, counting down.
AGATAGATAGAATTGTTTAAGGTACAGATGATAAGTATGAAAAGGGTAAATTCGGAAGAATTTAAGCAAATGAAGAGTGCCCCACTTAGAAATGATGTTTCTCTTAAGAGTACAATAGAGAGAGTCCTCTATGACCAGTTGCTTAACTACCTTTTAACATTAGAGACTTAAAAAAAAAGCCAGTTATGACTTGAACTTACAACTGCTGTCTCCTCCCCACCCCCCACCCCGTGTTTATGTGATCACATTTTGGGCACCTGGCAACCACGTTGCACTTAACCGGTTGTAGCCTTCTGTGGTCACGTGACCCCAATGTGTGACTTTTGCCAGGTTCCGGCAAAAAAACCCGTCCATTCAGGAGAGTGGATTTGCTTCATGACCATGCGGTTTTCTTTTTACGACCCTTGTAAAAATGGTCCTAAAAGCAATTCTGGATGCGGTGCCTAGATTCAATATGTTTTTAAGGTGCTTTTAATATGCGTATTGGACTTACGGTATTCTGCCCAGAGTTGTCTTGGACTTAGGAAACCTTAACAAATTGAAATAATAATAATAATTCATAACCATCACTATGTATCTGAACTATGACACTAAATTCATTAAAGCTTATTTCTGTGTACATGTGGGTTTTGGCAGCTGGAGCAGTCAAGTTAACAAAATTAATTCTGCAAGATTCCAAGCAAGTGCCATTAACTATTTCTTTTTTAAAAAAAAATAAAAACAGACCAGCAACCATCTTCTGGGGCCAAAGCCTTTCCCACTGGACAGATTGCTAGCCATACTCTACAGCATTGTGGACAGCCGAATCCCTCCGACTGCAAATATATTTTCCCAGGTGAGTGAAACTGTCCTGTCTTTAGAGCCTTGACCCAAATTTCAGACCTTGTTTTCTTATTTAGGAAATAATCACAAACTTTTTACCGCCAATGTTACAGTTACAGGTATTCCCCAACTTACCGCAGTTCCTTTAGTGACAGTGCAAAAGTTAACAACAGCATTGGAAAAAACCTAGCCTACAGGCAATCCTTGGTCATTCTTGGTTAATGACTGCTCTGTTTAACAACCATTCAGAGCTAAGGTGGCCCTGAAAAACTAACTTATTATCAGGCATGAACAATTCAGGCTAGTTACTTTATTGTGTTGAGCCTATAATGCAGGAATTCCCCCAGTCTGGCAGCCTGTGCCTGGTAACAATTAGATAACAATTCGATAGATTTATTTAACTTACATGCAGAGCACATCATGAGAAAGGCAGGGCTAGATGAATCAAAAGTTGGAATTAAGATTGCCGGGAGAAATACCAACAATCTTAAGATATGCAGATGATACCACTCTAATGGCAGAAAGTGAAGAAGAACTAAAGAGCCTGTTGTTGCGGGTGAAGAAGGAGACTGCAAAAGTTGGGTTGAAACTTAACATTAAGAAAACCAAGATCATGGCATCCGGCCCTCTCAATTCCTGGCAAATAGATGGGGAAGAAATGGAGGTAGTGACAGATTTTATTTTCCTGGGCTCCAAGATCACTGCAGATGGGGACTGTAGCCAAGAAAGTAAAAGACGCTCCTGGGGAGGAAAGCCATGGCAAATCTAGACAGCACACTAAAAAGCAGAGACATCACCCTGCCAACAAAAGTGCGTATAGTCAAGGCTATGGTCTTCCCAGTTGCAATGTATGGCTGTGAAAGTTGGACCATAAGAAAGGTCGAGCGCCAAAGAATTGAGGCCTTTGAACTATGGTGCTGGAGAAGACTCCTGCGAGTCCCTTGGACTGCAAGGCGATCAAACCGGTCAGTCCTAGAAAAGATCAACCCTGGTTCTTTAGAAGGCCAGATCCTGAAGTTGAAACTCAAAATACTTTGGCCACCTGATGAGAAGGAAAGACTCCCTGGAGAAGAGCCTCATGCTGGGAAAGGTGGAGGGCAAGAGAAGAAGGGGATGATGGAGAATGAGGTGGCTGGATGGAGTCACCGAAGCAGTAGGCGTGAGCCTAAATGGACTCCAGAAGATGGTAGAGGACAGGAAGTCCTGGAGGAACGTCATCCATAGGGTCGCGAGGGGTTGGACACGACTTTGCAGCTAACAACAATCAACAGAGAGTCAGCCGTGGCCTTTTTGTAGTTGCGCAGTGACTCCAGACTAGCCATTTGTAGGTTTCACACCTGGCTTCTGGCAAGCAGAGTAAATGGAGAAGAAGGCAATAAAAAAGCAAGTTGCAGTCATGTGATGTCTCACTTACTGACCAAGGTGATTGCGCTTAATAAAAATGGCCAAAGTAAAATAAGTGACCCAGGCAGAGACTCATGATTTTTCATTTAAGAAGTGCATGCTTCTTCTTTGCCTCCCAAGTGTACGTGTGGCTTATTCTGCAATGATTTGATTTTTATCATGTGAATGTGCACTAGATGGCACTGTATCCTCACAAATAAAAACCCACTTAGGGCAATTTTATAAAATAAAATGAAAATTGTAACAAACATGAGTGGGGGGAAACTAACTGCTCATGGGATATAAAAAAAATATCCCCTTTTTAATATCTCCCATAAAGGGACAGTTGAATATTCGACCTACTTAAATGAATGATGAATATATGAATACACACTACAGCTACAACTTTCTGTACAGTTAATGTGGCTTTGCTTTTATTTATATAAAGCAACTTTTGTGGATAAGTAAAATGGCTCTGTCCTTTTCAAATTCGTTCGCTCATTCTGCTTTCTCACATCGTCAACTTTTTGTAAGTGCCTTTCTTCTTTCATTTTGAGCTTTTGGTGGTCTGCCTAGTTTGCGCATCAATCTGAAGTCTGGAAAAGCGGAATTCTGTTAACGTTGGAATGACGAGAAATAGCAGTCGGCTGCTTCCAACTCAGCAATTATTTTAGGTCCATTGGAAAGACCTGTTTGACTTTGGGGTCAAAAATAAAAGGCTAAGATCACAGTTCACCTATTATCAGAGCTTTAAAGAGTAATTTAAAGTGACATAACCAGTTTGGGTATCTTTAAGCTGAAGAAGATAATCTTCCATTTCTTTGTTTGATGATTAACATTTATTTATTTATTTATTTACATACAATGCTCAGCTTGAAATCACCAGTCTGTAATTAGTTGTTGTTGTTTTTTTTTGATTACCCTCTTCCTGGGATCTTCTGATTGATTGAAGAAACCCGTGTGTTTTATTTGGACAACGTGGAAATAGGAAAACCTGCTTCTCAAATAGGTGAACACAGCCCTGAACACTTTCAAAGCTAAATGATAACTGTCTTTGTTGTGTTGGGAGTCATTGCAGAATAACAGAAATACAGAGTTGGAAGGGACCTTGGTTGTTTTCTAGTCCAACCCTTAAGCAGGACAGGGCTTTTCAACCAGTGGTATGGGTACCACCTGTGGTACATTGGCACCTGGCAGGTGGTACGCGACCATCCTAGAAAAGGGGTAGCGTGGGAGGGGAATGAGCTGAACCGGTGGCAGCACCGCACAAGCCTGAGCGAGAGACGGCTGGAGCTGCAGGGCTGTCAGGGCTCAGTGGAAGTGCCAGGATCAGTGCCAGGCTCCAGCGGGAGCTCGGCGCTGATCCTGGCGCTTCTGCTGAGCCCAATAGAAGCGCCGATCAGCTGGAACGTTGCAGCATCTCCTGGGTCTTGTGATTTACATTCAGATACTTGGCAACTGATTCATATTTATGATGGTCACAGTGTCCCAGGGTCATGTGAAGTGACCAAAACCTGCTGCAACCACCCAGCAGATGGGGGGGGAATAAAAACCAAACAACCCCCCCACTCCACACCCGCTGCCAATCCTCAACAGAAATGCTCACAACAACAAAAACCTCAGACCAGGAGGAAGAGCGCCGCCGGGCGGGCAGGCAGGTGTCTTGCTCGGCTGTGGCTTGGGGGGCACTTTTTTCAGTGCCATTGTAACTTCAAACAGTCACTAAGTGAATTGTTGTAAGTTGAGGACTACCTGTACTTCATCACTTTTTTCCTTTTTGGGGGGATGGCTCATCGAGTTTTTGACACCTTGCTAGGCGACTGGCGGTACTCGGATGTTGCCATATCCTAAAAGTGGTACAGTGGGTGAAAAGGTTGAAAAGCCCTGAAGTAGGAGACCCTATAGCATTCCAGACCAATGGATTGTCCGATCTCTTCTTCGAAGTCTTCAGTGAGGGAGCATCCACAACTTCTGGAGGCAAGGAGTTCCACTGGTTAATTGTTCTGTCAGGAAATTTCTCCTTAGTTCTAGGTTGCTTCTCTCCTTGATTCGTTTCCATCCGTTGCTTCTTCTCCTGCCTTCTGGTGCTTTGGAGAAGAGCTTGACTGCCTCTTCTTTGGGGCAGTCCCTCAGATATTAGAACACTTCTATCATGTCACTCCTAGTCCTTTTAATTAGACAAGGTAAAGGTTCTCCTCCCCCCCCCCCGCACATGCGTGCTAGTCGTTTCTGACTCTAGGGGCCGGTGCTCATTTTCGTTTCAAAGCCGAAGAGCCAGCGCTTGTCCGAGGACGTCTCCGCGGTCATGTGGTCGGCATGACTAGACGCCAAAGGCGCACGGAACGCTGTTACCTTCCCACCGGAGTGGTCCCTATTTTACTACTTGCATTTTTACGTGCTTTCGAACTGCTAGGTTGGCAGAAACTGGGACGAGTAACAGGCGCTCACTCTGCTACGTGGCACTCGGGATTCGACCCGCCAAACTGCCGACCTTCTGATCGACAAGCTTAGCGTCCTAACCCATTGAGCCACCCCATCCCTAACTTAATTAGACTAGACATACCTAATTCCTGTCCTTCAACCTTTCTTCATATGCTTTAGCCTCTAGTTTCTTAATCATCTTTGTTGCTCTTCTCTGCAATCTTTCCAGAGTCTCAGCATCTTTTTCACGGTATACCGTGGTGACCCAAACTGGATGCAATATGCCAAGTGCAGTCTTAACAAAACATTACCAAGTGTTGTACAACGGTAACCCTTATTTCTTTGTCACAATACTTGTGTAGAACAACTTAATTTTTACAGTGTTTCAGACCGTACACCAGATGGCACTTTTATCAAAGAATTCTTTCAGACAGCTTCTTTTATGACCTGACACTTATTAAAATCTTTTCAAAAGCCAAGGCTCCATTCAAGGACTTGAAATGGAGCGTAACAAAGTGTGCACAACGCATGTTATCATTTCCCATGAGATTATAGCAAGGGAAATAAAAAATGGGAGGACAAAGCAGTAGCACGTATGTTCATTACCTTGAGTTACTTAGAAAGTAATAAAGGTGGGATTTTTAAAAAGTCTAATAAATAAAATCAATAAAAACTGGGCTTGACTATGCTACCGCTAACTGGACATCAAGAAAAATTTCCTAATAGTAAGTAAGACTTACTATTTAGGACTTCTTCAGTATGGTGTATTCTTCTGCTCTGGAAGTACAGTATTTGAGAAGAAATTGGATAGTCAAGGCATGGACTAGATCCGTGGTGGCAAACCTATGGCACGCGTGCCACAGGTGGCACGCAGAGCCCTCTCTGTGGGCACGCGCACCGTCGTCCCAGTCCTAGGCCTTCAGCTGGGTTTTATAAAACCTTTTCACTTTAGGCCGCCGCCGCTGTGTGCAAAAAAAAAAGTTCAATCAATCAATTAATTTCAACTTCTCGCGGGGGAAAAAAAAAGATCTCGCAAAGTTGGAATTGATTGATTGAACTTTTTAGTCCCACCCAGTCTGCCGTTACCACCGCAGCCACGCCCACCCAAAGGGCCACACCCACCCAAAGGCCCACGCCCACCCGGCACCCGACGATACATAAGTGGGTTTTGGGTTGCAGTTTGGCCACTCGGCCTCTAAAAGGTTCGCCATCAGTGGACTAGATAATCTCTAAAGTTATTTTTCCTCTATAATTCTTTAACATTCCTGAATTTATGGGATTATCACAGAGTTTCTCAGAGGTTCATTTCTGTTGCACATCCTTCTCCCTCTACTGAAATATAGGCTTACGGGCTATTGTGCCCAATCGCCATCCTATTAGGCTGGGGGACATGGAATATTTCAATCAATAAGGTGAAACTTCCAGGCGTGCCTTTGTGATATTGTGTCTCTTGCATGCCTGCACATGCTTTTACACGCGCCCCGCTCAATATTTAATTGCCCAGGTATAACGCAGGTTTGAGATACACCCGTCCTGTTAGATGTCAGCTGGTCAGGCGTGGACAACTAGTAGCTCTTGAAATTCAGTCTAGATACCTTAATATCTGCATGGCAGCGGCAGCATAGTGCTTAGAACGCAGGATTGCTGGAAGACTGCCCACTGCCAGGAGTTCGATCCTGACCGGCTCAAGGTTGACTCAGCAGCCTTCCATCCTTCCGAGGTCGGTAAAATGAGGACCCAGATGGTTGGGGGGGCAAAAGGCTGACTCTAAACCGCTTAGAGAGGGCTGTAAAGTACTGTGAAGCGGTATATAAATCTCAGCACTGTTGCTATTGTTTGATTCAGATTATCAGCTGGAAGGAACAGAAGGGAAAGCGCTGGTAAAAATGAAGGTTTTTTTTCTTTGTTCTTACTCTCAGTGGGGGAAAAAAAACCTTCCCCCAAAAAAGACCCATTTTTTCCCCCTTTCCTTTCTTTTCTCTCTTTCAGAATATTTGACAAATCAGCCTGAGAGGAGTTTCATACCCTTTCCGGGTAGTCCTTGACTTACGACCACAGTGCAGCCCAAAATTTCTCTCGCTAAGCAGGACGGTTCTTAAGTGAATTTTGCCTCATTTTATGACCCCCCCCTCGTGCCGCAGTCGTCGAGTGAATCACCGCAGTTGTTCAGTCCGTAACGCGGCGGTTAAGTGACTCTGGCTTCCCCGTTGCCTTTGCTTGTCAGGAGGTCGCAAAAGGGAATCGGGTGACCGCCCCCCCTCCCCCACTAGGACAGCGCGACCGTCATAAATATGAGTCAGTCGCCGAGCATCTGAATTTTGATCACATGACCACGGGTTGTAAGTGTGGGCAGTTGGCCGTAAGTCATTTTTTTTTCAGTGCCGTTGTAACTTTGAACGGTCACTGAATGAAATGTGGTAAGTCGAGGACTTCCTGTGTGAACTTCACTTTTCTATTATTTTCTGTTGGGCAGTAAGCAGCCTCTGTTCCTCCTGATGGCCAAGCATGGACCCTGGCAGCATATACCGTATTTATCGGCGTATAACACGCACTTTTTCTTCCTGAAAATAGGGGGCAAATGATGTGTGCGTGTTATACGCCGATATAATGTTAATGACCCATAGTTATTTATTTGAAATTTAAGTTTTTTTCCTGAAATTTCCTTTTTAAAATGAGGTGCGTGTTATATGCCGGTGCGTGTTATACGCCGATAAATACGGTAATTTCTCTTTAGTGCCACGTTCTAGTTTTTATGTTCTAACTTCCGAAAATCCTTTTTTTTTCTTTGAAATTGGAGAGGAGGAGGAATACTGTTCAAAAGTAGTTTTTCCGTCTCCTCGGTTTTAATGCAGAATACGGCCTGCCGCTTAAGACTTAACTCCTCAGAGCAACTCTACAGCAATAACTGTTCTTGACCTCTGCTATTGCTTTGCATTTGAAAGGAGTTTTTTATTGAGGTAAATACTGTGTTGCAACCAAACTGCAGAGCAAGAGACTGTTAACTTGTAAGAAATACAGACCAGACTTGAATCTGTTTTTGCTGTGTATCCTAGGAAATACTTAATTTTGTTGCCAAGCCGGTCTTCATTACATTGCAACAGAGAATAATATCAGGTAGAAAAATGTTGGTTTGCCCATATAGATCGGATGCATTTCGTTCACGTTAAAATTCTCATTTGAATAAGCTTTTTTTTTTTTAGTTTGAGCGGCAGTTTAATTAGAAATTTTGCATGCTTTGCTAATTCTCCCAATTTTATAAAAAAGATGATCTTAAAATGTCTGCACCCCATTTTCGTCTAAGGGAAACTGTCTTTGTGACTCAGACGTTCAGTTTAGATTGGTAAAGCTCCGGGCACGTATTTAAAACTATTTTTAATAGGCCATTTTAATACAATTAAAAATTTATAAGTATGATGACCAATGTGCAGGCCATATTTGTTATATATTTTGGCTACTGAAAATGCACATTAGACACGTTGTGAGCCTCCTTGCCTGCAATATTTTATTGCTCTGATCTTACAGCAAGCACGTAACATTTACATTTCCCTTGAATAGTATTTTGTTTACGATTGGTGCTGCCTGTCCCAGTGGAGAGGCATAAAGGAATTTAGGATTCCCATTCCTGATTATTCTACTTGATTGGTAGCTCTTTTATTTTTTCCCCCTATTTTGGCTGAAGAGATATCCTCTTATAAAGTAAATTTCGTCTCCTAACATTCAAGTGTTAAGCATAAAAACAATTCACGTTCAGGTTTTTCAAGATTCGAAATCGTTGAGAAGCAGTGTAACAATTTATATTCTCATTGTTGGGCAGTCAATGATTTCACATCATTTTTTTTCTGCAAGTAAATTTTTCTTTCTAGCAGCGTATGTTCATATTTCTGATTTCAGGTGGAATTGCTTCATCCTAAACGAATGGGATTCCCAACCTTATTATTTCTGTATGTCTTAATCTGCTCTGTGCTGAATTTTTGATCTTTATAAACCAGGTTTTTTTCTCCTGCTTTGTGGATACATCCATTAGATCAGGGGTGTCAAACTGCTGGCCCACGGGCCGGATGCCTCACGAAACTGCGCCCATCCCATTGCCGGCAATGGGGAAAAAGCTCTTGCCAGACCTTGAAAATGAACAAATAACCAGGAAGTGAAAATGGCTACAGACATTGTAGCAAAAAAAAAGCCATGGGTTAATCATGTTTCAGAGTGGCTCTCATTCGTTCATTCATTTCCATTTCTAGAGCCACCCATCTCAGTTAGCGACTCTGAACAGCTTACAATTCAAAATGATTTTTTTTAGCCTTTATTCTTTTCCATTCCAATCCTGTTTTTTTTAACCCTAATCCTAACCTTTAGTGCGTCTTCCTTTTTGCTTCCTTTTTTTTTTTTGCTACATCTGCTTTTTTTCTTAAAAAAAAAAATGCAGGTTGGTATTTTTATGTGTGCGAAAGTTATGATAAGCTTTAATTGCCCAAACACTTCTATATGCAAATAGAAAGTTAATTAATTATGTAAATGGGACACCTATTTTTACAGGCAGTTAAGCTAACCATTAATTAAAATAATATTCAACTAAAATTTGCCCTTATGCAGCTTTTTGGCGTGAGCAGGGGCTTTTGTAGACTCTGCACGCATGCAGGCACGTGTGTCATATCGCATGCCTTTGTTGAGGGATGGCCTGGAATTTTTTATTTTTAGGATGGATGAAAATTAAGACAGTGGGGTTGTTGCACAACATTTTTCTCTGCCTCCCATTTTTTTGGGGGGTGGGGGTTACTCTTCTTTGGGAAGGGTAATTTTAAATTAAGTGGCATTATCCCTTTCAGTAAATTAACCCAGTTTAAAGCTGGCCTTGCCTATCCTAAATCAGGATGCAGAGGGCTAGACACTCTCTAGATTATTTTTATTTATTTATTTATTTATTTGATTTATATAGATTAGACACTGATTTGTCCACAGGTGGTGCTTGACTTACAATAATTCATTTAGCGACCGTTCAGAGTTAAACGGTACTGGGGGAAAAAGCGACCTATGACTGTTGCGACATCTCCATAATCGGGTGATCAAAATTCAGCCGCTTGGCAACCGATTCCCCTTTTTTTGACGGTTGCTGTGTCCCAGAGTCCTCTGAATCCTCTTTTGTGCCTTTCTGATGAGCAAAATCAATGGGAAAGGCAAAATTCGCTTAATGAACACGTTACACTAACTTAACAACTGTGGCAAGAAAAGTTGTAGACTGGGCAAAACTCACTTAACTGTCTCGCTTATCAACAATAATTTGCAGCTTAATTGTCATGAATTGAGGACTACCTGTATTTTGTATGAAGATCTATGGATGAGCCTCTTATAATTTAGGATTCTCCAAATATTTCTGACATATCAGAGCCTAATTCTGTCATTTCTAGCCAATTTGGCTACTATGGCCCTAAAAAATAGATACCGTATTTTCTGGCGTATAAGACGACTTTTTAACCCATGAAAATCACCTCAAAAGTTGGGGGGTCGTCTTATACGCCCAGTCGTCTTATACGCCGGAAAATCAGCGGCAGGCGGCTGGCGTCAGGGAAGAGCGTCGGACGGGAGCCGGCAGGGAAGTCCTGCACACACACGCGCACGCAGGACTTCCCTACCGGCTCCCGTCCGACGTCAGCCTGCCCTGCTTCCTCCACAGTGAGAGGGGAGGGTGTGCCTTCCCGGGCTCGTTGATTTTCCGGTGTATAAGACGAAAAATCTTGAAAATCATCTCAAAAGTTGGGGGGTCGTCTTATACGCCCAGTCGTCTTATACGCCGGAAAATACGGTAGTCTGAAAAATCCTACGATAATCGATTTGCATACCACAAAGTCAGTGGTGGGATTCAGCCAGATCGGCAGAACCGGTAGCTAATTTTTTGTCGCCCAGGCAAAGAACGGACTTCTGGAAGCGACATCCACACACAGAGAACCGGTTGTTCACATATTTTTATCCCACTATTGCACAAATTATATATTTTTGTGGTACAAGTCTTGGTAAATTTTTCTCTGTGATTATGTAGGGTTGCAGTAGCCTGACTTGTAAATATTATTTGAGACTATCATTGCAGCTAATAAGAAAGTCACTTGTCTTTGGAATGGAAATGGATTTTTTAAAAAACCGTTAAATAATTTTGCATTGCTTGTGGGACTTCCCCAATGTGCTGAATTTCTGTGAAATAGTTGAAACTGTTTTTCAGAGTTGTCAATGGCTTAACTTATAGAAAAAAGGAAATTTTATATCTGTTTTAGAGAAATACATATTAAAAGATCTGTTCATTATTATTATTATTTTGCACTTATAGCCAGCCTTAAAGGAGTTCTATATACAAAGTAACCTTGGTGATGGTTTTTCTTTTTTGAAAAAAGCAAGTCCATTTGATATATCTTAATAAATCTTATTAAGGCTATAATAAACTGCTTTTCACAGATGCTATAAATTATTTTCCAAATGGATTTCAGTTCCATTTTTCTTTATACAAAATAAGTGTGATCCCCACAAGGAATGCCCAAACCTTTGTACTTTCTATGATTTCAGTGGGGTTTGTGCAATGAATCAATCCTACGTTACGCAAAACGTTGCTATGTTTTTAATAGAGAAGTAGGCCAGTCCTTGAAACATTTTCAGAAAACTGTAAGAGAATTTTGTATGTTGGATATTTTAAAAAAAATAAAAATAAAACTTTTAAGGTGACAACAGCACTACAAGTGTCAACTGCTCTAATAAATTACTGGAATGGAAACCATTTAAATCAATTAAAAGCTGAACAAAATTCTCTTCTGTTTCTGACACAAAGCATATTTCATGGAAATCTTGCTCTTGATAAGTTGCTCATAAAAATCTGCCCTTGACAGAATGAATTTGCACCAATTTGTTCAAGCCTAAGTGTGCCGTATATGTCAGGGGAGTTAAAAAGCCACGATGAAAAAGGAAGTTTTAAAAGCCCCTAATTTTCTCGTTATTTCTCAAAACTTTTCACTCATGACAAATATGGCAAGAACATTCAAGTTAGAAGTGGGAACGGTGGAGAAAACACAGCATGATAGCTTCGGTTAGCACTTCAGTATGAAATATGGCACTTTGCAAGAACCTGCTGTTGCACTAAGGGAAAAATGAGCAGGCTGTACTTTTTATAGCAAATTACTGATAAAATAGAATCAAGCCTTGTTATTAGTGTGAACAAAAAGAAGAAAAGAGAAAAAACGCCATATTTTCCTCTTAAAAAGCTTTTAAAAAGAGTAAAGGTGATAAGCAATCTCTAATAAGTCACATTTCATTTTAATTGATTTAAAAACATATTTCCTTCTGGTGATGAAAGCGTTTCCCCCCCCTCCCTCTTCATTCCATTTAATAAATACAGGCATTTATGAATATTGGTTTGCTTTTTAAAAAAAACTGCTGAATAAGGTGAAGGAGTTTTTGGCATGTGTTTAAATCCAGCCAAATTCTGAAAAATTCCTGGTCTGTAGTTTTTTTTTAAAAAAAAACAAACGTGTAAATTGAAATGTTTTCATCCGTTAAATGTGGCAAGTGCCCGATAATTGGAGAATAGTAGAAATAGAAATAATAGATTGTGAGAGACAACGCAATGATTAAATTCAGGTGAATTTCTGTCTTAACTCTATAGAAAACGTAGTGCAGTGTTCAAAAGAGCACTGCTCATTAAAGATGTGTTTTGAAGTCTAAGAAACTTCTGGAAGTTTCCCTAACACACACACACACACACACACACACACAGAGAGAGAGAGAGAGAGAGAGAGAGAGAGAGAGAGAGAGAGAGAGAGTTTTCAAGTTTGAGGCGTTTCAAATTAAAAGTGTGCTGTGCAGGGCAAGTGAAATTGTTCCAATGAAAGTCGGTGTTTGTAACGTCGGGTATTAGTTCAGTCTGGATATTTGCCTTTAAACTGAACGTGTTCGTGCAGCTTTATGAGAGGAAATTACAGGCAGTCCTCGACTTCCGGCCACAACTGAGCTCCAAATTTCTGGCGCTAAGCGAGACAATTGTTAAGTGAGATTTGCCCCGTCGTATGACTTTTCTTGCCACATTAAGTTTTGATCATGGGGACCGGGGGGGGATGCTGCAACGATTGTTAGTGTGGGGAAAAGGTACATAAGTGCTGTTGTAACTTTGAGAATTCATTAAAAGTTGTAAGTGGAGGACGACCTGTAGAACACGGAGTGGAATCTTTCACATGGGTTTTTTTTTAGAGTTTATCTGAAAGACAGCTATTTGTCAGTCTCCAAAGCTACAAAGGGAAAACCTCTTCGGCACAGATCTGGAAAGCTTATGCCTAATAGACAGAATCTTGCCAGATTAAAATTTTAATCTTCTAACCTAAGAGATGCACACCTGAGGAAGAAGAAATAGGGGAGACAGGATAGCAGTCTTCCAGTATTTGGGGGGGGGGGCTGCCACAAGGCAGAGGGGGCCAGGTTGTTCACCAGAGGGAAGAACGAGAAACAATGGTTGGAAACTGATCAAGGAGAGAAGCCACCTTACTTAAGGAGAAATTTCCTGACAGTGAGGACAATCAACAAGTGGAACCGCTTGCCACCAGAAACCCTGGGCGCTCCATCACTGGAGATTTTTAAGAAGAGACTGGACAGTCACCTGTCTGAGATGGCATAGGTTCACCTGTTGGAGTAGGGAGCTGGACTAGAAGACCTCCAAGGTCACTTCCAACTCCTGTTCTGTTCTCTCCTGTCCTATTCTATTGGCTCGAGGTTAGGGTTAAGCAAATTCACTTAACAACCGGCTTGCCAACTTATCATCTGCAGTGAATCACTTCCCAACTGAAGCAAGACAGGTCACAAAAGGGGGCAAAACTCAATTAACAAGTGTCTCACTTAAACAGAGAAATTTTGGGCGGTTTTTAAGCCGAGGACCACCTGTAGTGCTGTACTGTAATTGTTACTTCAAAAGCCTGAAATTGCAGATTATTCCTGTCAAAGTGGGAAGATAGACCAGTCAGCCTTGTGAAGGCTAGAGCCCTAATTGTCCATTGGTCATTGTTTCCCACTAGCTTACGGCACCCTGTAAAGACCCAGCAATAGAGGGGTCTAAGACAACTCATTGCTGCTAACCTGCCATGGCCAACTCACCACAGCCAATCTGCCATGGCCAACTCAACTTGGCCAACTTGCTATAGCCAACTTAACACGGCCAACTTGCCATGGCCAACTCAACGCGGCCAACTTGCCATGGCCAACTCAACGCAGCCAATTCATCTCTGTCAACTCGCCACAGGATAGCTTGCTGTGGGACAATTTAACATGAAATAACTGTACTCTAGACCCAATCCTCTCTTAATAGTATTAGTAATATTATTAGCAATATTAATATTGTCATTAATATTATAGTTATCTCCCACTGAGTTGTCCCACGGCAAGTTGGCCGTGGCGAGTTGGCCGTGGTGAGTTGTCCTATTTCGGCAACAGAGACAGGGTGAACTGACCCACTCTACTTGTAAAGACTGATATATTCACAAATCAGAACACAATTCAACAATGGCTCCGAGTAAACATGGTACTATAGAAGAATTAGCAGCGGGCACAGCAATGTTTATGGTGGCACCATTTGTGCCAGCTGAAAAAGAGGTGGATAGCACCCTTACAATAGTGAGCAAAAGGACTGGTATTGAGGACACATCAGCATGTTAGCTTTTTTTTATAATTTTGAAAAATTTGCTTTTAATTAGACAAGCTTCTGTGTCTTTTCCCATTTGGATCATTTAATTGCTTAAATCAGGTGCCCAAAAGGGACCGGTTCCATGGAAAGAGGTTTTTCCGCGGACCGGTGTGTGTGTGTGTGTGTGTGTGCGTGCGTGGTTTTGTGTGCTGCCTGCATCCCGCAGATGTGGTTTTGCTTGTTAGTGCGGACAGGTTGCTGGCATGCCGCGGCCCAGTACTGGTCCATGGGCTGGGGGGGTTGGGGACCCCTGGCTTAAATTATTTATAAATTATCATTTTACAAAGTGTTAACTACGGTTGGTTTTCTCTTTATTTTAAGCCTTTCATTCTCCAGCTGTTTTTCTACTTCTTAAAGCGATTTGAAAATAGGATATTCCTACGGAGGCCTGCTGACATTTTTTTATATGAAGCAAATCCAGCTGAAACTTGTTACTTCTCCCCATTTTAAAAGAATTTGGTTGTACACAAGCTCCTATTGTTTGAAGATAAATAATTGGCATGTAGACAAGAACAAAGACCATAATAGCACATCTGCTTTTATGCAAAGATTTATTAAGTGGTAATGGTGCAACTTTTCTGAATAGCTGTTCTGTACAAAGCAAGCTGGGAGAGAGAGAGAAAAAAAGTCCTTGAAATGCCAGTTGTGCGGGAACAGTGTTTTCCCTAAACTGCTCTTAGGGATTTTAATTTGCATGCTTATTTTATTTTGCAGGCACCTGGCACACACACACACACACACACACACACACACACACACACCCCTAAATAAAATTAAATATAAATGTTCGGTTTCTAAAATGAAATCTTATTCCTTGAATTCCTTTTGAGTCACTTGGTTGAGTTGGGCGGCTTTAGAAGTCAAATGGGAGGGGAAGGAAGGAAGGAAGGAAGGAAAGTTTTGTATATCGAAAAGCACGAGGGAATGGGGATTTCTTAAAAAAAAACCCTACGGCTCATAAATTTTATTTATTTACATTCCACTGCAATTCTGCAACTCTCTCTTACCCGAGATGCGGAAAATTTAAAATCTCTATGATTTAAAACAGCAATAAACTAAATCATAAAATTAAAAGACCAAGTCTTAACAATGAAAATAGCAAAACTTGAAAGTACGGCATAAATTCAGAGCCTTTATAACTTTGCCCTCGCTGTCTTCCTCTGCCCCTTGTCTTTGTGGTAAGGCACAAAGCTCCAACCTCCAGGAATTAATGGAGACAGATAGACCTGACCTTCAAAAATGAAGTTTTGAAGTCTGGCAGTTTGGGAAGTAATGAAATGAATGGGTTTAGATTAATTGGAAACCACATGATTACATGTATTATGGCCACTTAAACCTCATTTAAGTAATTATGACCACATATATTATAACTTTGTGACTTAAGGAGAATACAGTATTAATAATTTATGGCAAAAGTTGACTTTTCTCGTACCCTGGGAGTTTCTGTAACTGTTCACCTGTATAATAATTAAAAAACAAACTTTTGTTACATTTTCCCTGTAGTTCTCACACAATAAGATGTATCTTCTATAATTAACATTTCTTAAAGGTCACGCTATTTCAGCTTCTCAACTGATTCATCTTACTCTTTAAATGACTCTTCTCCAGAATATTTATTATAGGTTGCGTGTCTGTGATTCAGAGTACAGTAACTTATTTTTTTTCCCCAGTTTTGTAAGCGATTTAAAATGTTATCGAAGTTTGGTTTGATTCGTGACTTAAAGAATTAAGGGGAAATCTAGATTAGATTTAGTTTCAGCGACTTCAGAGTTTGAAATTTCAGTCAGCGATATATTTCACATAGCTTTATCAGGCAATTGAATCCATGCATCTTTCTCACTTTTGACATTTTGAGTCCTTCTCTTCCTTGAATTATTAACTTAACAAATACAAATAGCCTAAGTTTTTATCTTTATTAATTTCAAATAAAATATGTATTCCCTGAGTTTTTACCACTTTCTGGATTGCTGTGAGAAAAGAAAAACGGCAAGCCTCCTTTGAGGATAAGTCAACATTGCAGGTTGAGGGCTGAGGCCGTTAGAAATTATGATTGCTTCCATACCCGAAAGTTATTTTCCATGTAGAATTAGTTTTTTTCCCCTTAAGTCTAGTCATTGCAGCTCAAGCTGAAGAAAAACCTTGATTTAGCCCTGTGTCCTCCAAATTTATGGAATTACACTTCAATAGAATCAAGATCACATGAAGTGTTGTTGGTACTGCTCTATAATGCCTCGGTAAGACCACCCTTGGAATATTGCGTCCAGTTTTGGTCACCGCGACATAAAAAAAGAGGTAGAGATTGTGGAAACAGTACAGAGAAAAGCAACAAAAATGATTAGGGGATTTGAGGCTAAAACATGATGTACAATTGAGGCAACTGGGTATGTCTAGTCTAAGGACTAGGGGTGATGTAGGTGGTCAACCTATTCTTCAAAGGACCTGAATAAGAATAAATGGAAACTAATCAAGGAGATTAGGACTCACTGGAGAAGAGCCTCATGCTGGGAAAGGTGGAGGGCAAGAGAAGAAGGGGACGACAGAGAATGAGGTGGCTGGATGGAGTCACCGAAGCAGTAGGTGTGAGCCTAAATGGACTCCAGAAGATGGTAGAGGACAGGAAGGCCTGGAGGAACGTTGTCCATGGGGTTGCGATGGGTCGGACACGACTTCGCAGCTAACAACAACAACAGCAACAAAATCAAGGAGAGCCAGTGGAAACAACCAGTGGAACAACCTGCCTCCAGAAGTTGTGGGTGCTCCATCACCGGAGGCATTTAAGAAGAGATTGGACAACCATTTGTCTGCAATGGTATAGAGTTTCGCTTTTGAGCAGAAGGTTGGACTAGAAGAGGGATGCTACAACTGTTAGGTGAAAAAAAGGTCATAAGTCCCCTTTTCCCGTGCTGTGGTTACTTTGATCGGTCACTCAACGATAGATAACATATATTGTCATTTTTTATTTATTTATTTATTACTGTGGGCACAACAGCACACACGAATTTTTGTTGCTTGCTGGCAAAGCGTACCCATACATAGCACACATTTAAACATACTGTAAACAACACGTATAGACCTACACCCTTACGTATAAGTAACATGTAAATATTAATCACTGCCCATCTTGAATACGTAACAACGGAGGGACGTTGCAGGTTGAACGGTTGTTAAGTTGAGGACTGCCCGTACATGACAGCTTATTGATTTGAATGTTAACCGTAGAGGTGGGATTCTGTTCTTAGACTTTGGCAACCCACGTTTTGCTAACAAAGAGGAGGGGACACTAAAGCGAAGGTTGAGATGAAGACAGCGCTCAGATCCTTGGTTACGACGGGAAGGTCCAGACAGAAGCTTCCCCATTGTGTCCCAATAAAGCTCTTGAATGAACTTCTTTTTATAGCCGCTAAATGCATGCAAGTTTTGTGTCTTCGGCCACCTGCCAACTTTGCACCTGCTCTATTCTGATCTCCTCCAGTTGGAACAATGTGTACTTCCGGGCTGAGTGTTGATTCTTGATGATATTTAGTTTAGCCTCACTCTATACGGCCGGTGATCTTCCTGGCCATCTCATATTTTGCAAAGCCCAGGTGTCTTAATTAAAACTCATCGGCTCTCTAATAAGCCGCAGAGACCTGTTTCCAGCCCGTTAAAAAAGGGCAGTTAAAACAATGGAGGAAAAACACCTAAAAACGGAACATGGCTTTGCTTCTCCGGCTGTGTTTAATAGCTTTTTTTTTTTAAAAAAAATCAGCTTCTGGGAGGGTGTCTCGGCAAATATTGTAAAGAAAAATGGAAAGACCGGGCAAAAATTATAGTCCGCGTTTGGAAAACAGAAATGCTTCTGATTCAAGGAGAGCATGGCATGCTATAAATATGTGCGAAAAGGGTAGAGCTGGCGTATCATAAGTATATACTTTTATCTCAGGCTTCTGTGATGTCGTGTGGCATAAATTGGTAAAATGAGCTTCACAGTTCAGTGGCAGAGGCTAATTTATGCAAATTCTCCTCAGAATTGGTTATTAACCTTGATCCTCATTTCCTGTGTTCTACATTAAGTCTTGCTTTGATTCGGTAATTATATTCCGTGGTTAATCAACCTCACTCTTATTTTTTTTTAAAAAAAAATCATTTGGCTGGTCGTCATATAACATGATGTTGGGAAATCGGGTATTGTTAAACCCTGGTGACTATTTTTAAAAAAAATAATAGATTTTTTTCCCCATAAATGGGAATGGACTTTTCCCCCCCATCCAAAACATGTAAGAGAAGTAAAAAATGAAAACAATAAGCAAATACAAACTCCATAAAGTCATAAGGGCCCATTCTAAGCCAAATTACAGCACAGAATCAGTAAAATATAATGCTATAATCCCTCATCAGATATAGGTAGTCCTTGTTTAGTAGCCACAATTGGGACAGGCTATTCATTCATTAAATGAAGCAGTCCTTAAATGAAACAGCGACTGTCCTTATGATCTTACTTCAGCTTTCCTCTGCTTTACAGACCTGGGGGGGGGGGGTCGTAAATGTGAGGATTGGTTGCAATTCCCTGTCACAACTGCAAACAATTGTTGTTCAAAGCAGACACTAAATGAGGAATATTTGTAATTATAGTCAATAAAACACTCACTGGTTGTTTATGTTGGTAAAGCCAAAGAGAAGGTAACCTGGCTAAGTTCTTAAACTTGATTCCAAAATAAGAATTTTACTGGGAGGCAGAAATTAATTTGTCTTTAAGAAGACCAGCTGGCATAGAGAGACTGACTTTTGATAATGGTTGTATTTTAAAAAATTAGCAGAGTAACCCAAAATTTCTGTTGCTAAGTGAGACATTTGTTAAGGGAATTCTGCCTCATTTCACGACCTTTCTTGCCACCGTCGTTAAGCGAAGCACTGCATTTTTTTTAAGTTAGTAAACACGGTTGTTAAGCGAATCTGGCTTCCCCCGTTGACTTTGCTTGCCAGAAGGTCGCGAAAGGGGATCACGTGACCCCGGGGCGCTGCGACCATCGTAAATATGAGTCAAGTTATCAAGCGTCTGAATTTTGATCACGTGACCATGGTCGTAAGTGTGGGAAACGGTCATAAGTCACTTTTTTCAGTGCTGTTGTAACTTTGCACAGTCAGTAAAAGAACTGTTGTAAGTCGCGGACTAACTGCATATCGTACTGTATTTTCTGGCGTATAAGACGACTTTTTAACCCATGAAAATCTTCTCAAAAGTCAGGGGTCGTCTTATACGCCGGGTGCTGAAACTTTAGGGACAGGGCTGGCTGGAAAACCTGGAGCGGATCTTCCATTTAGTCTGCGCAGGGAAAGCGGGACCAATTGAAGAAGAAGCTTCAGTCTGTGATTTTTTACAGGCTGGGGTCTGGGCGTCTTTCCTTCTAAAGTTGAAGAGCAGCTGTAGTCTATCCCAACTTGAAAGGCAGGTGGGGAATGCAGTAGTCAGAGCAGCGGCTTAGCTCTAAGGACACATTTGACTCAGGAACTGGGCGGGCTGGCTGGAAAACCTGGAGCGGATCTCCCATTTGGGAAAGCTTTAGAGTGAATTAGGAAAAGTTTAATCCACTTGCACTGTTTTATGTTTACATGTTAGATGACAAACAGCCTTATGTTTATAAGTGACAGTTTTCCTACTAAGTACCTGTATGTCATAAGCATTTGAATTAAAATTACCATATTAAAATCAAATCTGATGTTTTTTTAATTTTTATTTGGTGTGCGTTGGAAGAGAGGTAGTCTTATACGGCGAGTATAGCCCAAACCCTATAATTTAACAGGAAATGTAGGGGGTCGTCTTATATGCCCAGTCGTCTTATACGCCGGAAAATACGGTAATTTCTTCCTTTTCAAAAGAATAATCCATCCATTTATTTATTCGTCCAATCCAGAGCCTTGACTGCTGTAAGGGAACGTCCAATCAGGTCCAGTGGGAGGGGCTGTTGCGGGTCTTTTCATCCAATGGGAGGGAACCTTTCTCTGACATCATACTTTCCCTTTGAAACATCCTCTCCCCTTGTGCCCCTCCCTCCTCCCCATCCTCCTCTTCCTCTCCCCCCCCACACGTTGACATTGGACCAGATTCCACTGTCTTTCCAGAAATCTCTTAAAATCTGGTTTCGTCTGCAGGCTTAGAGATCGCACGGAAAAAGAGAAAAACTACGCAATTTTTTGTTGGCGTAAATTTTAGCTTTTGGGGGGGGGGGCTCGACCTGAAGGCAGGCGTCTTAACATTCAGCCTGTATATTTTTATTAGCCTTTTTTTTAAAAAAAAAAAAATTCACTTGTAAACCTGGGAAACAATTAAAACAAGGTATTTCCTGTAACGGTGTTGTTCTTCAAAAAGTTACGATTTAAAACGTTAAAAAAAAAACCGATCAGAGTTTTGCCTGGTTGAAAACCTGCTAGGGGGGGAGGCGTTTGAAAGTAACCCAAATAAATAAATAAATCTCATCTTTGGTCAACTCTGATGTTTATTTTGGAACTCCAGTACGTATTTTCACTGTTCTTCCTGCCGTCTTGATTTGTTTTGTGTGTTGTTGTGTTTTGTTTTTTTTAAAAATGTGCTGAATCAAGTTTAGTATATTTGATATCGAAGCCCTTTATTGAAAATACGTGAGATCTTGCTAGGCTCGGCTATTGCAGCAAATTATAGCATTGTAGAACTGGTCTCCTCAGAGCGGATGGATGGAGGGATGGATGAAGCTTTTGTGTTTTTTTTTAATGCTAGCCCAAACTGACAGACCAGAGAATTTACTCTGTGAAGTTAATTCTGGAGCTTAGTTATATGTAGAAATTTCTGGGTGGGTTTTCCGCCCACATCTTGCCTTACCTTCTGACAATGTGGCCATTTAAAAGCCTTACAGCTCGCACAAAATACAAAGATGAAATGGGATAAGTGTATCTATTTTGGGAGGAAAAGATTAAAAAAAAACAACAGTGGTCTTCTCTTCAAGCCAGGTGTGACTTCATCAACACGCTCATATAGCTTCTTGGCAACAAAAGCCTAAATTCAAACCCTGAGCTAAAATCAGTCAAAATTGCACCCGTTTGTGCTTATAATGGTCTAATTGAGATGAAAAAGTTACAGCAAACAGCCATTTCAACACAAGCTTTTTGCTCACGTATTGTCTCTTTAAACTCCGGCTTCCAAATTAAGTAAAAATATTTTCAGCTCCATTTTGTACTTTACAATATTTACAGGTGCCTGCAAAATTACTATTAGGAAATCTTTTTTTTTATTATTTACTAGCGCTTCAGGGATTTAAATTTGAATTGGCTGCGTCTCCGCCACATATTTCTTTCCGATATTTTATAGTCAGCAACTATATAAAAATGTATATAAGCACAGCTGGATCCCAGACGTGTAAGGAAGTGCTAGACCAAAGCTTTAGTGAATATTCATAAGTATGTACTTTGCATGAATTTTGTTGGCATTTCATGAAAAAAAAAAATCTGTATAAACACACCAGGAAGTGCAAAAACCAAAGTAACATTTAAACAATGTGATTAAGCCAAAAGGGGGAAAGTGGGACCCAGGTAAGAATTTCAAGGCTGCATTCCTGAAGGATTTGGTTTATTACAGTCATAATTCATTGAGGACAAATATTCTTTTTGCCACGATGGGCCTTTTCACTTCATCCACAGAATGTGGGGCACGAGATTTATGTAGTAAAGCACATTACTGTGTGCTGGGTCAGCATCTCATTGAAAAAAGTTTTTTTTAACTTGTAGCTTCTTTGGGGCTATAGATCACTGATAGGTAATAATGAACACAGGGGGGACAGTATTTTAAATGAGGAGCCTGTATTGCACCTGTTACATCAAGGCAGACAATTTTTTTTTAAAAGAAACCCAACCCAGTTCAGCTCACTGTTTTAAAGTAAGTTTCCCATTGTGTGGGAAATCCAGCAATGGGATAGCTTTAACTGTTTAAATGTGCTAGTGCATAACTTAACACAGGCAGTCCTCAACTTGATCTGAGTAAGGTTTTAAAACTTTATTCCCCAATAAGATAGTATCAAGATCATGTGAAGTGTTATTGCCACTTTATAACGCCATTGGTAAGGCCACACGTGGTATATTGCATCCAGTTTTGGTCACCACGATGTAAAAAAGATGTTGAATGTTCAGAGAAGAGCAACCAAGATGATTAGGGGACTGGAGGCTAAAACATATAAGGAACGGTTGCTGGAATTGATCTAAAATTCCAAATTTTTAGAAGATTCTCAGCATGGCCAAAGATGGAGCAATTTGTCTCCTTTCTCAACTTTTTCCCCCAGCCTGTTGCTTTAGCATAAGCCAGGATTCACTGCCCCGTGGCTTCATTTTTCATTCTTCAAATTTCCTCTCGGTTTTGTTATTCATGGTGGGTCCCTCGTCAAATCATATTCCATTCTTGCAAAACATCTGTTCGCTTTTCTCTTCCATCCCCCCTTTTTTTTTCTTCTTCATCTTGGCTATTCTCAGCAACCTTGTTTGAAACCCCAGTCAGGCTGTACGATACAATCTGAGTGACTTAACCCTGTTGCATCAAAGCACATTTTATCTCTCTACCAGAATTCCTTGGCTTACTAGACAAAACAAACGAAAAGTGTGAAACCCAAACTCTGGAGATGATAGTGGATTTTGGAATGTTAGACAACACGGTATCCCCCAGTAGAGAGTTTCACATTTCTGGGGTCTTGTCATCTTCCCAGACTTGAAATGGACACCTAACATTGGATCCATCGTTAAAAAAAGCCCAACGAAGAATGTTCCTCCTGCTTCAACTCGGAAAACTCAAGACTGGCCAAGGAGCTGCTGAGACAGTTCTACAGAGGAATTATTGAATCTTTCATTTACACCTCTACAACTGTCTGGTTTGGCAACCAAATAAGTCAGACGCAGACTTCAACGGATAGTTAGAAGTGTAAAAACAAAACAAAAAAACCTATTGCTGCCAGCCTGCCTTCCATTGACCTGTATACTTGTTAGTTGCGAAGTCGTGTCCGACCCATCGCGACCCTATGGACAACGTTCCTCCAGGCCTTCCTGTCCTCTACCATCTTCTGGAGTCCATTTAGGCTCAACGCCTACTGCTTCAGTGACTCCGTCCAGCCACCTCATTCTCTGTCGTCCCCTTCTTCTCTTGCCCTCAACCTTTCCCAGCATTAGGCTCTTCTCCAATGAGTCCTTCCTTCTCATTAGGTGGCCAAAGGATTTGAGTTTCCACTTCAGGATCTGGCCTTCTAAAGAGCAGTCAGGGTTGATCTCTCTAGGACTGACCAGTTTGAACACCTTGCAGTCCAAGGGACTCGCAGGAGTCTTCTCCAGCACCATAGTCCAAATGCCTCAATTCTTTGGCGCTCAGCCTTTTTTATGGTCCAACTTTCACAGCCATACATTGCAACCGGGAAGACCAGGGCCTTGACTATACGCACTTTTGTTGACAGGGTGATACATTCCAGGTTCTTATGGAGAAAAAATGACCTGTATACTGCTATGGGTCAGAAGGAGGGCTGAGAAAAATATCTACAGACCCCTCACATCCTGGACATAATTTTAACTTCTCCCCTCGGCACACTGCTTCTAGGGCATTGCACATCAGAACAACTAGACACAAGGAGAGTTTTTTTCCCCTCCCATGCCATCACTCTGCTAAACACCAAATTTCCCAACAGTTATGTTCAAGGATGTAGGCTGTATGGCTGCTACCCTTCTCATCTTTCCGATTCCCTTCTACTATTGGTACCTTAAAATTATATTACTTAGTTGTTCGTTCTTTGTATGTATGTAATAAATAAATAAATAAATAAATAAATGTACTCACCGAGAGCCCATGCACGGGAGACAATTTCCTCGTGTGTTTAATCACACTTGGCCAATAAAGAACATTGTGTATCATATTGTCAGTGGAATTGACAATAAATGCTGGACTTGAGATGAAGAATCCATTGGGCGTAGTTGTGCTATCTTAGCGTCACAAATAATTATTACACAGTGAACTGTGCTTAATGGGGGCGCGGGCAACAATGGCTTAGCAGTCAAAGACGCTGAGCTTGTCAGCTGGAACAGGGATCCCCAACCCCCGGTCCGTGGACCGGTATCGGGCCACGGCATGCCAGCAACCGGTCCGCACAAACAAGCAAAGCCCCATCCGCGGAATGCAGGCTGCGCACAAAACCACGTTGCTGGCTGAGGAATTCTGGGAGTTGAAGTCCACAGGTCATAAAAGGGCCAAGTTTGAAGACCCCTGCTTTAAACTGTGCTTGGTTAATAGTGTATTGGCTTAATAGTAACAGCAACGTAGTGCCGATGGGCAGAGTATTTTTTTTCAGGCAGCAGAATACTAATAAGGCTTGCTCCATCATTGCTGCAAAAGTCATGTAGACTTGTGACGTGTAGTAATCGTAATAAGCATCACTGGCTAGATAATCCCTTGCTATGTATTCACAGACATATAGAACCCATAGCTTTCCTTAAGGTGCCAGCTTTTATTATGGCTTCATTTGAAAACTACTCAAGGTTATGTAAACTCCCCATGACATTTCTTCCTAGGGGATCGTGCAATGCCTATTACATTGGTGAAAGCTTCACTTTTGGATGGAAAGCTCCCTTCCTTCCTTCCTTCCTTCCTTCCTTCCTTCCTTCCTTCCTTCCTTCCTTCCTTCCTTCCCTCCTCCTCCATCATCCATAATTCTGCAGGCACTAATTTGCACAAGTGGTGTTGAACAGAAGTGCTATGGGCGTCCTCTCCTTCATGGGAAGAAATTGGGATGTCAGACAACGGAGCGTGAGTGGCTTTACAGCAGGCATTCATTAGAGACGCACGCTTGCTGTGTGAAGTATTCCAAGTGCACGCTTTGTGTGTGTGTGTGTGTACTTAAAAAGATGCAGAGGTTAATCTGCTA
The DNA here is from genome assembly GCF_947247035.1 of Vipera ursinii. NCBI lineage: Eukaryota > Metazoa > Chordata > Lepidosauria > Squamata > Viperidae > Vipera > Vipera ursinii. The sequence continues at coordinate 3,509,538 of NC_139515.1, read as the reverse complement.
TTAATATTTCATGGCTGATTAGTACAAGTGGGACCCAAAGCTTTACATCAGGGAGGTGATTATTGCTTCGGAAGTGTCTGCTGTTTTGTCTAAAATCCTTCAGCACAAAATTTATCCCTTGCCTGTGTGCCTTTGCTCCTGCTGTGTGTAACAGGGTTGTTGGCTCTACTCATTCGCACGATTACCAAGTGTTACCGTATGCAGCTATCGTTTCCTAGGGCTGGGCAGGTTGAATGAGAAGTAAAAGGTAAAGGTTCCCCCGCACATGCGTGCTAGTCGTTTCCAACTCTAGGGGCCGGTGCTCATCTCCGTTTCAAAGCCGAAGAGCCAGCACTTGTCCGAGGACGTCTCCGTGGTCATGTGGCCGGCATGACTAAATGCCAAAGGCGCACGGAACGTTGTTACCTTCCCACCGTGGTGGTCCCTATTTTTCTACTTGTATTTTTACGTGCTTTCGAACTGCTAGGTTGGCAGAAGCTGGGACGAGTAACAGGCACTCACTCAGTTACGCGGCACTCGGGATTCGACCCGCCAAACTGCCGACCTTCTGATCGACAAGCTCAGCGTCCTAACCCACTGAGCCACCGCGTCCCTTGTATGATAGGGTTCAAATATGATTAAAATGCACAGAGCCCAAACATTTGACAGTTTGTCCTTTTTTTCATCATCTGAACTTTCCCCCTTGCCTGGAAAGATAAATCCATTTCTAGACAATGTAACACCTTATCCCTTAGTTGCTTTTTTTTTTGACTGCAACTAGTGGGTTTCTCAAATTTGCAGTCCCAATACATAATTTGCACCACCAGCACTTTGGAAGTTGATATACGCAGATAAGAAGCATACCTGGGAAAGTAAGCAGAATCAGTGCATATAAAATTAATATGGGACTGTTGCATAGGGCTCTTGACCTTATTGCTAACTGCATAAAGTCTTCTCAGTGTCCAGTGATTCACTTAACAACCGTGGCCAAAAAAAAGGTCATAAAATTGGGCCAAACTCTACAGGCGCTTTGCTTAACAAGGCAAATTGTCAACTCTCTTGTGCTTGTAATTCGAGGCGTGTATTGTTATTTATTATAAATCTAGCAACGGACCTTTCGGTGGTGGTGTGTTTTATTATACTGTTGCTGTTAAGGATCTTTCACCTTGGATTATGCTATCGTTGTTATACTAGAACTTCCAAATTCCCCTTAAAGATGAGCGAACTGAAAAGGCTGAGTTGAAATAATGTTATATCTAATATTACTTAGCTTTCTAAGCTAAGCACCAAAGGGCTTCTGGATTGAGGGGGTTAGCCGGTGACATCGCCCTTGCTAAAATGGATAATGACATTTTATAGTTTAGCCTGTACAGTCTCTTCTATTGTGGTACCTGAAATTAAATAGCTTTTAAAAAATTGGGTTAAATTGCCCTTCATCTCATAAGCTAGCTGTCATGGTTCCGATAGACGAAACCCATCAAAAGCTTACCGGTTGAGCTCCGGACGGCTCCTGACCTTCGCTCCTTCCGACGTGATCTAAAAACTTATTTATTTGAACAATCCAGCCTGGTCTGATGGGTTTGGGGTTTTAACATTGATTTTAACTAATTTATTGCATCGGGCACAATTATTTAATGTTTTTTTAAAACTTTTGTATCTTGTACTTTTGATATTTATTGCCCTGTACACCGCCCTGAGTCCTTCGGGAGAAGGGCGGTATAAAAATCAAATAAATCAAATCAAATCAAAAGGACTTTGAGGCAAGAATTCTTCCTCAAAGAACATTTATTCAGGAAACAAAGTATCGGCACTGCATAGTTGAACCCCAAAACTAAATTCCCTTCCCCCGGATGCAAAGTAACAAAGCACCATTCCCACCCTCAGTAAACTGTCATCAAGCTTATAAAACACAATTAGCTTAAAGTGCGGGATTTCTCCTCAGCCCGCCAAAACGTTATCAGCTTAAGCATTATTATTATTATTATTATTATTATTATTATTATTATTATTATTATTATTATTATTATTACTATTACTATTATTATTATTATTATTATTATTATTGCTACACCTGAATTCTAAAAGCAAGAAAAGCATGTTAAAGGAGAAGAGAAAATGGCTGCCTTTTCATCAGTTAGCAGGAACATCCAATGTTAAGCAGCAACGATGACACTAGCATTTCAAATTGACTAGTTTGGGCAAACTCTCAATCTGTTCTAGAAACATTAAGAAATAATCAGCTTTAGCCTCTGGAAGTACATTTTCAAACTTCAGCTCCCAACCGTGTTGTGAATTCAGCTTCCCACGAAATAGTGTTTTAAAATGTTATGCCTATTTGAAAAATTAAGCCACCAGCTCATTTTTAATTATGGATTGCCTTTTGTAATTACACCTTCATACCACGTGACAGTGAGCAAGATCGGATCAATATCCTTTCAGCACTTAATTATCCTAATCCTTTAAAATAGACAGCAATTAGCACCTGCCTTTCACACTCCTTCAAAAAAATATATATACCAAAGCTGTAATACATCAAGCAGGGATTGGCATTAAGGTAATTTTTTTGTTTTGAAATGTGTTAACGAAGACCTAATATTGTGGAGCAGTTCTAATTTTCTGTAGCCCACTAATTGTGCTAGTGATGTCAAAAATTACAAAAAATTGACGGTGCAGTTCTTTAGAGATGAATCACTACATTGGCTTAGAGTCTAATTGGAAATGCTTGAAGGAACCATATTCTGAATTTGAATGTGAAAAAGGACGTGTCTTCACCCACTAAAGGGAGTATTCGAGTAGAATCTTCCTGTCTTCGGCGGGAAAGATATTCTCCTACATTCAGATAATAGGCCTCTGCATTTATTAATACTCCTTCCTTAGCAAACACTTGTTTGTAGAAAGTAATAGAATTAACAGAATTGGAAGGGACCGTGGAGGTCTTCTCTAGGCCATTCCCCTGCTCAAGCAGGAAACCCTATACCAGGGGTCTTCAAACTTGACCCTTCTATGACTTGTGGACTTCAACTTCCAGAATTTCTCAGCCAGGCACGCTGGCTGAGGGATTCTGGGAGTTGAAGTCCTCAAGTCATAAAAGGGCCAAGTTTGAAGACCCCTGCTCTATACCATTTCAGACAAATGGTTGTCCAGTCCCTTCTTAAAAGCCTCCAGTCTTGGAGCATCCATAACATCTGGAGGCAAGCAGTTCCACTGGCTGATTGTGCTCCCTGTCAGGAAATTTCTCCTTCGTTCCTACATTGCTTCCCTCTTTATTCAGTTTCCATCCGTTGCTTCTTGCCCTGCCTTCAGGCGTTTGGGAGAATAGCTTGACTCCCTCTTCTTTGGGGCAGCCCCCTCGAATATCGGAAGGCTGCGATCACGCCACCCCTGGTCCTTCTGTTCATCAGATCAGCCATGCCTAGTTCCTGCAACCGTTCTTCATGTCTTTTAGCCATTGTCGCTCTTCTCTGCACTCTTTCCGGAGTCTCAACATTTTTTTATATATATATTGTGGTGGTCAAAATTAGATGCCGTGTTTCAAGTGTGGTGTTACGAAGGCATTGCAAAGCGATAATATCACTTAATGTGATCTTGATTCTATCCTTCTCTTTATGGCAGGGGTCTTCAAACTTGGCCCTTTTTTGACTTGTGGACTTCAACTCCCAGAATTCCTCAGCCAAGGCACACTGGCTGAGGGATTCTGGGAGTTGAAGTCCACAAGTCACAAAAGGGCCAAGTTTGAAGACCCCATGCCTAAGTGCAAACCCCGCTTCTTTGTATCTTGAATTGTAGGTAGCTTGGGCTAGATAGGTAGTTCATGAATTAAGAACATTTCGCTTAGTGACCATCCCGAAGTCACAGCGGCACTGAAAAATATGACTTATGACTCATGCCTAAGGCAGGACTAGAACTCCCCGTCTCCTGGTGTTTGGCCCAAAGTCACCCAGCTGGCTTTCGTGCCTGAGGCAGGACTAGAAGTCCCAGTCTCCCAGTTTTTAGCCTGGTGCTTTAACTACTTAGACTAAATTGGCTCCCTGCAGTCCTTTCAATAGTGATTGTGAGAACAAAAAAAGGCCCCCTCCCATTTTTTTCACTGTTTTTAAAGAAATAGCTTTCTCTTTCAATTCACTCCCCTAAAAACCTAGCACGTTTTTTCTTATTGCATAGAGGAGTTTTTAATTTTGCATAATTGTTGCAAGCCCATTGAACTTAATACCACGAGGCTAGTTTTATGGGCATTTTGTCTAAAATGAATTTTCAAACTGACACCTGGGGCTCAGAGTGCCATTACAATCCAGGGCTTTGAACATCTGTACGAATCTGGCAGCAGTGGCTTTTTTGGACCGGCTTTGCCAAAAGAATTTAATTTTAATTAAATTGTTCAATTTAAGCTTCCCTTCTAAGAGCAAAGTCAAGCAAATCAACGAAACCACTCAGCGATGGCCATGTGGCAGACTCTGCTGACCGTTCAGAATATTTCAGTTATACTCTGGATAAAAAGTAATTTACAAAGTAAAACGTAACAAAGACAACACCATGGCAGCGATTGTGATCTATTGGCAGTTCTATATGTCTTAAAAATTTGGTAGAAAGGTAAGTTAAAATTCTAAGCAAAACCTCGCTGTAAATGATTACAAGGCAAGCAAATATTATACAGTATAGCTTTCTTGAAAGGTGAATACCTATTGAGCAATTATCTGCGCAGTGTGATCCAGAATATATGTGTGTGTGTGTGTGCGCGCGCGTGCGTGCACACACAGACAGACAGACACTAGCATAAAAACTAAATTTTACAGGTTTTTCCTAAACATCCGAAATGAAGATTAGCAGTTTTGCTTGAAGGAAGGGATTGTGTCATTGGAACAGAAATACGAAGGAGAAAAAAGACCGTTCAGTTAGCATCCATCTATGAATTGCTCCAGCTTTTATTGTTCAAAGAATTAGGAAATTCAAATCTGGTGGCCAAGGATCCGGCTTACTCCGATCAGCAACCTTGTATTGTCTTTAGTTTCGCACTCAAACCTTTTCGCTCTACAGTGGCTTGTTATTCTTAAAGCATTAATCAGAAATTTATTATCCGGCCTGACACCATTTTAAATTTATAGCCAGAAGACAGAGGCAGCAATTTTACAGTGCTGACCTTCTGTTCCATTTTACCACATTTTAGGAAGAGCCTCGGAAATTGATGACATTTTGTTGTTGTTAAGGCAGAGCTGGCGCATTTGTAAGGCAAGGGCAAGGCCGTCTGTTGAATTCCGCATCCTCCATATTATTTAGGTGGGTCCAACTCCAAGTCCTCCAAATTGGTGTGTTTGCGTGAGCTTTTATGAGCCTCGTGTCATTCCCGCTGTGGAATATGAGCCATTTTCATTGGTGGTTTCCGAGCATAGGAGGCCAGCTGCCAGCGTACCCTGGAAAATATGATTAGCCAATAATGGTACACTCGGGTCTAAAAAAGCAGTTGCAATAACAGATTAAGCCCATTATGCTTCACCATTGGCTGAATGAGGATTTATCTAAATGAAGAGCAATTTTCCTCCTTTACGCAGAGGTTCACAAAATTTGGAAGGCAGAGAATAAAATATCTCTGCCTACGGTTTCAGAATGGCATCCATTTCTGTGTTGCGTTTCTAAAGCACTAGTCCAAAATTATTTCGATACACACAGAGAGAGAGAGAATAGAATAGAATAGAATAGAATAGAATAGAATAGAATAGAATAAGAAATAGAAATAGAAATTAGAATAGAATAGAATAGAATAGAATTAGAAATGAACAGAATAGAGTAGAATAGAATAGAATAGAATTAGAAATTAGAATAGAACAGAATTAGAAATATAGAATAGAACAGAATTAGAAATAAAGAACAGTAGAATAGAATTAGAAATATAGAATAGAATTATAAATTAGAATAAAAGAAAATAGAATTAGAAATGAACAGAATAGAGTAGGATAGAGTAGAATAGAATTATAGAATAGAATTAGAAATTAGAATAGAACAGAATTATAAATATAGAATAGAATTAGAAATGAACAGAGTAGAGTAGAATAGAACAGAATTAGAAATATAGAATAGAATTAGAAATAAAGAACAGAATAGAATAGATATGGAATAGAACAGAATTAGAAATATAGAATAGGATTAGAAATTAGAATAGAATAGAATAAAATTAGAAATATAGAATAGAATTAGAAATTAGAATAGAACAGAATTAGAAATATAGAACAGAATTAGAAATAAAGAACAGAATAGAATAGATATGGAATAGAACAGAATTAGAAATATAGAATAGAATTAGAAATTAGAATAGAACAGAATTAGAAATATAGAATAGAATTAGAAATAAAGAACAGAGTATAATAGAATAGAATCGAATTAGAAATATAGAACAGAATTAGAAATAAAGAAGAGAAGAGAAGAGAAGAGGTATGCAACCTGAAAGCTGTTCTGTACCAGCCTGCTACCGGCCTTGCAGAAAGGCAACCCCTGTACAAACGGCAGAGGCTGGAAAGCGTCTGAGGCTGGAAAACGTCTGCCAAGTTTATTGCACAAACAAACAACAGAACATGAAACAAGATACCGGAACTTTGATCCTCAAACGGAGCGGTTGCTTTCAGCAACCAGCCCTTCCCCAAACACTCCCTTTATTAGAGTTCAGGGCGTGGCCTCCCTGTGCCTCCTTCCGAGGAGTCCCACAGCCTTTCTCTGCTTGCTCCTGCTTGACTGCCTCCTGCGTCGGGCGTCCTTGAACAGGGCCAGCTGTGGGTCATCATCATCCGCACTGTCGGGCTCGCGCAGCTGAGTCTCCACCAAGTAAGAGGGGCCTGGCTGGGGGCTCTGCGAAGCCTCCAAGCCATCATCAGCAAGTTCGTCTTCAACACCCTCCTCCTCCCCCTCGTCTGAGTCATCCGAGTCATCCGACCCGGCTGCCGGACCCACAGGCTGACCCTGAATCACAACAAAAGCAATTAATTGCTACAATACGGCTGCCAGCCATACTTCCACAGAATTTTCTGTAATTTGGCTACAGTGTTCCCTTACTAGACAAAGTCACTGGGTCTAATTCTTAAAATATATACTGTAGGTAAACTTAGATAATATGGAATAATATAGATCATTGTTTCCATGAGACCCGTAGAAAGTTTTGTTCATAAGGGAGGTTTTTGTTTGATGCTGTAGAATAAATTTTTTTTCTATCCAGACGAATAATAACATTTTCAGGTGATAAAATTGTAGGGTGCTGGTAAAGCTGATATGATGTGGCATGATATGATGCTGCTGTCATGCAAGCACAGGTAATCCTTGACTTACAACAGCTCGTTTAGTGACTGTTCAAAGTTACAACGGCACCAAAAAATGGGACTTACGACTGTTTTTCAAAGTTTACTGCCTTTGCAGCATTCCCACGATTACGTGATCAAAATTCAGAGCCGGGCAACCGGTTCATATTTATGACTCTATGATTTATGCTTCCCACAAGCAAAATCAGCGGGGAAGCCCGATTAACAACTGGGTTACTCACTTCTCAACTGCAGTGATACTCTTACCAACTCTTTGCAAGAAAGCTTGTAAAATGGAGTAAAACTCACTTAGCAACAGAAATGTTGGGCTCAACTGTGGTCACAAGTCAAGGACTATCTGTAGATGGCAATTGTGCCGTCTTTGCAGTAAGACCAGCGTGGGTGGGGGAAAAAAAAGCCAAACCAACTCACCTTTCTCTCCTTTTTTAGATTACTTCTCTTGTAACGCTGCAACTGTTAACCTTGGTTGGTCACGACGATCAGTTTAACGGACCAAGATACAAATGTGCAGTCTCCCTGGATTTCATCAGAGCTATTTCAAGGTAAACTCTGTCGCTGTCTTCTAATATTACAGGCACATATATTTTTTTTACATAAGGGAAAAAAGAAAAGCCAAAGATGCTTTTTCCAACAGGCAACTGGATTTCCTTTGTTTTTTCGTTTGAAGACATTTCGCTTCTCATCCCAGAAGCTTCTTCAGCTCTGACCGCATGCTGGGGGGAATGGAAAGATTTATACTCCTTGCAGAGAGCTGGTCATTTGCATTATTTTAGAGCAGGGGTGTCAAACTCAATTTCATTGAGGGCCGCATCAGCATTGCGGTTTCCCTCAGGGGGCCAGGTGGGTGTGGCCAGGGTGGGTGTGGCCTACTGGGTGGGCGTGGCTAGAGTGCATATGGCCTACTGGGTGGGCGTGGCCAGCTCTACATCGTTGGCATCGAGGGTGCCTATGGGGGCCTGGGCAGGAGTGGGACAGATCTGAGGGTCTCTGGCAGGAGGAGGGTCTCTGGGCCAGGGCCAAGGCAGTGGGGGCCGTTCCCTCACTGTTTCCAGGATGGCTTCGCGGGCCGCATGAAACCACTTCGCGGGCTGGATCCGGCCCCCGGGCCTTGTGTTTGACATGTCTGTTTTAGAGAGTCGTTGAGGCCTCCTGGAGGTTTGTCTGAGGTGTCACCTGAACAGTGCAAATAGGTGTGGAGCCTTCATGGAACTGTTGAAAGGACTGCATTGTAGACAGGAAATAGATGATGTCGGATTCCCCCTGTGTTGAGAGGGGGGCTGTTCGGTTTTGACTAGATGGCCTTTTGGAGCCCTCTTTCAAACCAGCGGTCCTCTCAGTCCGAAATGTGGACTTTGCTGTCTTGGAAAGAGCGGCCTTGGTCTTTCAAGTGCAGATGGACTCCTGACTCTTGTCCTGTTGGGTTTGCTCTCCTACGTTGTGTCCTGCGTTCGTGAAGTGGTTGCTTCGATTTCTGTTGCTAAGTGAGACACTTAAAGTGAATTTTGCCCCATTTTAACAGCCTCCCTTGCCACGGTTGTTAAGTGAATCACTGCATTTGTTAAGTTAGCGTGACAGTTGTCAAGTCAGACTGGCTTTCCCCATTGACCTGGCTTGTCAAAAGGTTGCAGAAGGGGATCACGGGACATCAGGACGCTGCGACCGTCATAAATAGGAGTCAATTGCCACGCGACTGAATTCTGATCAGGTGTCCCTGGGGATGCTGCCTTGGATCGTAAGAGTGAAAAATGGTCAGGAATCCCTTTTTTTTTTTCCTGTGCCGTCGTAACTGTGAATGGTGACTAACTGGACTGTTGTAAGTCAAGGACTACATGTTCTCAGTTTTTCATCCTTTTTTTTAAAAAATAACTTATTTATCTCCAAAGTTAAGATACAAAACGAGGGTGGGGAAAAGAGAAAAAAACAAGCAAACAAACATCAAGCTTTTCGTGCTTTTGATTTGGCTCTGAACCTATTTTGCTTTGGCAATGGGCAGGAGTACAATCTGTACAGCTAAGGCTTGAGTTGTCCACTGCGTTTGTTCCTGAAAATGTTGGGTCTTCCCTTGATGACGCGTGCAGTAGTTACATCCTGTGAAACAATTACAGTGTTTGAACAGGATACAATGTGACACTGCCTTTGAAAAATGTTTAGAAACTACATCAGGTCCAAAACGAAATTAAGTGATTCCCTTCTTAGAATTTTTTTAGTGGTCCATTGAAAAACACTTACAAAGATAGAGGTAGGTAGGTGGATGGATAGATAGATAGATAGATAGATAGATAGATAGATAGATAGATAGATAGATAGATAGATAGATAGATGATAGATAGATAGATAGATAGATAGATAGATAGATAGATAGATAGATAGATAGATATGGATGGATAGATAGGTGGGTGTATGTATGTATGTGGATAGATAGATAGATAGATAGATAGATAGATAGATAGATAGATAGAGATATGGATGGATAGATAGGTAGATAGATAGGTGGGTGTATGTATGTGAAGAGAGAGAGAGAGAGGATAGATAGATATACAGACAGATAGATTGAATGGATGGATAGACAGACAGACAGATAGATATGGATGGATAGATAAATAGGTGGGTATATGTATGTGGATAGATAGATAGATAGATAGATAGATAGATAGATAGATAGATAGATATACAGACAGACAGATTGAATGGATGGATGGATAGACAGACAGACAGATAGATAGATAGATATGGATGGATAGAAAAATAGGTGGGTGTATGTATGTAGATAGATAGATAGATAGATAGATAGATAGATAGATAGATAGATAGATAGATAGATAGATACGGATAGATAAATATGGATAGATAGATAGAATGGATGGATAGATAGATAGACTGACTCATATAGATGGAGAGTGAGAGAAAGAGAGTGAGAGATAACAATCGGGCACTGAAAAAAGTGATTTATGACCATTTTTCACACTTACGACCATTGCAGCATCCATCCCCAGGGTCACTTGTTCAAAATGCAGACGCTTGGCCACTGACTCATATTTATGACGGTGGCTGTGTCCCAGGGTCACGTGATCCCCTTTTGCAACCTTCTGACAAGCACAATCAACGAGGGAAGACGGAATCACTTAACCACCGTGTTACTAACTTAACAACGGCAGCGATTCCCTTAACAACCGTGGCAAGGAAGGTAAAATGGGCAAACTTCAATTAATAACTGTCTTGCTTAGCAACAGAAATTTTATGCAGGTAATCCTCGACTGACGACCAATTGTGGTCGTCAGTCGAGAACTACCTGTACGTTGTTAGAAGCAGTTTACTTTTAGAAGCCTGCTTATTTTTAGGATTTTAGGGTTAGGGTCCCCTCACTCAGAGACGTGGTAGAAAAGTCAGGGTCTCACTTCCATGGAGATTGAGATTAGCTGCTAAGAGAGCCCAAGTTTGTGTCTGCACTATTTTTGTCCTGGCAGACAAAATATTTCCTTATTCCAGTAAATATTTAGCCTTTCAGCAGGTGTCCTGTTATTTCATTTTAATGCTTTCTTTATAGCCGAAGTGTTATTTATGCTTTTATACTTGTGAATTTGATTTGTTCTTTTTTTCCCCTCCTACTGTTTTTAATGTTCCTTTTTGTAGCTGTTTTGAGCTTACTTTCAGTGGGAAAACAATAAAAATAAAATAAAATAAATAAAATCTCTAAACTTGCTGATGTTTAGACGATCAGACTTTTGCCTGATCTGGCATAACAGCATTCGCAGTCAGGAAAAAACATTACTTCATCTCTCTCTCTCTTTTTTTCCCCCCCTAAATCGACAGTTTTGAAGTTCTGGCAATATTCATTCTAAGCATTTTTGAGAAATCCCAAGTTAAGAAGTCGTGTTATTTTCAGCTGGCCTGTGAATTTTTTTTCCTTAAAGGCTATCTTTATACGAAGCACAGTGCGGCTGTGCACACTTTAAACACGATTCAGAAATAGTGCTAACAATTCTCCCAAACAGCCTTTTTTTTAAAACAACAACAACCGAAAATCATTTTAGCCCTGCCTCTTTTTTTTTTCCAGCCTTCCTGGTAAACTAAAATGAAAAGCATTCACTTCAAGCACTGACCCTTTAAAACAACTACATCTTTCTTGAAGCTCATATGGAAGCCTGAAAAAAGAGAGGCTGCTTTAATGAACGGAGAGCCGGTAGCTTCTGCCTTAAACGATATTCTTACTACGTCTTAAAAAGTCACCAGTTGGTTTTTTTTTTGTAGGCAGCCAGATGTTTTAGATTAAATAATGCGTTACGACAACCTATTGCTTTGTCAAGGAAACAGTGTTACGGCTCTTTAATCTAGGCCTTACATCTTGCCCATGTTAATGGCATTCAGTTTTTATGAATAATGCCACTAATCGAGTAAATTTCATAACTGTCACTTCAGCTGCAAGCATATTAGAAGCTTTCATGTTTTGTATAATTCCGTAGTCACAAATTACTTTCTAAACGTGGCCTTAACAACGATGCCGAAACGGGAACAGATTGCCTTTAAAAGCAGAGATAATTTAATAGTTAAAATTACAATGTCTTGCTCTTTTTACAATGATATACACTTGTGGACAAAAACCCTTTCCTTTTTGGATTTCTTCATTTTTTGTATAGAAATAAGGAAGCCTCGGCACTGAATCTTAATACCAAAGATCAAAATTAATTTCAGAAGAAGGGTGGGGGGGGGAGAAGGAATATTTTTACGCTTCTAAGGCATCGCTCTTTATTCTAACAAAGCAGAAAAATACATTCCGAGTACTCTCGGATTGTTCAAGTTTCATTAAATGGCAGGGGTTAACCACAGCTAAGAATGGAAGAATGCGGATTGCAAATTAATGCATATGAAGGAGTTATGCCATACATAAAGCTAGAACAGGTGGTTTGGAAGAAGACCAGAATGTTCAATAGCGGACACAATTGCTGTTTTGCATCTCCAAATAGTGAGCTGTATTTACTAGCTTTTTTTTTAAATCTTTTTTAATCTGGAGCTAAAAATTTTATTTGGCTTAAATTGCGGGTAATTTTTTGTATCTGAAAGTCTGTGCAACTAGAAAACGTCATTCCTAATATGCTTCTGAATAAGTTATACATCAGCAGGAATGCTTTCCTTCCTTCCTTCCTTCCTTCCTTCCTTCCTTCCTTCCTTCCTTCCTTCCTTCCTTCCTTCCTTCCTTCCCTCCCTCCCTCCCTCCCTCCCTCCCTCCCTCTCATACATGGCATATACATATTAGCATATCTGTCACTCAGTAAGCTAAAATAATAAACTTGGCACATCATTCCTCTGATTAGCATTCCTATCATCTTTTCAAAGAGAGAAAATGACTTACAAAATCAAACTATGTCCTATCTGAAACATTTCCAAATTTCTTTCTACTGAAAGGCACCATATAGTTTTGAGAGGGGGAAAAAAAAAGTTAGTTTAAGAACAAGGCAATTTTATCTTTAGAATTCATAGGGAAGAAAGAAAACTAAAAGCAATCAAAACCCACATAAATATGACTGCTTAAAGCAGACAAAGGCATCCTATACCTGAAGCACGTTTTATAAGGGCAGAACAAATCCGCCGTTTACTTTTTTCCTCCCAGCATTTAAGTTGCATCCAATTTCTTTGTCAACCTGCAGTTTTAAACAAATGATAGACCTAAATAGAAAATGTACATGGACTTTTATACAGTATTTTGCGCATATATATATATATATATATATATATATATATATATATATATATAGTAAAGGTAAAGGTTCCCCCGCACATGCGTGCTAGTCGTTTCCGACTCTAGGGGCTGGTGCTCATCTCCGTTTCAAAGCCAAAGAGCCAGCGCTTGTCTGAGGACGTCTCCGTGGTCATGTGGCCGGCATGACTAGACGCCAAAGGCGCACGGAACGCCGTTACCTTCCCACCGCAGTGGTCCCTATTTTTCTACTTGCATTTTTACGTGCTTTCGAACTGCTAGGTTGGCAGAAGCTGGGACGAGTAACAGGCGCTCACTCTGTTACGCGGCACTCGGGATTCGACCCGCCAAACTGCCGACCTTCCGATCGACAAGTTCAGCATCCTAACCCACTGAGCCACCGCGTCCCATATATATATATATATATATATATATATATATATACACACACACACACACACACACACACACACATATTTATGTCTTTGTTACATATCATTCCCGAAACATGATTTTAGGCAACTTTTGTATTGAGAATTGTATGATGGACTTTCCCTAAAGTATACTGTTGAAAAACCTTAAAAGTTCCAATTGGCATCCTATTTTTTATTTTTATTTTTAAAAATGCATCCCAAGTAAATTTCTTCTCTTATCTTTAGTCTCTTCTCACCAGCATAATGATATAACGAGGTGTTGGAAGAAAATCTTAAGGCTTAGTTCCTACAAGGGGAGATTGGAGTCAGGTGCCGTTTTCCAGTATTTCAAAGCTGCATCGAAAACAATTAGCATCTCACTGATTAGTCAATATTTATTTATTGCCGTAAACTATAATCGCGTACAACAGATGAAACAACAAATACACGGAGCAACTAAAAAAAAAAAAGCAGGAAGGCATAGCTAATTGTCTTCCAATGTTACCTTCTTTCAGAGCTTAAATATACTTACAGTTTCCATCCAGTCATCTTGAATTGGGCCTGGAAAGAAATCTCAAGTTGGATTAAGATCGGTCTTACCCTCATGAGAGCAGAATCTTTTGTTATTTGCACGACTGGTTGCATTCCCTTAGCACTCCCAAATTGGAAGGGTTGGGGGATGAGGAGATGAAATCTCTGGATCTGTTATCCAGATCAGAGGGATGGAAGAGGCTTTAGAGGTCTTCTAGTCCAGCCCCCTGCTCAAAGCAAGAAACCTTACCCCGTCTGGATCGAACGGCTGTCCAGCCTTTTCTTGAAAACCTCCAGCAATGGAGCGCCCGGGAGGCAAGCTATTGGTTCTCACCGCCAGGAAATTGAACAAGCTTCCACCCCTTGCTTCTTCTCTTGCCCTCGGGTGCTTTAGGAAATAAAAGCAGTCCACTCTTCTCTCTGACAGTCTTTCAAGGGCTGGAAGATGGCTGTCGTGACCGGTGTGGGGGCCTGGTGGTTAGAACGCAGTATTTCCAAGCTAATGCTGCGGACTGTTCGCTGCCAGCAGTTCAAATCTCACTGGCTCCAGGTTGACTCAGCACCTCCACCCTTCCGAGGTCAGTAAAAACGAGGTCTCAGATCGTTGGGGGCCGTAGGCTGACTCTGTGGACCATTTAGAGAGGGTCTGTAAAGCACTGTGAAGCGGTGCATAAGTCTAAGTGCTAGTGCTAAGTGGAAAGGAAGGAAGGAAGGAAGGAAGTAAGGAAGGAAGGAAGGAAGGAAGGAAGGGCAAGCCATGGTAGCGCAGTGGTTAGAATGCAGTATTGCAAGCAGACTCTGCCCACTGCCAGGAGTTCGATCCTGACTGGCTTAAGGTTGACTCAGCCTTCCGTCCTTCTGAGGTCGGTAAAAGGAGGACCCAGATTGTTGGGGGCAAAAAGCTGACTCTGTGAACCACTTAGAGAGGGCTCTGAAGCACAACGAAGCGGTATATAAGTCTAAGTGCTGTTGCTATTGCTATCTAAGCGGTGCAGTGAATAGAATACAGTATTGCCGGTTAACTCTGCCCACGGTCTGGAGTTCGATCCTGACCGTCTCAAGGTTGACTCGGCCTTCCATCCTTCTGAGGTCGGTAAAAGGAGGACCCAGATTGTTGGCGGCAAGAGGCTGATGCAGTAAACCCCTTAGAGAGGGCTCTGAAGCACAACGAAGCGGTATATAAGTCTAAGTGCTGTTGCTATTGCTATCTAAGCAGCGCAGTGGTTGGAACGCAGTATTGCCGGCGAACTCTGCCCACCGTCAGGAGTTCAATCCTGATTGGCTCGAGGTTGACTCCGCCTTCCATCCTTCCGAGGTTTCAATCTTTTTAATACATAGGAATCAGAACTCAATCAGATTTATTTTTTTAATCCCATTTACATCCCGCCCTTCTCCGAAGACTCAGGGCGGCTTACAATTTAAAGCACAAATCAATGTGCTTACCAATAGCCTTCATTCTATGTATATGCCTGCTTATTAGGGCTTTCACACACCCCCCCAAGCGGCATTATTACAAAGTCAGCTTATTGCCCCCCAACAATCTGGGTCCTCATTTTACCTACCTGGGAAGGATGGAAGGCTGAGTCAACCTTGAGCCTGGTGGGACGCGAACCTGCACTAATTGCAGGCAGCTGGTGTTACTTAAGGAGGCATTAGCCCACTGCTCCACCAAGGCACCAAGAATTGATTGAATTATGCTTTTTAGTCGTTTCAGTCAAGGACATTCACAGAAGGAGGATGTTCTGTGTTACAATCAAGGTCACGTGAAGTGCTAACGTCGCTTTACAAAGCCTTAGTAAGACCTTACGTAGAATACTCCGTCTAGTTCTGGCCACCCTGTTGTAAAAAAAGAGGTCGAGACTCTGGAAAGAGCGCAGAAAAGAGCAGCAAAGAGGGTCAGAGGGCTGAAGGCTACCTGAAGAACGTTCGCAGGAACCGGGTATGTCTAATCTAGCGAAAAGAAGGGAGACACGATAGCAGTCTTCCAGTATTTGACGGGCAGCCACAAGGAAAGGGAGGGGGGGGACTCAACCTATTTTCCAAAGCAGCAGGACAAGAAACAACGGGTGGAAAATAAGGAGAAAAGCAACTTAGAACTAGAAATTCCAGTGGAACCACTTGCCTCCGGAGAAGTTGTGGGCGCTCCATCACTGGAGGCTTTTAAGAAGAGACTGGACCGTTCCACTTGTCTGGAACGGCATAGAGAAGGGGGCTGGACTAGAAGACTTCTCCGCTTGAGAAGGACTAGAAGACTTCTCTGCTTGAGAAGGGGACTGGACTAGAAGACCTCCAAGGTCCCTTCCAGCTCTGTTACTCTCTTAAAGGGGCAAAAGACTTGACGACCTATTTTCTTGATGTTTGCAGGACCGTGAACTTTGACGTCACCAACTATTTATATGACTTTTTGTGAAGACCGCACAGGCGCCCGGGATGGCGGCCGAGGCGAACCCCGTCGTTTAGCCATCCAGGAAGGGGAGACGGCCGGCTCGCTGGGATTTGCCCAAAGCAGGTGCCGACTCAGCGTGGGATAAGAACAAAAGCCTCTCCTTGGCCCGGATGGATCTGTGCAGGGGAGGCTTTCCCCGATACCCTGGCGTATTTGGAGCAAACGTGTTAATTACAAACAGCAGGGACTAAGCCCAATCTGTTCCCCTCTTAATTATTTCATTGCAGCATCGAGATTGCCTGAAACCCATTTGAGAGAGATGCTATTTTGTGCTGTGAGTGCTGTGTGTCCCCCCGCGCTTGGAACGTGGCGGCAGGCTCCTACGCCCAAGCTTTTCACTTCCTCTCCGTGGGAGGGGCCGCATTTGTCTGTCACAGCCTCACTTAAAGGAGTTTCAAATAGCAGACACAATAAATACAGTCAACCTGGTGGATGCTTTTCTTTCCTTCCTAGAGCTTAGCCTAGTGACCGTGCCTGATTTTCTTTAAGATAGATAGATAGATAGATAGATAGATAGATAGATAGATAGATAGATAGATAGATAGATAGATAGATAGATAGACAGACAGACATATAGATATATAGAGATAGAGATACAAGATAGAGATAAAGATAGAGATATAAGATAGAGATAGATAGATAGATAGATAGATAGATAGATAGATAGATAGATAGATAGATGGATATAGATATAATAGAGATAGAGATAGATACGGATATAAGAGACAGAGATATAGAGATAGATAATAGATATATTTATTTATTATTTATTATTTATTAATTGAATTTATATACCGCCCTATTCCCGAAGAACGCAGGGCGGTTCACAGGGCAAGTTAAAAACAATACAAAAAGAGAGAATAAAATTAAATTAAATTAATACAAGCCCTCAAAATTAACATAACATTAAAATTGAAATTTAAAATTAATTTAATTTAATATAGATATAACATACATAGATATAGATACATATAGATAGATATAGAGATAATAGATAATATAGATATAGATACAGATATAAGATAGAGATAATAAATAGATAGATATAGATATTAGATAGATAGATAGATAGATTGATTGATTGATTGATTTAAAATCTGCTAAACCACTGATCTCCGGGACGAAAAAACCTTTATTAATAACTAAGCTTTCGTCAAACCACAGATTTTAAAGGATCATACCTGGGACTCAAGTTTTTAGAACTATTAAAGAGATAGATATAGATTACTTTTCGCCAAACGCCGAGGGTTTACAGCTGCTAAGCCTATTCTATGATCAGTGGGAGCAGACCCTGCCCCTTAGTAGCACTGATGATGTTACCTAGTTTGGGTAATGAAACATCTGCGAGACAAGCGCTGAGCTCGGAGACTATCCAGGGTCCCTTAAGCATATTGACATTCTGAGACAAGAGTTGACTTTTGTAGAGGTAAGGTAAGTATTTCCTTGTCTAAAAATACATGGAAATGTTAGGGGCTGTGCCGTGTTTGAGACACGAAGGAGGCACCCAGCCCTGCAGCCTCCTCCCAGAATCTTCCTGAAATCTTCCCCCCTTCAAAGACTTCTGTTGGGACTTCCGGGGTATCCAGCTGTGGCCGCTCTCCTCGGTTAGAGCGGGGTGTCTCCAAACTGGGCAACTTTTAGGACTTTTGGACTTCAGCTGCCAGAATCAGCTTGTCCACGAGTGACTTCCGTCGTTTCTTTTTAGCCAGGGCGGCCGTACCCAAGCAGCCTTGGATCACAGAATTGCTACCTTTACAAGTCAAACCTTGGCGTAACCCACAAGAGGCGTCGTTTTGAGTTTTATTTTTAAAGCAAGGAGGGGGGATCCCGAAAGGGCGTGTTCACTTCGGGCAGACAGTACGGCAGGGAGCCGCGTTCCCGAAAAGCAGCCCGCTGGAATCTCTTTAGCAGTCTTGAGCACAAACGGAGGAAGAGGAAAAAGGGTTAGGTAAGACCGGAGCAGGGACAAAACCGCACAGCCTCGAGGATACAAAACCAAAAGACGAACGGTTGAATGAATGAACCGTTTATTGTCAAAGTACAACCACGTATACACTGAGATTGGCTGAGCCTCCCTTGGTGCCCCCAGCCCCCAACTCACATTGACACAAACCATCTTATCACACCATGTGAGCTTGTCCTGCCAAGTTTACTTTATTGGTTTGTTCTGCCCGCTCCTGCTCTTGAGTGGATAAGACAGAAAAAAAGATAAGATAGATAGATGTGGATGGATGGATGAATAGAGATGGATGGATAGAGAGATGGATGGATGGATGGACACAGATAAGCAGGCATATACATAGAATGAAGGCTACTGCTAAGCTTGTAAGCCGCCCTGAGTCTTCGGAGAAGGGCGGGATATAAATGGAATTAAAATAAAATAAATAATAGATAATGAGATACTGTAAACATAACATAATATAGATAATGATATAGATAATAATGAGATGTAGACACAGACTGATGATAGATTAATCTTCCAATGATGAATATCTAAATGATCCATTTACCTGAACAGGCATAGACAGCTTTTTTGTTGTTATTTTCTTGTAACCGCTTTTAGACTATTTTTTACATTGGGGAGTACATCTTGAAATGAAAATAAAAATGGCTGCAAGGGGGCTAAAGAGACTCATCCCTAAAATGAAGGCATCCGGGATACAAAATGACATGTAATTGCTCATCCTCCAGACTTAATTAAATCTGTGACAACTTGGCAATAAAGTTATAGCACCAATAGAGGCTCCTCAGATTTTAAGCTGTCATATTTTTTTAATTGTATATCCACAAAGGCAACAGACTCGAAAGAATAATGGTTACCATTAAAAATAGTGGTCCTTAGCTTACGGAAAATGATGACTCTTGAAGGTGCCTTCCCTACCTTATTCAGCCTTTAACGTGTAAGTCCTCACGGCCACAATTTTTATTTTTTTTAAATTTTAATTCCATTTATATCCCGCCCTTCTCCGAAGACTCAAGGCGGCTTACAAGCTTAGCAGTAGCCTTCATTCTATGTATATGCCTGCTTATTAGGGCTTTTGCCCCCCCCCCAAGTGGCATTATTACAAAGTCAGCTTAATTGCCCCCAACAATCTGGGTCCTCATTTTACCTACCTCGGAAGGATGGAAGGCTGAGTCAACCTGGAGCCTGGTGGGACTCGAACCTGCACTAATGGCAGGCAGCTGGTGTTACTTAAGGAGGCATTTGAGACAATTGAGCCCAACATTTCTGTTTGCTAAGCGTGACAGGTGCTAAATGAGTTTGGCCCGCTTTTTACGACTTTTCTCGCCAGGGCTGTGAAGTGAAACCGCTGCTCGTGTGAAGTCAGTCTGGCTTCCCCATTGACTTTTACTTCTCAGAAGGCCGCAAAAGGGGGACACTGGAACCGTCACAAGTAGGAACCAGTTGCCAAACCTCTCAATTTTGATCACATGACCACGGGGATGCCGTGAGGGTCATAACTCTGAAAGCCGGTCGTCAAGTCACTTTTTTTCCAGTGCCGTTGTAACTATAAACGGTCACTAAACCAAGTTCTGTACTACTACTATTAATAAAGTTGGTATTTTAGCCCTACCCCCTGCTCAGGCAGGAAACCCTATGCCATTTCTGACAAGTGACTGTCCAGTCTCTTCTTAAAAACCTCCAGTGTTGGAGCATTCCCAGCTTCTGGAGGCAGATAGTTCCTCTGGTTAATTGTCCTCACTGTTAGGAGCTTTCTCCTTAATTCCAGGTTGCTTCTCTCCTTGATTCGTTTCCATCCGTTGCTTCTTGTCCTGCCTTCTAGCGCTTTGGAGAAGAGCTTGACTCCCTCTTCTTTGGGGCAACCCCTGAGATATTGGAACACTGCTATCATGTCACCCCTCACCCTTCTCTTCATTAAGCTAGACCTACCCAGTTCCAGCAACCGTTCTTTATATGTTATATATTGTGTATTATCTTCCAATATCTCAGGGGCTGCCCCAAAGAAGAGGGGGGGGTCAACCTATTCCCCAAAGCCCGTGAAGGTAGGAGAAGAAGCAACGGATGGAAACTAATCAAGGAGAGAAGCAACCTAGAACTAAGGAGAAACTTCCTGACAGTGAGGACAATTAACCATTGGAACAACCTGCCTCCAGAAGCGGTGAATGCTCCAACACTGGAAGTTTTTAAGAATCGACTGGACAGCCACTTGTCTGAAATGGCATAGGGCAGTGATGGCGAACCTTTTAGAGACCGAGTGCCCAAACTGCAACCCAAAACCCACTTATGTATCATCGGGTGCCGGGTGGGTGTGGCCCATTGGGTGGGTGTGGCCCTTTGGGTGGGCGTGGCTGCCGTGGTAACGGCAGACTGGGTGGGACTAAAAAGTTCAATCAATCAATTCCAACTTTGCGAGAACTTTCCCCCCCCCCGCGAGAAGTTGAAATTGATTGAACCTTTTATTTTTTTGTACACGGCGGAGGCCTAAAGCGAAAAGGTTTTATAAAGACCAGCTGAAGGCCTAGGACTGGGGCGACAGCACGCGTGCCCACAGAGAGGGCTCGGCGTGCCACCTGTGGCACCCATGCCATAGGTTCGCCACCACAGGCATAGGTTTTCCTGCCTGAGCAGGGGGTTGGACTAGAAGACCTCCAAGGTCCCTTCCAACTCTGTTGTTATCTCTCCTGGCATCCCAGGAGACGGCATCTCTCGTTAGTCATGTTCTTGAGGTCTTGCCTCACAGCAGCCAACCTTACTGCTGAGCTCCTGGTCCCTCCAAATTGCATCTAAAGCTCAGCCTTGCACAGACGAGATGAACAGCAACACGGACTTGAGTTCCCTTAATTCCTTTCGATCGAGCGAACTCAAGTTCCTCCTGGAGAAGACCGGGTGGAGAACGTGGAGAGTGCTCTTCAAATATTTAAAAGGATGTAGCACGGGAGAAGGTCTAAGGGGCATCCACCGTTCCAGCGGAATGGAATAATGTGTTTAATTTGCAAGAGAAAAGGATTCCAACTGAATTCAAACACCTTCCTGGCAACAGGATCAGTTCAAGAGGGACCCAATTACTCCGAGCCCAGGAAACGCGCCCCCCCCTTGCAGTGGATGTATTTTTGTGTTGAGTTGGGAGTTGGATTCAGTGGCCTCCGTGGCCCTTTCCAATTCTACAGCTGTTAAGAATCAAAATTACTTCTTTTATCTTGTACTTTTTTAGGAGGCTAACTTCAGTGGCCCCAAAATGGCCTCTTCCAACTTACTCCGTCCGTGGAAAGTTGCAGTTTCCTGGAAGGTGGCCTTCACCGATCTCTCAATCTTTTAACAACAAGGATCTCTTCTCGGTTCTAATTTTTAAGAAGCACATTTTTAAAATGGCGGTGATGAATAGAATAGAGCTGGAAGGGGCCTTGGAGGTCTTCTAGTCCAGCCCCCCCCCCGACGCCCCGTTTAAGCAGGAGACCCTATACCATCTCAGACAAGTGACTGTCTGAGTCTCTTCTTAAAAACCTCCAGTGATGGAGCACCCACAACTTCTGGAGGCAAGGAGTTCCACTGGTTAATTGTTCTCCCTGTCAGGAAATTTCTCCTTAGTTCCAGGTTGCTTCTCTCCTTGGTTAGTTTCCATCCGTTGCTTCTTCTCCTGCCTTCGGGCGTTTTGGAGAAGAGCTTGACTCCCTCTTCTTTGGGGCAGCCCCTGAAATATTGGAAGACTTCTATCATGTCATCCCTCATCCTTCTCTTCGTTAAACTAGACATTCCCATTTCCAACAACTGTTCCTTATATGTTTTATCCTCCAGTCCCCTAATCATCTTTGTTGCTCTTCTCTGCAGTCTTTCCAGAGTAAGATTAACAAACTTTGGTCCAGTTGCCATGATTTAACCATTTTAGAGATGCGTCTTCCGATCTTGCCTTGCTCCTTGGAGTTACTCTACGCTCAGCTTTGATGGGGTCCAGTCTCCGTGTCCTTTGGCGGTCTGGTTTCCTTTTATTGCTAATTCTTCCAAACCTAACTGCTTTTTCTGGTGAATTTCCCCACACGACGTGGCCAAAAGAAGTGATACAATTTTGTGATTTTATTTAGCATGACCTCCTTTCTTATTGCCATCAATAATTATGACTTCCAATGTAACCGGGGTTCGATTCTGCTTCGGTCGGCTTTCTAATCTTCTTCTAAAACATTAGTAATTTTGCTTCCTACCCTTGTAAGTCAGATCCTTCCTTATTTCCAGTTGAAAAGCAGCTGAGTGGGGAGTTTGCAGTGTATCCTTCCCAAGAGACACCATAGGTCCATCTTGATACATAACTATAGCACACCAAATGGGACTAGCACAACTCACAATAATGCATTTGTAAATCCGCGAGGTTCACCCTCTAAACAACTGTCTGGCGAGGTTTGATAAGTCGAAACCGCCGCGATCATTGTCTTGCCGTCTTCGCGGAGGAACTGCCTCTCGTGATTCATGCACAGGAGGAGGAATAATCCCGTTATCCATCATCGGAAGATAAATAAGCCACAGCAGGCATTCATATGGCTTGCCATGATATGCGGGAGCTTAGATTGCCAGGGACGGTGGCACCCAATTCATAATCCTGGCCTAAATGGCTGCTAAAGTTAATAGCCCGATTAAAAGGAGGTCACAGTAGGCACCGCTGTTGTGTCTGTAGCTGCAGAGACTCAAGTCATTTTTCAAATAAATTGGCATTTAAACAAAATAAAATAAAATTATTCAAAAGTTTAAAATGCAAAATCCAAGAGAGAGAGAGAGAGAGAGAGGGAAAAAAAACATGAACAGAGACAATAGGACTAGACAAAAAAATGTGATTTTTTTTTTTAAAAAGGCAACACATATCCCCTCCCCCCCCCCCGCTGAACACTGACGGATCTATTGCAATAATAGCTGTCCCCCCCCTTTGCAAAACAGGCTTTACAAAATTTGCAAGCTTCTGCAGAGGTACTGGGGGGGGGTGTCCTTGAATTACAGCCATTCATTTAGCGACTGTTCAAAGTTACAATGGCACTGGGGGGGGGGAAAGGGACGTATGACAATTTCGCACGCTTAAGACCATCGTAGCGTCCCCCTGGTCTCGTGATTTACATGAGGATGCTTGACGACCGACTCACATTTACGACGGTTTGCAGTGTCCCGGGGTCACGTGATCCTCTTTTGCGACAAGCAGAGCCAACGGGGGGGGGGGGGGCAGCAAGCCAGATTCACTTAACAACCGTGTTACTAATTTAACGACGGCAGCGATTCACTTAAGCAACCTGTCCAAAAAGGAGTCATAAAGTGGGACAAAACCGGCTTTAAAAAATTTCTCCCTTAACAACGTAAATGTTGGGCTGCTTTCTGGTCGTATGTCGAAGACTACCTGTATTTTCAACAAAGACCTTGGAAATGAGATGCAATCATCGGGAAAGTTCCCAGTTAAAAACCTAAGGAAATGTTTCATTATTAAGAACCCAAGAAAGGTATTTTTATCCTGGGTCGATCGGAGATAATGATCGGGGTGGTTACTACATGTGGAAACTGTAGATTTTCTACCAGTAAAACACCATAACGGACCGTTAACAGAACATTTTGATCTTTTATCTTTGCCGTTGTTTAACTTGTTAACTTATTTTTTTTTCTTCTTTCCTATATGCAGTGCATGCCAGGTCAAATAAATGAGTTGCAAATAAATGTAGAAGCTTATACATGGACATTTTTAACGGCTTGGGGAAAAGGTTTGGGCATTTTAAAGCGGGAGGGCCCTTAAAAGGCGGCACGCCAAGCCAACTTAGTTACATAGCAGATTGGCAGGAAGGAATTCCTGCAAAAGGATTAAGATATTCCGGGTTAATACTCTGGGTTAAAACTCTGATGCAGTTCCATTTTTTTTAAAAGCCGTGCAACTTTGATTAACGCCAGCCACCTCCTTGTAACCAAGGTGTAATGGCAGCCAGGCAGATTTTGACTTTTCCTTCACTGCCTCTTCTGCAGTTCAGCCGGCAATTTATGGATATTACCGGTGGAGGCTTGAGGGGAACAAAAATACATCTTTTTGAATGGTGCTGATGTAAGTGTGGTCGGTAAGGATTTTAATGCCGAGCTGAGTGTGTAATTTTGATTGATTGATATCCCCAACCCTGGGCTGTTGGGAGGTTGCATTTTATTTGTCCGGCCTGGGCAGGAACATATGTTCGAATTGTATTGCATTAGTCTTATGCTACCTGTTTTGGAAGACTGGTTGGTGAAAAATAGGGACAGCAACTGGATAGCAGAATAACAGAGTTGGAAGGGAACCTTGGAGATCTTCTAGTCCAACCCGCTCCTCAGGCAGGAGATCCTATACCATTTCAGACAAATGATGGTCCAATCTCTTCTTGAAATCCTCCAGTGATGGAGCATTCACAACTTCTGAAGGCAGGTTGTTCCACTGGTTGATTGTTCTCACTATCGGGGAATTTGTCCTTCATTCTAGGTTGGTTTTCTTTAAAGGAGTCCATTATTCTTACATCTGAATAGAATGGAATGGAATAGAATAGAATAGAATAGAATATGGAATGAAGAATAGAATAGAATAGAATAGAATAGAATAGAATAGAATAGAATAGAATAGAATAGAATAGAATAGAATAATGGAATGAAGAATAGAATAGAATAGAATAGAATAGAATAGAATAGAATAGAATAGAATAGAATAGAATAGAATAGAATTAGGAGTAGAATAGAATAGAATAGAATAGAATAGAATAGAATAGAATAGAATAGAATAGAATAGAATAGAATAGAATAATGGAATGTAGAATAGAATAGAATAGAATAATGGAATGAAGAATAGAATAGGAATAGAATAGAATAGAATAGAAAATATGGAATGAATAGAATAGAATAGAAAATACAGAATAGAATAGAATAGAATTAGAATTAGAATTAGAGAATAGAACAGTATAGAATTAGAACAGAACAGAATAAAATAGAATAGAACAGAACAGAATTAGAATTAGAATAGAACAGAATAGAATTAGAATAGAATAGAATAGAACAGAACAGAATAGAATAGAATAGAATAGAATAGATTAGAAATACAGAATGGAATGGAATGGAATGGAATTGCCTACTCAAAGTGAAACACATACATGACACACACCTAAACATACTATATGCAACACGTGTATAGACACACACCCCTACATATACATATCAAATACATATTAAATACTGTCCCTCTTGAATATATAACGGAAGGAGGAAGCTTGGGAGTTCACCAGGTTAATGCTGTATGGAACGAAAACTATGGCTGAATCTGGATGTTATAATAATACCTGTATTCTTAAAAATACTAAATTAAACCAAAAAACGAGGTCTTGTTTAAAAAAAATGCAGTACATACCTTTGGGCGGTTGTGCATTCTCACTGATTTCATGGATGACATATTTATTTGAAATGCTAGTGTTAATCCAAAGATGAACACAAGATGTAAGCTATGTTTATTTTAGGATTACTAATTACCTCGCTGATATGAGCCAGACATTTCTCTCCTTGAAATTGGTTGAATATTGGTTGAAAGAATAACTGAAAATCTAATCCAGCCGGCATTACCAGTAGCCCTAAAAATCAGCTGTTCTTTCCCACCAATTTCGCTCTCAAAAAAAATCGATCCACGGCATAAGAATTTTTTTGTTGTGTTTTATTTTCCTATCTATGAATCATAAACTTTACAAAGGAAGTGGCCTGGGTTCTGTTTAACTCATGAATCAATAGGTCTTTTGCATCCTTGAACTGCAATGTCAACAATTGAATGGTTGCTTAAAGGGTCTCAAATATTATAGATAAATCCTGGTTTATATTTCACATCTCTGTCAGCACTTAGCATACAGTGTACCTATTTTTCAAGAATATCGACTTGATTTAATAATACCTGTAATTTTTCAATGCACTTTCCGGAGATATACAAACATGAATGTAATCCATTTAAAACGGTGGATGTACAAGATCAAACATCATTCTTACGGAATGGCAATTCCAAAAGAGTGGTGGAATTTTAAAATAAAATTAAGCCTCTTTCAGATGTAACGTTGGAACATTTGATCAGCTATTTTGATTGGCATTACACGTGCCACCTATTTTAAGATCGTTTTGGAATGCTGGATGAAATTCTTACCAACGCATTAGCAAAATGTAACTGATTTTATGATTTCCAAGCACAGACTGACTTCTTCCCTAATTCTATTGTATATATTAAATAGACTCAAGCTCTTCTTCACAAGAACCATGAAAAATAAGCGCCGTTTGCAATTCAAATGAATCTCTTTAAGAACTTAAGGTGGAAAATACCCAGCCTGCCAGAAAAACGGAAGTTATCGACCCATTTCAAATTAAAAATCAAAAAGAGCCATTAAAAAAAGGAAGCAGATTCTCTTCAGCACAGATGCCTCGACATTTATTCGTTCCCAGAAGAAAGCAATACTCAGATTTGAGGACTTTCAGCTAACAGCTCATAAATTAACAGGCCCTTTCTCACTTTCTGAATTAATAGCAGCTTCTAACCCTTTCTACAGCGCCAGACTGGGAGAACGTGTAATTTACAAACATTGAATCAATATGGCTGTTCAACTGAATAAACACGACGTGTTGGGTGACTCCGCCGAAGAGCCGTTGCAGCTTGTTGTCCATTCTTCAGTTTGTCTAGAAAGGTTTTATTGGTGTTTGTAGAACTGATTTATGATTCAGTTCCTACTCGAAACTTGACAAAATCAACAGCGATGTGGGGGGAAAGGAAATATAATGTTACTCAGGACAGGTAATCCTCAACCTTGAGCCTTGGTGGAGCAGTGGGCTAATGCCTCCTTAAGTAACACCAGCTGCCTGCAATTAGTGCAGGTTCGAGTCCCACCAGGCTCAAGGTTGACTCAGCCTTCCATCCTTCCCAGGTAGGTAAAATGAGGACCCAGATTGTTGGGGGGCAATTAAGCTGACTTTGTAAATTTAACTGGGTTTTAGATTTACTCTTGGGGCTTGAATTTAATTTAATTGTTTTAATTGTTTTTAATTTTTTGTATTCATGGTTATAACTGCCCTGTAAACCGCCCTGAGTCCTACAGGAATAGGGCGGCATACAAATCCAATAAAATAAATAAATAAATAAATAAATAAATAAATAAATAAATAAATAAATAAATAAAGCCGCTTTGGGGGGGGAAGCCCTAATAAGCAGGCATATACATAGAATGAAGGCTATTGCTAAGCACATTTGATTTGTGCTTAAATTGTAAGCTGCCCTGAGTCTTCGGAGAAGGGCGGGATATAAATGGGATTAAAAAAACCAAAAAACCTACAGACTACAATTCAGCTCAAAATTTCCATCGCTAAACCCAGGCAGTTGTTAAGTGAGTTTTGCCCCATTGTGCAACCTTCCTTGCCACTGCAATTGTGAAGTTAGCAACACTGGCTTGCCTTTGCATGTCAGAAGGGGATCACGTGACCCCGGGACACCGCAGTGGTCATAAAGAGATGCCAAACGTTTGAATTTTGATCACACGATCGTTGGGGATGCTGCAAGGGTCGTAAGTGTGAAAAACGATCACGAGTCATTTTTTCCCCAGTGCCTTTGGAACTTTGAAAGGTCAGTAAATGAACGATTGTAAGTCAAGGACTGCCTCTATACGGTTAAGTAAGGAGTAACGGTGATGGAACTAAATAGCAACTGTGTTGGCTGGTGGCAGCATAGATTTTCCTGTCGTTGAAGTTGGCAAATGTATTGTCTGCTGGACGCCCAGATTCCAAGAAACAGTTTTGCTGTGTCTTCTTTTTGTATGGATTTTATTAGTTTTTATAGAGTTAGAAATAAGGTGTGGTCAGGGATAGGGTTGGGATTTGGGTTAAGGTTAGGATTAGGGTTGGGGTTGGGGTTAGGGTTTTTCCAAATAACATTCTCAATATTTAGCAAACAGCACAATGTCTGGGTGCATGTGTTTAACAAACAATAATAGATATACAGTAGTTAATTATCATAAACAATATGTTAATCACTCAGTAGCCCTCTTCTTGCTAATATATATTCAAAATTATATATCACATTCCTTTCTCTCTAACTCGTTTTTCTAGTCATTGATAGAAATGATCCCATGTTTTAAAGTCTTTGTTCTCTTTTATCTGTAAAGTCAATCTTATCCATTTCTGCACACTCTAGAATTTTCTTAATTAGTACTTCTTCAGCTGGTAAGTTTTCATTTTTCCAATGTTGGGCAAATACAATCCTTGCTGCTGTTAGTACGTGTAGTGTTAAATATCTGCAATCTTTCTCATAACAAGCTCCGATTATTCCTAACAAAAACAATTCTGGTTTAAAGTCTATTCGGTTTTTTTAGTCATTTTCTCCAACCGTAAATGTTTTTTAACCCAAAAAGGTTTTGCTGTGTCTTCTTAAAACAACCGATTCTCCAAAGCACCTGAAGGCAGAACAAGAAACAATGGTTGGAAACTGATCAAGGAGAGAAGCAACCTGGAATTAAGGAGAAACTTCCTAACAGTGAGGACAATTTAACCAGTGGAACAGCTTTGCCTTCAGATGTTGTGGGTCCTTCATCAATGGAGGTCTTTAAGAAGAGACTGGATAACCATTTGTCCGAAATGGTATAAGGCGGGGGTAGGCAACCTTGGCTCTTTTAGGACTCGTGGACTTCAACTCCCAGAATTCCCGAGCCAGCTAAATCAGGTTGGGGACCCCTGATTGAGTTTCTGAAGATTTCGTTGCCAGACTATTTTCCTTAGCTTATAAATGAAAATAGGACAGGGAAATCCTGCACTGATGGCGTTACATCATCATCATCATCATCATCATCATCATCATCAGAAGAAGAAGAAGAAGAAGAAGAAGTTGGAAGGGACCTTGGAGGTCATCTAGTCCAACCCCCTGCTCAGGCAGGAAACCCTATACCATTTCAGGCAAATGGCTGTCCAGTCTCTTCTTAAAAACCACTAGTGTTGGAGCATTCACCACCTATGGAGGCAGGTTGTTCCACTGGTTAATTGTTCTGTCAGGAAGTTTCTCCTTAGTTCTAGGTTGCTTCTCTCCTTGACTAGTTTCCATCCGTTGCTTCTTGTCCTGTCTTCAGGTGCTTTGGAGAATAGCTTGACTCCCTCTTCTTTGGGGCAGCCCCTGAGATATTGGAAGACTCCTATCCTGTCACCCCTCACCCTTCTCTTTGTTAAACTACACATACCCAATTCCAGCAACCGTTCCCTATATGTTTTAGCCTCCAGTCCCCCAATCATCTTTGTTGCTCTTCTCTGTATTCTTTCTAGAGTCTCGACATCTTTTTGACATCGTGGTGACCAAAACTGGATGCAGTATTCCAGGTGTGGCCTTACCAAAGCATTGTAAAGTGGTATTTGTACTTCACTTGATCTTGATTCTATCCCTCTGTTAATGCAGCCTAGCACTGTGTTGGCTTTTTCGGCAGCTGCAGCACACTGCTGGCTCATATTTAAGTGATTGTCCACTAGGACTCCGAGATCCCTCTCACAGTTACTACTATTGAGCAAGCTACCACCTATACTATACCTATGCATTTGATTTTTCCTGCCTAAATGCAGAACCTTACTTTTTTCACCACTGAATTTCATTTTGTTAGATAGTGCCCAGTGTTCGAGTCTGTCCAGATCCTCCTGTATCTTAAGCCTATCTTCTGGAGTATTGGCTATTCCTGCCAGCTTGGTGTCGTCTGCAAATTTGATGAGTTCCTCATCTATCCCCTCATCCAAATCGTGGATGAAGATGTTAAAGAGCCCTGGGGTGCCCCACTACACACTTCCTTCCATGTAGATGCGGTTCCATTGAGGACCACACGCTGAGTACGGCCTGTCAGCCAGCTACGAATCCATCTGGCGGGGATGCTGTCTAACCCCCATTTTTCTATCTTATCAAGTAGTAGGTTGTGATCTTTCAGAAGCCAAACTGAAACAAACGTGGAGAGCAAGCCACTGCCAAAATCTAAAGCCCGAGCTACGAGTATTTTCTATTATTTCAAAATATATATCCCCCACCCCCGAAGCTGCAGTCTCTCCTCACCGTGGACAGATTTTGTTTTTGACATCAGCAAAGGACAGTCTTTTCTCTGACGCCCCCATCTCTGGTCAGGTGCCCACCTTGTTGCAAGGTGGGATTGTAAGATTTTTTTCTATTCTCCCTGGCGTTGCTCTGAAGGGTTTTCCTTTCATTGCATTTTATGTGGCACGTAATCTATTTTTAATGTTGTCTATTGCCTGAGGAAGCTTTGCGTGGCAGGCTGACTATAAATATTTTAAAGAAACAAAGAAATAGTAACACAGTGGCTCTATTTTCTTTTCCTTTTTTCCTTTTTTTTTGCATAAAAAGAGATAACGCAAGAAGCCATGAACACAAGATTCGGAGTTTCAAGCCTTTGTCCTAAATTGATGACATATCGGGCATGGACAAATCAAATCACAAAGGGCGGCTTTCCCTGTAACACAAAACAACTGGAACTAAGGAGAAACTTCCTGACAGTGAGAACAATTAGCCAGTGGAACAACCTGCCTCCAGAGGTGGTGAATGCTCCAACACTGGAAGTTTTTAAGAAGAGACTGGACAGCCATTTGGCTGAAATGGCATAGGGTTTCCTGCCGGAGCAGGGGGTTGGACTAGATGACCTCCAAGGTCCCTTCCAGCTTTATTATTATTATTATTGTTATAACATTATTATAACATCCCCACTGACTTTGCTTGTCGGGTTGTGGTGTCCCCTTTTGCAACCTTCTGACAAGCACATTCAATGGGGAAGCCCTATTCACTTAACAACCCCTTGTGACTAACTTAACAACTGCAGCGATTCGCTTCACAAACTGTGGCGAGAAAAGTTGTGAAACGGGACAAAACTGACTGAACAAATGTCTCGCTTAGCGGCCGAAATTACAGGCTCATTGGCGATCATAAACCGAGGGCTACCTGTGACGCGTGTAAACATTTTAAGCAGCCTAATAAGATCCAGTTCCCCATCAAAAGAGTTGCGGGAACTTGCAAATTAAGCGATGTTTAAAAAGGGTTGAAGGAACTTAACTTACCGGACCAGATCAGAGGGTCCGTTGGATCTCGCAGATATTTTGGGGGAAGTTGACAAGATGGATGAGAAAACGAGAGATCTGCGGAGACTCAGATAATATATAGCTATTAAGGATCAAAAGAATACCAGTCAGGCAGGTTGTATATCTTTTAACTGCCTTTGATAATCTTACCTTCCACAAATTGGTCTAAGCGGCTTCTGTAATTGCCCGGATAATCCATCACTGCATCCTGTAGAAATAAATTAAAGAACTAAATTTAATGCTGTTCATACAAACAAGTGCATTTCCTTTAATTCGGAATCCCTTCCCCTGAAATGATTTCAGATCTGCTACTATACAGTCTGCTCGCCTTGTTCACGAGGTCTGCATTTGAGGATTTGTTGGGGTTTTGCAGGAGATGGTGGCGAAATTTATCACTGCTAAAAATTCGGCTTGTTGCATTGATCCTGAAGGACGGTGGAGTACATGTGTCTTCAGTCTTGCAATGAACATCATCCTTAGAAGGACCATTTTTGACCTTCAAATGGAATAGAATAGAATAGAATAGAATAGAATAGAATAGAATAGAATAGAATAGAATAGAATAGAATAGAATAGAATAGAATAGAATAGAATAGAATAGGAGTAGAGTAAATGAAATGGAATAGAGAATAGAATAGAATAGAATAGAATAGAATAGAATAGAATAGAATAGAATAGTAAATGGAATAGAGAATAGAACAGAATAGAATAGAACAGAACAGAACAGTTAGAAATATAGAATAGAAATAGAAATAAAGAATAGAATAGAATTAGAAATAAAGAACAGAATAGAATAGAATAGAATTAGAAATGTAGAATTAGAAATAAAGAATAGAATAGCATCAGAAATAAAGAACAGAATAGAGTAGAATAGAAAAGAATTAGAAATATAGAATACAATTAGAAATAGAAATATAGAATTAGAAAAATAACAGAATAGAATTAGAAATATAGAATAGAATTAGAAATAAAGAATAGAATAATGAATAGAATAGAATAGAAATAGAAATATAGAATAGAATAGAATTAGAAATAAAGAACAGAATAGAGTAGAATAGAATTAGAAATATAGAATAGAATTAGAAATATAAAATAGAATAGAATAGAATAGAATAGAATAGAATAGAATAGAATAGAATAGAATAGAATAGAATTAGCAATGAACAGAGTAGAGTAGAATAGAATAGAATTAGAAATATAGAATAGAATAGAATAATGAAGAATAGAATAGAACAGAACAGAATATTCTTTATTGGCCAAGTGTGATTGGACACACAAGGAATTGGTCTCCGATGCAGAAGCTCTCAGTGTACATATAAACATAATGTTACTTGCTTCTGTGTTAGGCTATTTGTGCTTAAAACTGTAAATGGTTGCATAAGTGTTTAGGCGCTGGTAGAAAACATCGGGCGATATTTGGGTGAGTGTAGAGATTTTAGCTGAATCTTACACTTTTTGCAGGAAGTGTTGATATAGAACCTCTAAAAGTATGGAAAATTGACTGTAGTGCTGATTAGTGAACTTACCCTTAATGCCACTTTGGGTTGATTATCTAATTAAAGCAAGATGCTAACATTATTATTATTGACAGAGAAAAAAAACCACATGTAAGGCATTGAATAAATTCCTCAAAACTGCAATGTCGTTAGATGATATGTGTATTATACGTCTATGTTTATGTATGTATACCTTGCAAGAATTTCTACTTACAATGCAGGTGGTCTTCTACATGTGACCACCGTGGAGCCCAAAATTTCTGCCGCTAAGTAAGACATTTGTTAATGAGTTTTGCCGCAGTTTACGACCTTTCTTGCCACGGTCGTTAAGTGAATCACTGCAGCTGATAAGTTAGTAACCTGGTTGTTATGTGAATCTGGCTTCCCCATTGACTTTGCTTGTCAGAAGTTCGCAAAAGAGGATCAGATGACCCCAGGAAACTGCGAACGTCATAAATCTGAACCAGTTGCCAAGCGTCTGAATTTCGATCACGTCACCCTGGGGATGCTGCAACCGTCGTAAGTTTGAAAAACGGTCATAAGACATATTTTCTAATGCCGCTGTAACTTTGTTTTTTTTTATTAAAGAGTTTTACAAAAACAAAATTTTACAATATATCCCCAAATCCCTCCCACCCCAAACCCACCCACTTCCCCCACCCCACTTCCCAGAGCTAAATACAGGATTATAGTTACAATAATCATATTCTAAATAAAAATTATGCATAATGTACAATTAACCAAATTCATAATGCGCTTTAACTCTCTTTTAACATAACTACAAACAACATACCAATAACAATATCCCACTAAAATCTACTCATAAGCTAAATGATACTTTTTAGTCCCATATTTGTTTTGAATATAATTTATCCATCTCCTCCAAACTGAAATATATCTTTCCTGTGAATGATCCTTTAGATAAGCAGAAATCTTAGACATTTCTGCAAGATTCGAAACTTTAAACACCCATTCTTCTACAGTGGGCAAACTATCCTTCTTCCAATATTGTCACACCAGTAACCGTGCTGCCGTTATCATGTTCAACATCAAGTTAGTTTCTTTAACATCACAATCTACAATGCCACTGTAACTTTGAACAGTCACAGTCACTGAACAAATTGTTGTAAATCAACAGCCTCTATAAGTTGAATTGTGACAGTCCCGGTACTAAAGTCTAAGAAAGTATTGTGCATATTCATACAGTCCCAAGAAATATATATATATGTGGATAATATTCATGCCTCTGCTTTCTCTGGTTCTCACATTCCTGAAAAGGTAACATAAAGGCGGCAGTGAAATAAAAATAAATATCGGGAGGACAGGATCACGTGTAGTTTGCAAATTGTACGTATTAGAAGACAAGAAAGAAACGGGGGACTGTAAATTTACTTAGCACGTTAAATGCAGTTCCAGAGAAAGCAAGTTAGAAATCAGGGAGCTAAGGCTACTTAAAATAATATACAGCAGCTCACTTAGTGACCGTTCAAAGTTACAACAGCCCTGGAAAAAAAAAGCGATTTAGGACCGTTTTTCACACTTACGACCGTTGCAGCATCTCCAGGATCACGTGATCAAAATTTGGACGCTTGACAACTGGCTCGTATTTATGATGGCTGCAGCGTCCCGGGGTCACCTGATCCCCTTTTGCGACCTGGGGAAGCCAGATTCACTTAACAACCGTGTTACTAACGCCTGCGGCGATTCACTTAACAACTGTAGCAAGAAAGGTCATGAAATGGAGCAAAACTCGCTTCACAAGTGTCTCACTTAGCGACAGAAATTTTGGACTCGGTTGTGGCTGTAAATCGAGGACTAACTGTATATTGGGGGTGTGTGTGTGAGAGAGAGGGGGGGGGTTAGCTCAAGTTTCAGCCAGCACTGAATATGTTAAAACTTGGCATAATCTGCAGGAGATAACGTTCCAGATTTGGATTTCTTTATTTTCTTCCATCAAGGATCCCAGATTAGCGGAGCTTTCAAATTCAAACTCTTGCGAAGTTCCGGGAAGATATTTTACTTGGCAAAGAAACCTGAAAAAATGAACAAATGCAAGATAAAGGATAAACGGGTGGCAGTAAGGGAGATGGCTTCTGATCAGGCGTATTGAGAGAGAGAGGAAAAAATAAATAAATACTTTCAGAGAAATCTTTAGCAGTGCTCAGATTTAATTGTTTTGCAAAAATCAGAATCCTTCCAAAATCCCTTCCTTTGCCTTATTTGTAAACTTCATTCATTTATTCGATTTTTTTTATTTCACTGCCAAAATTTCACTATTTCATTTATTCGATGCTGAAACTTGTCCATTTTTTTTAACAAAAAAAGATATCATTGGCAAAACAGCAAACATCTCCGTTGGAAGCAGCTGGACCCGTTTGTTCCTCATGCTGCAGAGTTAGCAGGGGGCACCTTTACGTGTCTCTCAACTACACGTTCCTTTTAAGAGTGCCAGCTTTTAGGTATGTTTAAGGAGACCCACATGGTTTTCCCAGGACAGAGCATTGATCCTGCAGAAGATTAACTTCCTCGATGATATGTCGACAGCATCTTTTTATTAGGCTCATTCCCTTCCTCGGAATACCACGGACGCATCCAGGAAAAGACGTGCTGGTGAAGCGCGGAAGCATTTGGGGCGATGTTTAAAATGGGATTGTGTTGGCAAAGCTACCTAACGTTTGCCTGCGCTGTACATTTGGCAGTAGAGACTGTGTTATTAGCCTGTTGTGCTTGTGAGCGCTGAAATTCATGGAGATTTTCTTTCCCCCCAAAAAAAGTCATTTTTGTATTCGTGGAAACCGAGCCAGCTTGAGTGGCAAGAAGAGCTTCCATTAGTTTTCTGGAACAGATCCTCAAACAGGAACTTCACCCCTGGATGCCTGATTTACTTCCGTCGCGTGAGAGAAAGGCCTACGTCGAACTGTGCATTTTCACCACCTCCATCCGGTCCTGTCAAAAATAATTGTGTGTGTGTGTGTGTTTTTAATTTAAAAACCCTTCAATCAACTCAGCTGGGAGAAGCTGCGAAACATCTCAGCAAAGTTGTAACAGGTGAGCATCGGTTTGGTGCTGATTTGGCCGCGCATCCAGGTAAAAACAGATGGCCGCGCGTTCCCCCGAGGCCTGGGGTGTCGAAGACACATCAGATGCAAAGGAGCTGGGCCAGGGCTGGCAGCCTGCACGGGGAGAGGGGAAGAGATGATCCAGGCAGATCACCTTATTCTTTCACCTTTGAGATGAAACTGCTGTGGGGAGGAAAAGATCTAGAGAAACCCCTTAGGAGGTGTCACACCATGGCA